>NC_044032.1:26359468-26729833 GCF_901765095.1 Microcaecilia unicolor | reverse complement strand
ATGTTACTATCAGGCTCATTTTCAAAGCTCTTAGCCTCCCAAAGTTCCAAAGAAACCTATGGAAGGGTCCATCAAGCCCAGCATCCTGTCTCTGGCAGCGGCCAATCCAGGCTTCAAGAACCTGGCAAACCCCTCCCCCCCTCAAAAATGTATAATGTTCAATGGACTTTTCCTTCAGGAATCTGTCCAAACCCCCCTTAAACTCCGTAAGGCCAGCCGCTGCCACCACATTCTCCGGCAACGAGTTCTAGAGTCCAACTACACGCTGAGTAAAGAAAAACTTTCTCCTATTTGTTTTAAATCTACCATATTCTAGCTTCATCTTGTGTCCCCTGGTTCATTATTGTTTGAAAGTGTAAACAAACGCTTCACATGGTACTTCATATGGTCTGTTCTTCGTTGTGTGTTTTCAATGAAGCTTATTGGGAAAGGAATGGAAAACAAAAATGAGGACGTTATAATGCCTTTGTATCGCTCCATGGTGCGACCGCACCTAGAATATTGTGTTCAATTCTGGTCGCCGCATCTGAAAAATGATATAGTGGAAGTAGAAAAGGTGCAGAGAAGGGCGACAAAAATGATAAAGGGGATGGGACGACTTCCCTATGAGGAAAGGCTAAAGCGGCTAGGGCTCTTCAGCTTGGAGAAAAGGCGGCTAAGGGGAGATACGATAGAGGTCTATAAAATAGTGAGTGGAGTGGAACGAGTAGATGTGAAGCGTCTGTTTACGCTTTCCAAAATACTAGGACTAGGGGGCATGCGATGAAGCTACAATGTAGTAAATTTAAAACAAATCTGAGAAAATATTTCTTCGCTCAACGTGTAATTAAACTCATTGCCAGAGAATGTGGTAAAGGCGGTTAGCTTAGCGGAGTTTAAAAAAGGTTTGCACAGCTTCCTAAAGAAAAAGTCCATAGACCATTATTAAATGGACTTGGGGAGAATCCACTATTTCTAGGATAAGCAGTATAGAATGTTTTGTACTTTTTGGGGATCTTGCCAAGGTATTTGTGACCTGGATTGACCCCTGTTGGAAACAGGATGCTGGGCATGATGGACCTTTGGTCTTTCCCAGTGTAGCAATACTTACGTACTTACGTGAAGATGACTCTTTAAAGGCTTCTGAGGGGCAAGTGAAGTGACTGGCAAACTGCATTTGTGTGTGGAGATGGTCTCTTTTTAACTTGCCCAAACTATATACAGGCAAAAGAGTGTGTGTGATGCTATTTCTCAATATACGTTTACCTCTGATGAGCAGGTGTTCCTTGGGCACAGCTGGGGCAGGGTTTGGAGCAATCAGCTTGCTCTAAATAAATACGAGAAGAACAAGCAGCAGGTCGGGAGGCAAAAAGAGAGCGCAGAGAATTCAGAAGCCTCCTAGATCTGGATGTCTTCTGAGAACCCTGGATCAGAGCCCAAGGTAATATATGTGTGGTCATATTTCTTAATAAAAAAAATAGAGACACTTTAAGAGACACAATTGTAACTATCTGGTCCTTCTGACAGCATAAATTAAATAATGGTATTTCTGCTATTCATAAGGGCTTTTATCTCACCGTCCCTTCAAATGTCAACAAAACCCCAGGGACAGAAGAACGAGGTATGGAGATTTTTTTTTCCCAATGGCTTTGAATGGGAAGATGTCCTTTATAAGCTGAATAGTGCTGGAAGGGGGATGATGAAATTAAATCCTTTTAAGTTTGTCTTTGGCTGATTGAGGATTGCAGTTCTATACATTCTAACCCTACAGAGGCCTCTCATTCACTTCTACATAACTTTTCCCTCATCCTTCTCCTCGGCTGAAATGTCTGTTTTGCCTGAAATCAAGGATCAGAACATAAGAGAGTGGAGAATGACAGAGGCACAGTGATATAACCTATTCTAGAGACGCATATACGTTTAGTAGTTTATAATAGAACTCTCTATACCTGACTGCTTATATTGCTCTGTCACTAATGAACTTTAACACAATTACCACTTTATCTCTCACTACGAAATTAATTCTCTATTCTTGATTGCTTAATCCCCTGTCACTTATGAACTTTAATGCAATACTACCATGTATTTCTTGATCCAGAACTGGCGATCGCCATTACGGAACAATGTAAGCCACATTGAGCCTGCAAATAGGTGGGAAAATGTGGGATACAAATACAACAAATAAATAAATAAACATTATTGTGTGCAAACAGTGCCTTGTGTAGTCAGCCAGCCAATGGCAGCTTCATCAACTCTATGAAGAGCTGCCAAGCCACCATCCAGCTGAGTCAGCAGACAGGAATCAACAACATGAGATACTGTATTTTCTCTGCAAAAGGTTGATGAGGGACCATTGGGACGGGGATGGGAAGGGGGGGACATTAAATCCTGGCAGTCAAATAGTAAGGTCACCCAGAAGGGTTGAATTGACCACAGGCACCGATTTCCATTCCTCTCTCCACTTAGTCGCTAAATCAAAGTGTCCCATGTTTCTCCATAGTGGATGCAGTGAGGCAAGATGGTACGCAAGTGGCTGTGAGAGATTGTGGAACAGGGCCCCAGTGAAGACGATTGTGTATCTTCTGGACAAGCCTCGCCACACAGTCCTTTGATGCAATGCAGGAAGGAAAGGATAGTGAATTTCCTAGAAGCCAATAAGTTGCAAGATCCGAGACAACATGGTTTTACCAGAGGGAAATCGTGCCAAACAAATCTCATTGAATTCTTTGATTGGGTAACTGGAGAATTGAATCATCGACGTGCTATAGACGTAATCTACTTAGATTTAGCAAAGCTTTTGACACGGTTCCCCACAAGAGGCTCTTAAATAAACTCGATGGGCTGAAGATAGGTCCCGAAGTGCTGAACTGGATTAGGAACTGGTTGACGGACAGAAGACAGAGGGTAATGGTAAACTGAGTTCGCTCGGAGGAGGGAAAGGTGACTATTGGAGTGCCTCAGGGATCGGTGCTGGGGCCGATTCTGTTCAATATATTTGTGAGTGAAATTGCCGAAGGGTTAGAAGGTAAAGTTTGTATATTTGCGGATGATACTAAGATTTGCAACAGAGTGGACACCCGGGAGGGAGTGGAAAGCATGAAAAGGGATCTGAGGAAGCTAGAAGAATGGTCTAAGGTTTGGCAATTAAAATTCAATGCGAAGAAATGCAAAGTGATGCATTTAGGGAGTAGAAACCCATGAGAGACTTATGTGTTAGTCGGTGAGAGTCTGATAGGTAGTGAGGGGGAGAGGGAACTTGGGGTGATAGTATCCGAGGATCTGAAGGCGACGAAACAGTGTGACAAGGCGGTGGCCGTAGCGAGAAGGTTGCTAGGCTGTATAGAGAGAGGTGTGATCAGCAGAAGAAAGGAAGGTTGATGCCCCTGTACAAGTCGTTGGTGAGGCCCCACCTGGAGTATTGTGTTCAGTTTTGGAGGCCGTACCTTGCGAAGGATGTTAATAAAATGGAAGCGGTGCAAAGAAAAGCTACGAGAATGGTATGGGATTTGCGTTCCAAGACGTATGAGCAGAGACTTGTTGACCTGAACATATATACCCTGGAGGAAAGGAGGAACAGGGGTGATATGATACAGACGTTCAAATACTTGAAAGGTATTAATCCGCAAAAAAATCTTTTCCGGAGATGGGAAGGCGGTAGAACGAGAGGACATGAAATGAGATTGAAGGGGGGCAGACTCAAAAAAGATGTCAGGAAGTATTTTTTCACGGAGAGGGTGGTGGATGCTTGGAATGCCCTCCCGCGGGAGGTGGTGGAGATGAAAACGGTAACGGAATTCAAACATGCGTGGGATATGCATAAAGGAATCCTGTGCAGTAGGAATGGATCCTCAGAAGCTTAGCCAAAATTGGGTGGCGGAGCATGTGGGGGAAGAGGTTGGTGGTTGGGAGGCGAGGATAGTGGAGGGCAGACTTATACGGTCTGTGCCAGAGCCGGTGATGGGAGGCGGGACTGGTGATTGGGAGGCAGGAAATACTACTGGGCAGACTTGTACGGTCTGTGCCCTGAAAAAGGCAGGTACAAATCAAGGTAAGGTATACACATATGAGTTTATCTTTTTGGGCAGACTGGAGGACCGTGCAGGTCTTTTTCTGCCGTCATCTACTATGTTACTATGCCATACTTTGTATTGTTGTTTGAATATTTTTACTGCTCTAATTTCCTCCTGCTCATGTTTGATCTATTCTTACTGTACACCGCTTGAGTGAATTCCTTCAAAAAGGTGGTGAATAAATCCTAATAAATAAATAAAATAAAAATGATGAGCCACATGTGGGAATCTGTAGCTAAGGCTTGCCTTTCAACAATAGGGGAAAAGAATAACCAAATCACTAATAGGCCGGACAACAGTTTTGCGTACTTAATGACAGACCTGGCCAAGAGCTAGTATATAGTGGGCAAGGAATGAGGTACCTAATCATTTTGTCAAGTAGGACAAGATGATTGGAGGAGTGGCCAAGTGGTTAGGGTGGTGGACTCTGGTCCTGGGGAACTGACGAACTGAGTTCGATTCCCACTTCAGGCACAGGCAGCTCCTTGTGACTCTGGGCAAGTCACTTAACCCTCCATTGCCCCATGTAAGCTGCATTGAGCCTGCCATGAGTGGGAAAGCGCGGGGTACAAATGTAACAAAAATAAAATAGATACTATTGGAGATTCTACATGGAATGTTGCTACTATTGGAGATTCTACATGGAATGTTGCTACTATTGGACATTCTACATGGAATGTTGCTATTCCACTAGCAACATTCCATGTAGAAGGCTGCGCAGGCTTCTGTTTCTGTGAGTCTGATGTCCTGCAGGACGTCAGACTCGCAGAAGAAGCTTGCGCAGCCACATTGGTGATCTGCAAGGGCTGACTTCTACATGGAATGTTGCTAGTGGAATAGCAACATTCCATGTAGAATCTCAAATAGTAGGAGGAGTGGCCTAGTGGTTAGGGTGGTGGACTTTGGTCCTGAGGAACTGAGTTCGATTCCCACTTCAGGCACAGGCAGCTCCTTGTTACTCTGGGCAAGTCACTTAACCCTCCATTGCCCCATGTAAGCTGCATTGAGCCTGCCATGAGTGGGACAGCGCGCAGGGTACAAATGTAACAAAAATAAAATAGATACTATTGGAGATTCTACATGGAATGTTGCTATTCCACTAGCAATAGCAACATTCCATGTAGAAGGCTGCGCAGGCTTCTGTTTCTGTGAGTCTGACGTCCTGCACGTACGTGCAGGATGTCAGACTCACAGAAGCAGAAGCCTGCGCGGCCACATTGGTGATCTGCAAGGGCCGACTTCTACATGGAATGTTGCTAGTGGAATAGCAACATTCCATGTAGAATCTCAAATAGCAACAGTGGAGGAGTGGCCTAGTGGTTAGTTAGGGTGGTGGACTCTGGTCCTGGGGAACTGAGTTCAATTCCCACTTCAGGCA
Source organism: Microcaecilia unicolor (assembly GCF_901765095.1). Classification (NCBI taxonomy): domain Eukaryota; kingdom Metazoa; phylum Chordata; class Amphibia; order Gymnophiona; family Siphonopidae; genus Microcaecilia; species Microcaecilia unicolor. Next base: position 26,724,406 of record NC_044032.1, on the reverse strand, counting down.
CAGGCAGCTCCTTGTGACTCTGGGCAAGTCACTTAACCCTCCATTGCCCCAGATACAATAAGTACCTGTATATAACATGTAAGCCACATTGAACCTGCCATGAGTGGGAAAGCGTGGGGTACAAATGCAACAAAAAAAATCTCCAACCTCTCATCTGAAACAGCCTGTCTGTTCTTAAGAGACACATGACCTCAACTCACCTCAGCAGAAGAGTATCCTGAGGAGGAGTATCTGGACATGTCAAAGTCATCATCGCAAAATTAAGAAGAAAGAGGAAAAATCAATTCTATAATTCATTTGAGTATATTTACATATATACATACAAGCAAGCTAGTTTGATAACAGGCACACAAAAGAAAATGCAGTGGTTTCTACTGGAAATTCACAAACATTATCCCCCTCATTCTACCTCTTAGGGGTTGATATTTGGAACGATTTAATCAGCCAGAAACAGCTCCTGGCCCGTAACGTTCTCGCTTGTTCGGGGCCAAGTGGTCATATTTAGCAGCTTTTAACCAGAGTAGAGCGGACAGATGCGAAGCGTTTGTTTACACTTTCAAACAATAATAGAACCAGGGGACACAAGATGAAGCTAGAATATGGTAGATTTAAAACAAACTGGAGAAAGGTTTTCTTTACTCAGCGTGTAGTTGGACTCTGGAACTCGTTGCCGGAGAATGTGGTGGCAGCGGCTGGCCTTACGGAGTTTAAGGGGGGTTTGGACAGATTCCTGAAGGAAAAGTCCATTGAACATTATTAATTTTTTTTTTTTTGGGGGGGGTGCCAGGTTCTTGAAGTCTGGATTGGCCGCTGTCGGGGACAGGATGCTGGGCTTGATGGACCCTTGGTCTTTTCCCAGTATGGCGGTGCTTATGTGCTGCTCAAAATGTCCATTTAGCACTCAACGCAAAACCTGCTATTTTGAGGGCGTTCTGGAGGCGGAGTCGGCACTTAGCTGGTTAAGTGATATGATATGATATGACATAGCACTTATATCCCGCGAAATCCCATACCAAATGGTGGTTCAAAGTGGGTTAGAGACTAATCACATATTAAACCAGAAAAAGAAGAAACATAATATATTCTACAAAATGCAGGTGTAAAATATTTCCAAAATAAATATGTTTTTAAGTCCTTATGAAAAGGAGCTTAAGAGGTCAAAGAGCTCAGGTCCCTCAGGTAATGAGAGCCAAAATTGAACAGCTTGGTACCCAGAAGATTTTTCTAGAATTTTCTTATACTTAATTCCAATAACAGAAGGGAAAAAAAAAAGGATCTCTTCTTCTTGAGGATCTCTTGAAGGGAAATATCACCAAGTTTAACAGATAACCTGGACTGATTCCAGGGCCACGTCGGGTCCTTCTTTTTAGTATTATAATAAAGACTGTTGAATACATATCTCCAGTGGTGATTCGTCTTTGGTCAGCCTCTACTTTTGCCTGAGTTCGATTCCTACTTCAGGCACAGGCAGCTCCTTGTGACTCTGGGCAAGTCACTTAACCCTCCATTGCCCCATGTAAGCCGCATTGAGCCTGCCATGAGTGGGAAAGCGCAGGGTACAAATCTAACAAAAATACAATAGATACTATTGGAGATTCTACATGGAATGTTGCTACTATTGGAGATTCTACATGGAATGTTGCTACTATTGGAGATTCTACATAGAATGTTGCTATTCCACTAGCAACATTCCATGTAGAAGGCTGCGCAGGCTTCTGTTTCTGTGAGTTTGACGTCCTGCACGGCCACATTGGTGATCTGCAAGGGCCAACTTCTACATGGAATGTTGCTAGTGGAATAGCAACATTCCATATAGAATCTCAAATAGTAGCGGAGTGGCGCCTAGTGGTTAGGGTGGTGGACTTTGGTCCTGAGGAACTGAGTTTGATTCCCAATTCAGGCATAGGCAGCTCCTTGTGACTCTGGGCAAGTCACTTAACCCTCCATTGCCCCATGTAAGCCGCATTGAGTCTGCCATGAGTGGGAAAGCGCGGGGTACAAATGTAATAAAAAAATATATTGTTAGTTGAATATTTTTACTGCTGTAATTGCCTACTGCTTATGTTTGATCTATTCTTACTCTACACCGTCTTGAATGAATTCCTTCAAAAAGGCGGTAAATAAATCCTAATAAATAAATAACTGTTTTTTTAATCATATTTGAAGGTGGCTATGCAGAGGACCACTATGGATGTTACCTTTGTGCTAGAACGTGATCACAACCTGGTACTGCGTTTATACTTCAAGCGTTTGAATCAGCTTGTTTGGGGAGCTAAGGCGTATACATTTCTTGATGTAAGTCGAGCTACACAGAAGAAGCACCAGGACTTTTTGACTTTTAAACCAAGGGTCCTGGCCCTCACTGCTAGCTTTATGTTGAAATGTTCTTGTGTTTGTTCAATTTTACTGGAGGATAATCCTAATTTGATTATTTTGACTCTAAACAGTTCCTTGCTCTTCCGTGTCCTAGGGGTTTAGCATCTCAGGAATCCTTTTACTAAGGTGCGCTGAAAAATGGGCTGCGCTAGTGTAGGTGCGTGTTTTGGGTGCGTGCAGATCCATTTTCAGTACGCCTGTAAAAAAAAAAGGCCTTTAAAAAATTTTTTGTTGAAAATGGATGTGTGGCAAAGTTAAAATTGGCGTGCGTCCATTTTGGGTCTGAGACCTTACCGCCAGCCATTGACTTAGTAGGAAGGTCTCTCGTTTTAATCGCCTGTGCGAGTCAAGTTGGCGTTACTGTCCAATTTTCACTGCACGGCAGAAAATAAAATATATTTTCTGGCTCGAGTAGCGGCCGCATGTCAAAAATGAAATTTCTGAACGGCCCACGCGGTAGCAGGGTGGTAATTCCAAACTGACGTGCGTTGGGCGTGCGAAGGTGCCCATGCGGCTTAATAAAAGGGCCCCAGTGTTTAGCATCTCGGGGTTAGGATATGATGTAAAGGCTGACTACTTGCCTGCTTATTTTTGAAGGAGAAGGCCGGCCATCTTCTGACACAAATCGGGAGATGACCGGCCTTCTCCTAAGGCCGGCCAAATCGGTATAATCGAAAGCCGATTTTGGCCGGCTTCAACTGCTTTCCATCACAGGGCCAGCCAAAGTTAAAGGAGGTGTGTCGGACGTGTACCAAAGGCGGGATGGGGGCGTGGTTAAGAGATGGCCAGCCTCGGCCGATAATGGAAAAAAGAAGGCTGGCTCTGACGAGCATTTGGCCGACTTTACTTGGTCCTTTTTTGTTCACGACCAAGCCTCAAAAATGTGCCCTAAATGACCAGATGACCACTGGAGGGAATCGGGGATGACCTCCCCTTACTCCCCCAGTGGTCACCAACCCCCTCCAACCCCCCCCCCCCAAAAAAAAAATTTAAAAACATTTTTTGCCAGCCTCTATGCCAGCCTCAAATGTCATACCCAGCTCCATGACAGCACTATGCAGGACCCTGGAGCAGTTTTTAGTGGGTACTGCAGTGCACTTCAGGCAGACGGACCCAGGCCCATCCCCCCCTACCTGTTATACTTGTGGTGGTAAATGGGAGCCCTCCAAAACCCACCAGAAACCCACTGTACCCACATCTAGGTTCCCCCCTTCACCCGTAAGGGCTATGGTAGTGTTGTACAGTTGTGGGGAGTGGGTTTTGGGGGGCTCAGCACACAAGGTAAGGGAGCTATGTACCTGGGATCAATTTGTGAAGTCCACTGCAGTGCCCCCTAGGGTGCCCGGTTGGTGTCCTGGCATGTGAGGGGGACCAGTGCACTGCAAATGCTGGCTCCTCCCACGACCAAATGCATTGGATTTGGCCGGGTTTGAGATGGCCGCCATTAGTTTCCATTATCGGCGAAAACCAATGGCGGCTATCTCTAACGCCGGCCATCTCTAAGGGCAGGCCAAATGTTGAGATTTGGCCGGCCCCGACTGTATTATTGAAACGAAAGATGGCCAGCCGTCTTGTTTCGATAATACAGTCGGGTATGCCGCTTGACGGGGCCGGCGTTAGAGATGGCCGCCCCCGTTCGATTATGCCCCTCTTAGTTACACTGCTACTGTTCAACCTTGTGATTCAGTTCGTCTTCTATTATATGTTGTATTACTTATCTTCCTTATATAATGGACTTATTGTGCTTCAAGTTTCCTTTCTATAGTTTATTTCCTGATTTTTGTTTGTGATTTCCGAATTCACTTGCATTGTAGCGATGATTTGAAAAGCATAAATACAAAAATTAAAAAACAACATGGGGTTTTGAGCTATGACCTGAGGATGGTCTCCTCCTTGACCTCTTGGCTGAGGTTGAATTCTGCTAAATAAGGAGGGTAAATGTCCTGCCATATGACCCCATAGGAGTTATGATAATGCAATGATTATTGCTAAAGAGGCAGGATTAATCCACCTGCTAAATAGATTTAAAAAAAAAACCCCAAAACAAACCTTTAATGTTGCAGTTTCAATATGTGAAAGCAGATGCCCTGAATCCAGTGGCGTTCCTAGGGGGGCGGACACCCGGGGCGGCGCCCCGCCCCCCGGGTGCAGCGCCCCCCCCCCGATGCAGCATGGTCCCCCGCCCCCGCGAAAGAGCCCCCCCGGGTGCACGCCGCTGGGGGGGGGGGGGTGCCGCAGCGCGAGCCTGCTGTGAGTTTACTAACTTTGCTCGTTCGCTGCAGCTCCCTCTGCCCCGGAACAGGAAGTAACCTGTTCCGGGGCAGAGGCAATGTTGCCAGGTGGAAAATTTTTTTCCCACCCAAACTAGCCTAAATCCAGCCCAAAACCCGCCCAAACTCAAACCCCGCCGCCGACACCCCCACCCCCGCGTCATCACCCCCGCCCGCCATCATCAACCCCGCCCTCGCCGTCATCGGCCCCGCCTCCCCCGTCATCGGCCCCGCCTCCCCCGTCATTGGCCCCGCCCAGAACATCATCGGCCCCCCCCCGCAGCTGAAAAAAACCGCCCAAAAAACAGAAAAGAAGCCCAAAAAAACCGCAACCCGCTGCGGGCAAAAATTTCCCATGGCGGGTCACGGAAAACCGCCTAATTGGGCGGTAAAACCGCCCACCTGGCAACACTGGGCAGAGGGAGCTGCAGCGAACGAGAGAAGTTAGCGAACTCTCGCAGCAGGCGCGCGCCGCGACAAATCCCCCAGCGGCGTGCACCCGGGGCGGACCGCCCCCCCCCCCCTTGGTACGCCACTGCCTGAATCAATGGCGTTGTGAAATTGATCAGCGCTGACATCACTGTGTCCTATAAAGCGTCAGGCAATGCAGCAAGTGCTCAAACTCCTCCGGAGCCAAGGAAGACTTGAATGGATGTGTGGTACTTCTGTCTGGTTCTTATCACTCATCTCTACTGGCATCCTGAAACACTTGATCTGCTTATACTAAAAATGAACCTGGATCTGAAGTTAATTATGGCCCTTGCAATTTATTGGCACTTGAATAATATTAGGGCAATGTGCCAAGGCAATCAGAATAGCCACAGGATGACACAACAAATTACTAAGGAAGCTATAAATTTTGATTAAAAAAAAAAGAGTTCTTCCCACTTTACGAGCTGTTTTTTGCAGAATTTGCAGAGTGATTTTGTTTGCTCAGGAGACAACCGCTACACCGAAGCTTTAAAGGCAAATACACTTGTCATATTACTGCCTGAAAAGCTACTCGGTGATCAAAATGTTTAGATGTGATGGTTTATGGAGGCAAAAATAACCTGAAACAGCAAAACTACACATGCTATAACCCAGGGGTGTAGCCAGACAATAGATTTTGGGTGGGCCTGGGCAAGAAGTGAGTGGGCACCAAGTGTTCCCCCCCCCCCCTTCCCCCCACCACCACAAAAATATGTCAGCCGGCAGGAAAATGCTTCTTTCCACTTTGGGAGTCTGAAGCAGGCATGCACTGAAAACTGAGCATGCGCAGGTGCCGCTATCGTGGAGAGTAGCGTTTTCATTGGCATCAGGGGGAATTCTTCAGCTGGCGGAGCTTGGGATCCCCACCAGCTACCACTAAACGTGTGCTACTGTTGGGTGGGCCTGAGCCCTAAGTGGGTGGGCCCTGGCCCACCCAGGCCCACCTGTGGCTACGCCACTGGTATAACCATCATTGTTTATTAAGGACTTTATTTACTGCCATCACAACAGTTTACTATACGTGACGAGGGGCAAATTCGATACGACGTCTAAATCCGACTTTGGACGTTTTGCTCAAAATGTCCAGAATGTGAATGGCAAATATAGCCGTTTTCAAAACAGGAAATATCTATCGTTGTTTTTTGAAAATGGCCACTTGCTAGATGTTTCTGTGCTCTGAGTGTTTTTCTTTTTGGTCCATTGTCAAAAAACACAGAAATTCAAGCCATTGAGATTTAGGAGGAGCCAGCATTCTTCGTAGACTGGCCACACAGACATCCCAGCAGAGAACCTTAGGGGCACTACAGTGGACTTCACCTACAACCTCCCAGGTACACATCTCACCGTTGCTCCCTTATACTGTATAATGAGCCCCCAAAACCCCACCAAAAACCTACTGTACCCAACTGTGCACCACTACAATAGCTCTAATGGCTGCAGGTAACCTATATGTGGGTACAGTAGGTTTTTGGTGGGTTTTGGAAGACTCACATTTTTCACCATAAGTGTAACAGGTAAGAGTGGGCTATGGGCATGGATTCCCTTCTCTACAGTACACTGCACCGACCACTGAGCTACCCCAGGGAGCTACTTGCTGCTCTAATAGGACTGGACATAACATCTGAGGCTGATATGTATTGTTTCTTTTACATTTTGGGGGGTGTGAGGGGATCAGTGACCACTGGGGGAGTAAAGAGGGATCATTCCTTCGCATAGTTTAAACTTCTTGTACTGACCTTTAAATGCATCCACTCTGCAGCCCCCCATTACCTCTCCACTCTCATCTCTCCCTACGTTCTTCCCCGTGAACTCCGTTCGCTGGACAACTCTCTTTGTCGTCCTCCTTCTCCTCCACTGCTAACTCCAGGCTTCGCTCCTTTTCTCTCGCGGCACCTTATGCCTGGAATAGACTTCCTGAGCCTGTACGCCTAGCTCCATCTCTACCTGTTTTCAAATCTATGCTGAAAACCCACCTTTTCACTGCTGCTTTTAGCTCCTAGCCACAATTGCCCTCCCCTTGTCCCTTCCTCCCTTCTCACCCGTTACTTCCCTCACCCGTAACTGTCTTGTCTGTCTGTATTATTTAGATTGTAAGCTCTTTTGAGCAGGGGCTGTCTCTTTATGTCAGGTGTTCAGCGCTGCGTGCGTCTGATAGCGCTATACAAATGCTAATAATAATAATTTAGGGTACTTTTGGTAGCAGAGTCATTATTACAACAGGTTTAGCTCAAAATGTCTTAGTTTTTGTCCTGGATGTTTTACTTTTGTCAATAATGAGCTGAATTTACTTAAACACTTAATAAATATAGAGCGTGGTATCAATTCTTTTTTTCTTATTTTCAATTCAATTCAATTCAAAGTGGAGAAAAAGACCTCAGCAATCTCTGCATGGCGATACTGTGCTCAATGTGCTCAAACGCCAGCAATCCTTGGACTCCGTTACTTAAACATCACGATTTAGTATTTCACATATTTTACTGTATATGGGTGGAGTTTTTTGAGACCAGTGCATAGGCGGTCGGTGGCCTAACTGTTTGGGGAGGCTAAAGGGGGTGGGGTTAGGGGTGGGGCCAGGGGTGGAGCTTAAATCCATAATTGTCTGATCACACACAGAAAAAAAAAATAAATAAATGTCACAATTAATACCTTTTATTAAATTTAGATATTAGATATGTATCATATGTCAAAGAATAAAGTGGTTGCTCAAAGCATATACTAACCACAATCGCTCAACTGCAAAACACTATGCACAACTTTGTGCAAAAACACACTCTGAACCTTACTGTACCATAAATATTACACTGGGCAGAACCTAATACACCAAAATACCACCCATACGGAAAATGCAGACCGTCAACAATATTGAAACAAGGGATCATAATATCACAATTCTCATGTAGAGCCACAAAACATCCTAATTCATGTTTAATGTGGGATAAAATGTCATAAATAAGTAAATAAACTTTTAATGTTGAACACCTAATTTCAAAGTGGACATATTCCAAAACTATAATGAAAATAAAATGATCTTTTCTACCTTTGTTGTCTGGTGACTTTGTTTTCTGATTGTGCTGGCTCAGTATCCGATTCTGCTGCTATCTGTCCTCTTAACTCCGTTTCCAGGGCTTCCTTTCCATTTATTTGTTTACTTTCCGCCTTTTCTTCATTTCTTGTCCTACATCCGTAAGTAAAAGCTGGGTCCTCCGCAAACTTGACTGTCCAGTGGATCCAGCTTTTGCCTATTTTCTTCATCCATGTGCAGTTTTTCTACTCTCTTCCTTTTCTGTTATCTCATCTCCTTCCTCACTCCTCCCTCCCCCTCCATGTCCAGCAACCCTCCTCCCCCCCTCCCCCTCCATCCACCCATGTCCAGCAACTCTCCTCTCCCCTGCCCTCTCCCCTTCTTCCACCATGTCCAGCAAACCTCCTCTCCCCTTCCCTCCATCCAGCAACCTCCTCTCCCCTGCCCTCTCCTCTCCCCTTCTTCCACCATGTCCAGCAACCCTCCTCTCCCCTTCCCTCCATCCAGCAACCCTCCTCTCCCCTTCTTCCACCATATCCAGCAACCCTCCTCTCCCCTTCTTCCACCATGTCCAGCAACCCTCCTCTCCCCTTCCCTCCATCCAGCAACCCTCCTCTCCCTCCCCTCTCCTCTCCCCTTCTTCCACCATGTCCAGCAACCCTCCTCCCCCTTCCCTCCATCCAGCAACCCTCCTCTCCCCTTCTTCCACCATGTGCAGCAACCCTCCTCTCCCGTCTGCCCTGTTTCCTTCCTGCCCCCCCCCCCCGCCGTACCTTTAAATATTATAGTTTTGCTGGAGTCGTGGGCAGCCGGCATTGAAGACATCGGCAGGCTTACGCCGGTTCCAGCAGCCTTCCCTCTTCCCTCATTGCAAGTCGGATGGCTGCGCCCTCGTAGATACAGGAAATACGTCAGAAGAGGGCGGAGCCATCATCCGACTTGCAACGAGGGAAGAGGGAAGGCTGCTGGAACCGGCGTAAGCCTGCCGATGTCTTCAATGCCGGCTGCCCGCGACTCCAGCAAAACTGTAATATTTAAAGGTACGGCGGGCGGCGGCGGGGGGCGGGGCAGTGGCGGGCTGGGGAGGCTTAGCCTCCCCAAGCCTCTTATACGGGGCGCCTATGGACCAGTGATTATAACGGAGTCCAAAGATTGCTGGCGTTTGAGCACATTGAGCACAGTATCGCCATGCAGAGACTGCTGAGGTCTTTTTCTCCACTTTGAATTGAATTGAAAATAAGAAAAAAAAGAATTGATACCACACTCTATATTTATTAAGTGTTTAAGTAAATTCAGCTCATTATTGACGTTACAGTTCAGAGTTTTGCTGAAGTTTTGTCCAATACTTCTGTGTTTTAATTTTGTTCCATTATGGCTGAAAAACGTCCAGGTCTTAGGAATGCTCAAATTCCACCCTTAACACACACCCAAATGAGATTTGGACGCACTGCCAACGAACTGCATAGAAAAACATCTGGATCATGGGTTTTGAAAATACTGGATTTGGACATTTTGATGAGAAAAACGCTCAAATGCTGCTTTATGACGCTTTTTAGGGCAGGGCAGGAAGAAAAGATAAAGGAGGAAAAACTGCCACCTCTCTATCATGCCTGATGCCAGTTCACCAATTACTCCCCAAATGCCGGAGAGAAATAAAAAGTTTTCAACCCAACTTTAAATTTAGACAAGGAAGTTTATACTTAAATGTGTCATGGAACTGAGTTCACAACAATGGAACAAAGCAATAAAATGTTGAATGTCATGAGCATTTTCCAGACACTCCTGGGATGTTAAATGGTCATTTTGTGATTGCAGTGCCCCGGCAGGAGGGAATAGGGTTAGGATATTGAATAGGGAGGTTGGCAAACCAGAAAGTAAGGCTTTGTAAACCAGTACCTTAAACTTGATTAAAAAAAGGGATATCTAGTCAAGATCTATAAAGTTACAATCCTTACTCCATGGTTGATTATTACAGGGTCAGATAAGATGAAATTGTGAAATCTTTTATGTCACAGTATGAAGCTGTGAATCACTTAGAGATGATTTATTAGGTGGTATATAAATTAAGATAGATTCCTGCAGGTCCTTCATGACTCACTGGAACTTGGCAATCAATGCATATAACCGTCCTACAATTTTGATATTGCTTTTGACTAGGCAGGGCACTTCCTATTCCTTGGGCTTTCAGTCTATTTGAAACCAGCAAGAACTTCATCAGGGGAAGGAAAAGGTGTGGAACTGAGGCAATGTGGACTTTTTTTTTTTTTAATATCAAAGGCATCAATAATACTCCTGCAGAGGAGCATGGATACTCTGGAGTCAGGAGACCCTCTGCCCTGAGGACCAGGCACCTATGTTGGCTGAGTTATCAGGGGATAATGTACACCATGCTTTTGCTGAACCTTCTGATCTCAGTCTGAAACAGTGGCCAACCCAGGTCACAAGTACCTGGCAGAAACCCAAATCGTGCCAACATTCCATTCAGAATCTCAAAGAGTAACGAGATTCCACGTAGAACCCCAAAGAATAGCAAGATTGTGGAATCCTAAGGAGTAACAAGATTCCATTCAGAATCTCAAATAGCAGCAACATTCCTTACTACAAATCCCAGGGCAAGCAGTTGCTTCCCATGTCTTGCTCAACAGCAGACATAGTAACATAGTAAATGACGGCAGAAAAAGACCTGCATGGTCCATCCAGTCTGCCCAACAAGATAAACTCATATGTGCTACTTTTTGTGTATACCCTACTATGATTTGTACCTGTCCTCTTCAAGGCACAGACCGTATAAGTCTGCCCAGCACTATCCCCGCCTCCCGCCACCGGCTCTGCCACCCAATCTCGGCTAAGCTCCTTAGGATCCATTCCTTCTGAACAGGATTCCTTTATGTTTATCCCAGGCGTGTTTGAATTCTGTTACCGTTTTCATTTCCACCACCTCCCGCGGGAGGGCATTCCAAGCATCCACTACTCTCTCCATGAAAAAATACTTCCTGACATTTTTCTTGAGTCTGGTTCCCTTCAATCTCATTTCATGTCCTCTCGTTCTACCACCTTCCCATCTCCGGAAAAGGTTCGTTTGCGGATTAATACTTTTCAAATATTTGAACGTCTGTATCATATCACCCCTGTTTCTCCTTTGTTCCAGAGTATACATGTTCAGGTCATCAAGTCTCTCCTCATACGTCTTGTAACGCAAAACCCTTACCATTCTCGTATGGACATTTCCTCCAGGAATTTGTCCAAACCTTATTTAAACCCAGATATGCTAATCGCTGTTACCACATCCTCCAGCAAAGAGTTCCAGAGCTTAACTATTTGTTGAGTGAAAAAATATTTCCTCAAAGCTTATTACTTAGTCCATGGCTCCCTCAAGGCTGCAACCAGGATAAACCAGTTTTTATTTCATTCCACCTCACTGTGCAAAGTCCCTCTGATCAAAATCTACCACCCTCTGTACCATCTTTGGATTTCGGTTACTGGTCGTGTTTTTTTTTTTTCTTGGATATGACCTCAGCATGACCTCTAATGGCGCCCTATTAATAAAACTTATTTTTCATATTATATGGGTTCTTTTTTGTTTTTCTTTTCCTTCATACTCACCTGTCTGTATCCAGTGCTACTAGAGGCTTTTCATCTGGACTTTGATCTAGGGATGAATAGCCTTTATTTGGGACAACCAGTCTGAAAAAAAAAATTGAAAAGCATTATTATGCAAGTAAGTATATCACTGCAAGTAACGGGTCCGTCATAGAAAACTGTATCAGATTTCATGGGTAATAATATACCGTTTACATATGAAACCCAATTTTGTAAAATACGTCTAGGGCATAAACAGACATTTAGGTTCATGCATGCAAACTGCAATAGTATTTTACAAAAAGTTAATTAACATACAGCACAATGGAAAATATATATTTGGGGGCACACACGACAGAGGAAACCATTTAAAAATAATATGTACTCAAAAAAGGGTGGTTTCACTTTGTAAGTTTGATGGCACAGCCTGTATGACTCCTGATTTTGCATATTATTATTATTACATTTGTACCCCGCGCTTTCCCACTCATGGCAGGCTCAATGTGGCTTACATGGGGCAATGGAGGGTTACGTGACTTGCCCAGAGTCACAAGGAGCTGCCTGTGCCTGAAGTAGGAATCAAACTCAGTTTCTGAGGACCAAAGCCCACCACCCTAACCACTAGGCCACTCCTCCACTGTTGCTACTATTTGAGATTCTACATGGAATGTTGCTATTCCACTAGCAACATTCCATATAGAAGTCGGCCCTTGCAGATCACCAATGTGGTCACGCAGGCTTCTGTTTCTGTGAGTCTGACGTCCTGCACGTACGTGCAGGACGTCAGACTCACAGAAACAGAAGCCTGCGCAGCCTTCTACATGGAATGTTGCTAGTGGAATAGCAACATTCCATGTAAAATCTCCAATAGTATCTATTTTATTTTTTACATTTGTACCCTGCGCTTTCCCACTCATGGCAGGCTCAATGCGGCTTACATGGGGCAATGGAGGGTTAAGTGACTTGCCCAGAGTCACAAGGAGCTGCCTGTGCCTGAAGTGGGAATCGAACTCAGTTCCCCAGGACCAAAGTCCAACACCCTAACCACTAGGCCACTCCTCCACTCCATAGGGCTTTTATGTAGAAAAAAAGAACACCCAAGCTGGGACATTTACAATTAGCAAGGTTATTTATTCAAATGTAGAGCCTTTTGTACAGTACCCATAAGGGCACAGTGAAAGCAACTATTTTACAAAGAAACACATTCAAAAAAAAGAGTGGCACGTTTTTTTTTTTTTTTTTGCATATGTAAGTTGCATATTTCTTCTCTTTTTTGGGGTTTTTTTTTTTTTTTGTCCAAGAACTTTTATTGAATTTTCACTAACCCATTCCTAAAGCAAATTAAAATAGCATATCACAGTGTAGGGAAAAAAAAGCCCCTGCCACAACATAACCAGTGTATTATACGGCTTGATTATACCAGACATGTGGTACAGCTTGTACACACAGAATATACAGTGCTCTCTGCTACACTCAAAACTTGACCAGGTGTGCTTTTTTGAAGAAAGGAACTTGTGACCCTGTTAGAGTTGTCGAGATAGCAATCTGGCTGATGCAAACAGGAAGGAATTTTGCAGATGTGATAAGGACCCTTGGGTACAGTGATTCAGCCTGCCTGGAACCTAGCATTCGGGTAAAATCCTTGAGAAGGTCATCAAAAGACATTCCCGTGGTTTGTCAAGCCGTAACAGAAGGACACGAGCCAATCACCTTCTGTGATGTTATCAGATCATCAGAGACATTCCTGAGATCAAAATGATGTAAAAGGACATCTGCCTTGGCAAACTACTGTGAGAGTGCAGGTGAAAGGGGATCCAGGAAGGCACGAAGAAAGGGGGTACAGAGAGCTGGGGAATCCCAACAGGGCAGATTTCATGTGCACAACACCCACATCCAGAAAGCTGGGCTACCGGAGGCAGAGAGGTTGGCTGGGTTAAGGAAGAAGGGGAGGAACTACCAGTCCCAGAATCCTTCTCTTCCCCACCTGGCTGTGCAAGAGTTAGGGGAGGAGATAGAAGATTGGGAAATGGTCTCTGAGGAAGGTGATGAGGGCCAGCTGGAGAGATTGGGGGCGGGGGAAGTTAGAGAGAAGGATAAAATGGAGATTACTGAAGGGCTAGGGGAGGAACAGATGGATATTGGAGCCCTGGCTCAAACCCAAAAAGCTGCTGTAAGAGGGTGGCTAGCTGTACCTTGGAGAGACTGGTGGAAGACCGGAGGAGAGAGGCTAAGGCACTGGGGGAAATCTCTACTAAAGAGGAAACAGGTGCAGCCTGTGGGTGAGAAAGAGAGCTGGGCACAATTGAAACCCCAGCCTGAACCAGGTGGGAATAAAGCTGTGTAACCGTGCTGTAAGAAGGTACAAGAAAGACTGTGTAAACTGTTTCATACTAAAAAGGTCTGGGCTGCAACCTACCAAGCTATTGGGGTTTTTCCCTCTGATAATGTACTGTTCCCTAAGTGAAGTCATCTGAGCTAAAGTAAAGTTATATGGACTGTTTTTGAACCTGAATTGTGCTCTGGGCTGCTAGCCTAAACAACCTGGAGTGAAGGGTGTTTTGTTGATTTGAAGCAAGAAAATAAAAGCTCTTACTTATAAACATTGGGCTTTGAATGTGCCTCTGTGAAAGGAACGGAGGGAGGGAGGAGGAAGTCCTGGGAGTTCGCAGGGCCTGGAGCCAAGGCTTAGAGGAGCCAGATTGCTGTGGAGTGAAGGCAACAGTCGTGTGGAGGAAGAGGCAGCTAAGCAAGGTCGAGCCTGGCTGGGTCCTGGATGGGTGACCCAGCTACACTACCCACCATCAACTTCTACAAATTCACTTCAGATTTCATCTGGTTATTATTGGAACACATCAGATCGTCAGCAACAGCTTAAGATCAATTGTGAGCACTGGGTGTGACAAGGTAAAACCATTCCTTCTGAGAAGGAAGAGACTTCGATCAAATACCCAGATTGTATAAGTCAAGATCTGTAATCGCTTTCTTACTGGGGGGTCAAACAGGAGGCATTTAATCCTAGGGGGTGTGTGTTTATTCTAATTGATATCTGACTACAGCTCATTCTAGTATTTATAGAACTTTTATTCTGATCTTTTGTTCTGTTACATTCTAAACACTAATACGTAACTATTAAATTCTAGTTATTTCTGTTTCCATTTTCGTTATATTTCATTCTTGTAAATGAACTCTTTGGGCCCGATATTCAGCTGGTGGCAATTAGCCTTTTGCTGACCACTTCCTGCGCTAAACCCAGAAATTCAATGCTGGGCCCTGTCTGGGCACCAGCATTGAATTTCTGGGTTTGTGGAGCCGGCTAACACATAGCTGGTTAAGAGTGACATTCAGTACTTAATCAGCTATGGGTTACCGCAAAAAGACAGGACTGACTTTTGTATAGTCCTATTTGTGTGATAAACCTGTCCAGTTAAGTTCTGAATATCAGAACTTACCAAAGTGCTGACTCCACCCCTGGAACTCCCCCAAATAGCCGTTTTTGAGTTCGGTGCTAACCAATTATTTTCAGCGGTGCTAACCAGTTAGCCCCAACCAGGCAATTTAACCTGCCAGGAGCCATTTTTGGCTAGTTGAAATCAGGGGTGTAGCTTACATGGGGCCACGGGGGTCTGGATCCCGTAGATTTGGCCCTGGACCCCCCCTCCCGCCGCCAACCCGCCGTCGCCTACCTTTGCTGGCGGGGGACCCCAACCCCGCCAGCCGAGCTCCTCTTCTTCCTTCCTGTTTCTAGTAAGATAAGGGGAGGGGGGTGACGGGGAGGGGGAGTGACGGGGTGTGTGACAGGGGGGAGGGGAAAATGTGACGGGGCGGAGCGAGGGCGTCAAAGGGGGCGTGGTGGGTGTGAAAGGGGGTGGGGCATGTGCAGTGGCGTACCAAGGGGGGGCGGTGGGGGCGATCCGCCCCGGGTGCATGCCGCTGGGGGGTGCCGCGGCACGCCTGCTGCGAGAGTTCGCTAACTTCTCTCATTCGCTGCAGCTCCCTCTGCCCCGGAACAGGTTACTTCCTGTTCCGGGGCAGAGGGAGCTGCAGCGAACGAGCAAAGTTAGTAAACTCACAGCAGGTGCGCGCTGCGGCACCCACCCCAGCGGCATGCACCCGGGGGAGGCTCTTTCACGGGGGGGGGGGGGGGGTCTTTCGCTGGGGGGGTCTGCGCTGCATCGGGGGAGGGCGCTGCACCCGGGAGGGCGGGGGCGCCCGCCAGGTGTCCGCCCCCCTAGGAACGCCACTGGGCATGAGCCCTCCTTTTTGGGGGACAAAATATGGTAATCCTATGTAGGGACAGATCGTAGTCCAACTTGTTCTGTTTAATGATCTGCCTCCCCCAGTCGAGGTTCCCATTTTATTGTTTGCAGTGCTGTCTTTAAAGCTGTATTGATTTACTATACAGATAGTGCTATACCACTTATCTGTATTCCTAATGTATGTTAATGTGTTCTGCAATACCACTTATCTAATATTTCATAACCAATGTAACCCAAATCCTTCTGTAAAACCAAATGTATATCCTCTTCTCATTTCCAGTATCCATGATGTATTGTACGGCCACATTGAGCCTGCAAAGAGGTGGGGAAAAACATGGGATACAAATGCAACAAATAATATTCATTGGTGCAATTAAACACCAGATAAGAGAGGTGGGAGATGTGATTTTGCAATTAATATACCTGATGTTTTTTTTTTATTGGTAATCATTATGAGCCCATTTGCACTAGCTGGCAGAACACAGCACTATCAACCAGCGACCCTTAACTACACCTTGGCACCAAAGCAGTACATTTATCAAACAACTAAAGCCAGACAAGAAGGAGATTTTTTGAGTGTGGAAGCCAAGCTCTGCGGTGTCTTAAAAATATGGTTTCTAAGTGACAAGGAAAGGTGGTAAGTGGATAAGAAAACATGAAAGAGCAGGCAGAGAAACATTTGTTATGCTACACTCCACTGCACTCGTCAGCTGTTATGAAGGTCAAAATCGGATAAGCAATCACATTTTTGGGGGCAGGAGGTTATTTGTCTCAGGATGTATTTTGTTTAACAAAAGTAATCTTAGGAGGTTTGATTTCCTGGAACCTGAAAAGAATGCAGGTGATTCTGTCTATCCATTTATCTTTACAGATAACTACAGATGGATGCTATAGACAGATATACACGCTTATAAAATCTTAAAAGATATATGGAATTTAAACCTTATTTAATATTTCATTATTTTACTATTGAAAATAAAACCATCTAACAGTTTTGTGTCCTCTGTTTTCAGATCTATCTATCTATCTCAAAACAGGAGCAATACTTATGCACTTTATATATATATAAAATACAAGAACATAAGCATTACCATACTGATAAAGACAGAAGGAACATCATACCCAGTATCTTGTTTCCAACGGTGGCTAATCCAGGTCATGAGAACCTGGCAAGAACCCAAAACAGAACCAGCATGTGCTGGTAACAACAATGGTGTGGCCCTTTCAAACTTAGGTGCTTTAAAAATCAAATTTGTAGTGTTTATCAGTGGTTAGGGTGGTGGACTTTGGTCCTGAGGAACTGAGTTCGATTCCCACTTCAGGCACAGGCAGCTCCTTGTGACTCTGGGCAAGTCACTTAACCCTCCATTGCCCCATGTAAGCCGCATTGAGCCTGCCATGAGTACAAATGTAACAAAATAAAATAGATACTATTGGAGATTCTACATGGAATGTTGCTACTATTGGAGATTCTACATGGAATGTTGCTATTCCACTAGCAACATTCCATGTAGAAGGCTGCGCAGGCTTCTGTTTCTGTGAGTCTGACGTCCTGCACGTCAGACTCACAGAAGCAGAAGCCTGCGCAGCCACATTGGTGATCTGCAAGGGCCGACGTCTACATGGAATGTTGCTAGTGGAATAGCAACATTCCATGTAGAATCTGAAATAGTAGCAACAGTGGAGGAGTGGCCTAGTGGTTAGGGTGGTGGACTTTGGTCCTGAGCAACTGAGTTCGATTCCCACTTCAGGCACAGGCAGCTCCTTGTGACTCTGGGCAAGTCACTTAACCCTCCATTGCCCCATGTAAGCCGCATTGAGCCTGCCATGAGTGGGAAAGCGTGGGGTACAAATGTAACAAAAAAAAATAAGTACATAAGTATTGCCATACTGGGACAGACCGAAGGTCCATCAAGCCCAGCATCCTGTTTCCAATGGTGGCTAATCCAGGTCATGAGAACCTGGCAAGATCCCAAAACAATACAATACATTTTATGCTGCTTATCTAGAAATAAGCAGTGGATTTTTCCCAAGTCCATCTTAATAATGGCTTATGGACTTTTCTTTTAGGAAATTATCCACACGTTTTTAAAACCCCGTTAAGCTAACTGCTTTTACCACATTCTCTGGCAATGAATTCCAGAGTTTATTTACACGTTGAGTGAAGAAATATTTCTCCGGTTTGTTTTAAATTTACTACATAGTAGCTTCATTGCATGCCCCCTAGTCTTAATATTTTTACAAAGAGTAAACAAGCGATTCACGTCTACCTATTCCACTGCACTCAATATTTTAAGACCTCTATCACATCTCCCCTCAGCCGTCTCTTTTTCAAGCTGAAGAGCCCTAGCTGCTTTAGCCTTTCTTGATAGGGAAGTTGTGCCATCCCCTTTATCTGTATCTTTTCTAATTCCACTATATCTTTTTTGAGATGCGGTGACCACCATGGAGCGATATAAAGACACTGTAACTTTCTCATTTTTGTTTTTCATTCCTGGATTGGGGTGTGTTTTAGGTGGGACATAGGCAGGACATGGAAAAAAAAATGAAAACGTCTACGGTCAAAATGAAGACTCTTTGGCTAGACCAGTTTCAATCACGACTAAGTGACAAAAGGTGCCTTAATTGACTAAATGACTACTAGAGTGACTAAGGCCAGTGGTGTTCCTAGGGCGGCTGACACCCGGGGTGGATCGCCGATGCCCCCCCCCCCGGGTGCATTTTTACCTGCTGGGGGGGGGGGGGGGGGTGCCGCGTGCCTGTCAGCTTTGCTCGTTCCATGCTCCCTCTGCCCCGGAACAGGAAGTAACCTGTTCCGGGGCAGAGGGAGCATGGAACGAGCAGCGCTGACAGGCGCGTGCACCCGGGGCGGACCGGCCCCAGCGCCCCCCCCTAGGAACGCCACTGATTAAGGCATAACCCCCTTACTCCCACAGTGGTCACTGACCCCCCTCCCAGTCCTCTAAGATGTGACAGTGACAGTACATACCAGTTTCTATGACAGTTTCAGATACAGCAGCAGGCAGGTCCCAGGAGTAGCCTAGTGGTCAGTGCAGTGAACGGCAGAGAAGGGGACCCAGGCCCATACCCTACTCTAACTGGTACACTTGTGGTGGACCATGTGAGCCTTCCAAAAAAACTCTAATACCTACTGTACTTACATATAGATGACACTTGCAGGCCAAAGGGCTATTGTACTGGTATACAGTTGGGTATATTAGGTTTTTGGAGGGCTCACTATCCTACTATATAAATGAACAGTGACCGACGTCACAGGTCTCTCCCGATGTCAGCTGATCATAACTGCAACACCTACTACTACTTATCATTTCTAAAGCGCTATACTAAACGTACGCAGTGCTGTACAGCGACCTTCCTCTCTCCCCTGCCCCCCCTCCAGCCACCCATGTCCAGCGACTCTCCTCTCTCCCCTGCCCCCACTCCAGCCACCCAGATTGTCAAGCGAATTCTTCGGGGCAGGCAGAAAAGATGCCCAGTCTTGCCTGCCCGCGCTGACCCTCCCCTGCTGTCGGATTGCTCTTCAAAATGGCCGCCGAGACTTCAGCAGAAGTCTCGCGAGGCCGCCGCTGGAAGTCTCGGTGGCCATTTTGAAGAGCAATCCGGCAGCGGGGGAGGGTCTGCGCCGGCAGCGGGCAGACAAGACTGGGGATCTTTCCTGCCTGCCCCGAAGAATTCACTGGACAACCTGGGTGGCTGGAGGGGGGGCAGGGGAGAGAGGAGAATCGCTGGACATGGGTGGCTGGAGGGGGGCAGGGGAGACAGGAGAGTCGCTGGACATGGGTGGCTGGAGGGGGGGGCAGGGGAGAAAGGAGGGTCGCTGGACATGGGTGGCTGCAGGGGGGGCAGGGGAGAGAGGAGGGTCGCTGGACATGGGTGGCTGGAAGGGGGGCCGGGGAGAGAGGAGGGTCGTAATATATAAAAGTGTACTGTAGACATCCACTCTCATTTCTTGCTTTGGCTATTTCATTACATTTTTCACAACAAAATGTCGCCCGTTTTAACGGGCTTTATGGCTTGTACAATATAAAGGAATAAAGGGACCTTTTATGTGAAGTTCTCCACAGTGCCCCCTCGGGTGCCCTACTGCTTTGCTGGGATGTCTGTGTGGCCAGTCTACTAAGAATGCTGGCCCCCCCATACATCCCAATGGTTTTTTTGTAAGTTTTTTCCATGGATTATTTTTTTGAAAATGGTCCTAAACGATAGATGCAATGAGGTGCAGCGAAGGGCGACTAAAATGATAGCGGGGATGGGACGACTTCCCTATGAAGAAAGACTAAGGAGGCTAGAGCTTTTCAGCTTGGAGAAGAGACGGCTGAGGGGAGACATGATAGAGGTATATAAAATATTGAGTGGAGTGGAATAGGTGATGTGAAGCGTCTGTTCACGCTTTCCAAAAATACTAGGACTAGGGGGCATGCGATGAAACTAAAGTGTAGTAAATTTAAAACAAATCCGAGAAAAGTTTTCTTCACCCAACGCGTAATTAAACTCTGGAATTCGTTGCCGGAGAATGTGGTGAAGGCGGTTAGCTTGGCAGAGTTTAAAAGGGGGTTAGACGGTTTCCTAAAGGACAAGTCCATAAACTTGTCCATAACTAAATGGACTTGGGAAAAATCCACAATTCCAGGAATAACATGTATAGAATGTTTGTACGTTTGGGAAGCTTGCCAGGTGCCCTTGGCCTGGATTGGCCGCTGTCGTGGACATGATGCTGGGCTCGATGGATCATTGGTCTTTTCCCAGTGTGGCATTACTTATGTACTTATGTCCTCGGCTCACTTTTATTACATAGAGCAGTGATTTAACCTATTGTGATGTCATAGTGGCTCATTCCACCAATAAGAGCCAACCTCATTAGTGATGTCACAATGGCTTGATTGTATAGAATGTTTGTACGTTTGGGAAGCTTGCCAGGTGCCCTTGGCCTGGATTGGCAGCTGTCGTGGACAGGATGCTGGGCTCGATGGACCCTTGGTCTTTTCCCAGTGTGGCATTACTTATGTACTTATGTCCTCTACTTGGCTCACTTTTATTACATAGAGCAGTGATTTAACCTATTGTGATGTCATAGTGGCTCATTCCACCAATAAGAGCCAACCTCATTAGTGATGTCACAATGGCTTGATTGTATAGAATGTTTGTACGTTTGGGAAGCTTGTCAGGTGCCCTTGGCCTGGGTTGGCCGCTGTTGTGGACAGGATGCTGGGCTTGATGGACCCTTGGTCTTTTCCCAGTGTGGCATTACTTATGTACTTACGCACAACAACGTCTAGCAAATGACCATTTTCAAAACAAAAAGTTGGACTTTTTTTTGGTGTGAAAATAGCCATGTTTGCTACTGGATTTCACAACACTTCCAAAATCGGATTTAGACGTCATCTTGAAAATGCCCCTCCAAAAGAACGGAGCATGCACAAAGAATGCAGATGTTGGTGGCTGGAAAGGAGGCCATTGACTTCTTCCTGCTTGGGTGGTTCAGGCTTATGCACTTATGATTTTATATTTAAATCTTTTTATTAAAGTATAAAAAGGGAACAATATGCTGTGCAACATTACAAATAGAAAACAATAATAACAATGATGAGCAGCTACAATAAACTCTCCTACCACCACCACCACCACCCTTTAAAGGAAAAGTCCATAGACCATTATTAAATGGACTTGGGGAAAATCCACTATTTCTGGGATAAGCAGTATAGAATGTTTGTACTTTTTGGGATGCTGGGCTTGATGGACCTTTGGTCTGTCCCAGTATGGCAATACTGATGTACTTATATGCACCCTTCCAACCCCAACAATAGCTGACTTCTACTTCCCCAAGGCATCCTAATCCACCCTGTTAAAATGTCCAGGGGTACAAAATACAACCCATTCTGTATGCCCTAGAGGGGAGAAATATGCCCTATGAAGCACTGCTATGATTTTTTAATCTGAAGTCATCAACAATCTCAGGATTCAGTCTAGCTCTCCTGTCTTCCATAGTCCCTCCTGCAATAGCACTCTGCAACAGGGTGGACACCCTGGAGGGTGTGAATGACATGAGGAAGGACCTAGCGAAGCTAGAGGAATGGACCTATATTTGGCAACTAAGGTTTAATCCCAAAAAATGCAGGGTCATGCACTTGGGTTGCAAAAATCCGAGAGAACGGTACAGTATAGGGGGTGAAGTGCTTCAGTGTGCGAAGGAAGAGCGGGACTTGGGGGTGATCGTGTCTGACGATCTTAAAGCTTTCAAACAGGTAGAAAAAGTGACGGCCAAAGCCAGAAGAATGCTTGGGTGCATAAAGAGAGACATGACCAGCAGGAAAAAGGAGGTGATAGTGCCGTTGTATAAGTCTCTGGTGAGGCCTCATTCGGAGTACTGCGTGCAGTTCTGGAGACCGCACCTACGGAAAGATATAAACAGGATGGAGTCAGTCCAGAGGGCGGCTATGAAATTAGTAAGCGGTCTTGAATGCAAAAATTACAGGGACAGGCTTATGAACCTCAACATGTATACGCTGGAAGAGAGGAGGGAGAGAGGAGACATGATAGAAACATTTTAATATCTCAAGGGCATTTATGTACAGGAAGAGAACCTTTTCCAAATGAAGGAGAGCTCTGGAATGAGGGGGCATACGACAAAGTTAAGAGGGAATAGGCTAAGGAGTAACCTAAGGAAGTATTTCACAGAAAGGGTGGTGGAGGCGGTGGAGTAGAGGACTGTTCCAGAATTTCAAAAGGCATGGGATAAGCATGTGGGGTCGCTTAGGAACAGGAAGAATTAGGGGTTACAGAGGATGGGCAGACTGGATGGGTCATATGGCCTTTATCTGCCGTCATGTTTCTATGTTTCTTAGAAGATGTGCTGGTAGCAGGGTGTACAGGATCTCCCATGCAAATTTTGCTAGCTGTGGCCAGCATGTCTGCTTATTTTTTCCAAAAAATAAAAATATTGTCTGCATCAATCAAACATAAATAACAGTCCAGTTCATTAAGAGGCTTCAAAGTAGAAAGTGACTGGGGGACAAAGTTTGTTCCCATTCCTCGCGGGCTCTGTCTCCATCCCCGCGTGCTCTGTCCCTGTCCCCGCCATTACTGCGGGTCCCCGTCCCCGTGTCATTCTCTAATACAGCAGATACGCAGGCTCTGGAGATACAGTAGTTTAATCAGCTTTCCCACCAAGTTGAAGACACGGCTTTTCCTCTCCTGTTTTCAAAGATACCATAGGAAAATCAGAGCAGTTACTACTACTACTACTACTATTTAGCATTTCTATAGCACTACAAGGCGTACGCAGCGCTGCACAAACATATAAGAAAGACAGTCCCTGCTCAAAGAGCTTACAATCTAATAGACAAAAAATAAATAAAGTAAGCAAATCAAATCAATTAATGTGAATGGGAAGCAAGAGAGGAGGGTAGGTGGAGGCGAGTGGTTACAAGTAGTTACGAGTCAAAAGCAATGTTAAAGAGGTGGGCTTTCAGTCTAGATTTAAAGGTGGCCAAGGATGGGGCAAGACGTAGGGGCTCAGGAAGTTTATTCCAGGCGTAGGGTGCAGCGAGACTGAAGGCGCAAAGTCTGGAGTTGGCAGTAGTGGAGAAGGGAACAGATAAGAAGGATTTATCCATGGAGCGGAAGGGAAGGATGAGTGTGGAGAGATACTGGGGAGCAGCAGAGTGAGTACATTTATAGGTTAGTAGAAGAAGTTTGAACAGGATGCGAAAACGGATAGGGAGCCAGTGAAGGGTCTTGAGGAGAGGGGTAGTATGAGTAAAGCGACCCTGGCGGAAGATGAGACGGGCAGCAGAGTTTTGAACCGACTGGAGAGGGGAGAGGTGACTAAGTGGGAGGCCAGCAAGAAGCAGATTGCAGTAGTCTAAACGAGAGGTGACAAGGGTGTGGATGAGGGTTTTGGTAGAGTGCTCGGAAAGAAAGGGGCGGATTTTACGGATGTTGTAAAGAAAGAAATGACAGGTCTTGGCAATCTGCTGGATATGAGCAGAGAAGGAGAGAGAAGAGTCAAAGATGACCCCAAGGTTTCAAGCTGAGGAGACAGGGAGAATGAGAGAGCCATCAACAGAAATAACCCGTTAGAAAAAGGTGAGCGAGGTCAGCAGTCTCATACGCTTACCCACAGTGCCCTGCCTATGTGTCACAGAGAGCCCACCTCTCAGGGAGAGAGAGCAGTTCAGCTTTCACATTTATCGAGTCCTTGCCCTCCCTGCTAAAAATTCTCCATGCAGGCTGCCAGTGAGTAATGACACTTTCATTGATTTGGACACCTGTCTCCCGTGCAGTGAGCTAAAGTCATTAATTCATTTCTCATTGGCCGTTAAAGGACCTCCTGATGCTCCTCACTACAATCCCCAGATGCTTCTAAACTACTAAACTAGACATGAAAATCCCTGCCTTCCTCTGCCAATCTAACAAGCCATTCAGTCTCCTTAATCTCACTCTCTTCTGTGAGCTAAGAGGAAATCATTCTGTATCCAAAGGAAATGAAATGGCAGCTCCCATAAACTGACCGCATTCTGATATAACTATTAATGAGAAAGGATAGAAAAATCTTGGGTTTTTTAGACAGCCTTGACCTGACTACAGAAAAATGCATTATATAGCTCGAAGATGTTCAGTTTTCTCCCCCACCCCCTTCCGTTGCGCATACCCACACTTCAGAGCAGAGACGGGAGCAATCGCTAATGATATGTTTCCACCAAACGTAAGCAAATAGAAGCCTGAGAAATGGAAATTAAAACATAGTAATATAGTAGATGATGGCAGAAAAAGACCTACACGGTCCATCCAGTCTGCCCAACAAGATAACTCATATGTGCTACTTTTTGTGTATACCTTACCTTGATTTGTATCTGTCTTTTTCAGGGCACAGACCGTATAAGTCTGCCCAGCACTAACCCCGCCTCCCAACCACCAGCCCCGCCTCCCAGCACCGGCTCTGCCATCCAATCTCCGCTAAGCTCCTGAGGATCCATTCCTTCCGAACAGGATTCCTTTATGTTTATCCCACGCAAGTTTGAATTCTGTTACCGTTTTCATCTCTACCACCTCCCGCGGGAGGGCATTCCAAGCATCCACCACTCTTTCTGTGAAAAAATACTTCCTGACATTTTTCTTGAGTCTGCCCCCCTTCAATCTTATTTCATGTCCTCTAGTTCTAACGCCTTCCCATCTCCGGATTAATACCTTTCAAATATTTGAACGTCTGTATCATATCACCCCTGTTTCTCCTTTCCTCCAGAGTATACATGTTTAGTTCAGCAAGTCTCTCCTCATACGTCTTGTACCGCAAATCCCATACCATTCTCATAGCTTTTCTTTGCACCACTTCAATTCTTTAAAGATACACAACATGGAGTGAGGGGTGGGAGAGAGGTTTCAAAGCTCTGGCCAGGTTGAAACTTTTGTACCTGTGGATCAGTAACCTAATTTTCAAAACATCCAAGCAGTTTCCCTTTGCAAATGAGCTTCTGCAAAAAAAAAAAAAACCAAGAAAAAAACCAGAACCTCCCCCCCCCTGAAAACAAACAAAAAACAAAAGGGTACTAATGCACTCTTGGATTTTGTCCCTCACTCACCAGTCCAATAATCCAATAAGCTCACAGCAATGTACAACCCTGTAGGCGAAGTCTAATATTAAAGCCAGGCACATACACCCCCATAATTCTATAAACAGGAGTGGCCAAATTTAGGCTTAGCGTGAAAATTTGAATGTGCAACTTATAGAATTACTTAATATAATAATTAGCTGTTAATTGGCATTGGCAGCCAATTATTGGCTTTAATAGGTGGCAACCAACGCTAATGGGCACCAATTAGCATTTGCACATGCAAGTGCCCTTAGTCACTATTAATATATCTTTTTCATAGAGGTACATTTCATCATGCGCTACGTACACTTTCATACAATATATAGCATTTTCAATAAGGGTATATTAAAATATACATCTTTCCATAGACTATACTATTTCTGAAAGAATTTCACTGGTAAGAAAACACATAATTGTACCAGTCGCAATAAGTGCATTAAGTTCTTTAGAAATTTATATGCATAGATTTTATCATATTTAAATGTGGGTTTATATGTCTTCATGATTTATTTACTTCATTTATGTATAAGTTGTTCGCGTACATCAAATTGATTTAAAGCTTACACAAATGATGACACAAGTTTACTTATTTGCAGTTATATTACTTTTATTTTTAGATTTGCTTGACCCCCGAGGTAGGCATTTGTGCCGAAACATGGCCGTATTGGGTCGTTTTTATGATTTTTATAATAAAGACTTTTATATATTTTTTATCCTCTTTGCATCCGCCTCACTCTTTTCTTTTGTTGTATTTCTATTTAAATTCACCCTCTATACAAACACTACATGTAAATCTAAAGGAGTAAATTACTGCATAATATGTCCTTGCCAGTTGCTTTATGTAGGTCAAACCTCCCGTCAGCTTTATGTCAGACTAATTGAACACAGAAAGTGTGATTACGACTAAGAAAACCACATCACCGTTAGCAGTTCACTGCACAAAACTAGCACGTACTTTTGATTCACTCAAATGCGTAGTGCTTCAACAGATCAGAAGTGAAAACAATGAGGAAAAGTACCGCCGTTGTCTTCTAAGAAAAGAACAGCAGTGGATTTTTAAGCTTAATTCATTACATCCTAATGGGCTTAATGGAAAAATTGAATGGATTCATTTCTTTTGAAATTTTCCCGCTAAATCAGTGGAGAGTGTTCTCTGCCCAAGAAGAAGTCTGACTGGAGATTGACCTGCAGCGTGTGACGTCACAGATAAGAGAAATAGCCGCCATGTTTTGAACTGGATGCTTGCCCTTCATGTGTACGTCGGCATACTGAACGGAAGTGTAAGCTGTTGTCAACATTTGCTATGCTTGGTACTGGAAGTATTTAGCGGTTGCTAGCTTGGGTTCTGTTTTGGTTTTTGGCAGAATACTTGACCGGTGGTTCTGATGCAGCAGTGGCGAAACGGAGGCCAACGTTGACCACGGTCAAAATAATGGAGGAGCCTCAGAGAAGATTAGTATCTCTCAAGCCAAGTACCTCCTCTATTTATCAACATAAGAAAAGCTCAGTAAATTAGCAAGTATATTTCCTGAATTTAAGCTCTTCAAGTTGATGTGGCAATAAGAAGGCAGGCTAAAGAGGTTTTTTTGCCGATAATGAAGAAGCCCTAGCCCTTTACCTGCCTCCTTAGTGGGATAAAGGTGCTTCTCAAGGCTTTTTCCTCCTGACATACTCATTCATTTGTTTACCAAGTGTTATACTAAAAGTGTTTCTATAATATACATGCACAAGTGCCTTGTCACCTAAAGGCAAAGGGGTCATTCACTGGGGAGGAGAATGGGCAGGCACAGGCAGGGGCCAACATTTACGTGCAAAACTTACAGAATACCGTAACGTACATGCTTAAGTGCTGCATTTAGCCACAGACCTGATATAAGAGAGCACGCCTAAATGTGGGTACATTGATGAGGACTTTAGTATGCTATAAAAACGCTTTTGCACGTTAAGTGTTCTTATAAAATTGGCTCGCTACCCACGGAAAATAGGCGAACAAATGATGGTGCCCAGTTACAGAATTGCCTCCTAACTGCACTGGCCTGTGCTAACACGTAGCACATTTTAGTTTAGTCTAGACAGTAACAACACAGTAGATGACAGCGGATAAAGAGCAGTTTTTCTGCACTACGTTACTATCCTAGTTGTAAATGTTTGACTGCATGTAGGATATTGTACACCAAATCAGTTTCTGTTGTCTACTCCTTTGGTTCTCTATCATACCGGGTGGCCAGTCATAAGTTCCCACATTTGGGGGGAAGTTATCAAAATGCGGTAGAAGGCAGACTTTTACTGCACCTTGATTTACCATGAGGTTACCAACCTGCGGCATCTCAGTACTGCAGGTTGCTAATTCCAATGGTAAAAAGGAATAATGCTGTTTATGAGCCTTCTTGCCAGCTGTGTTATTCCATCAGCCTAGGGTCATTGAGCTGCCAAGTCGTAGCCAGATGCTCCTGGGCCCATTGTTAAAGGGTCCAGCACCTAAAGGTATTTTGTTGGCCAAAGCTCTCCCCAAGTCATAAGCCCCTCTTGGAGTCAAGCCCCTTCCCCACCCTAACCAGACCCCCCTCCCAAACCTAAAGTTAGCCTCCTAGTGGCCAACTCCCCCCAAGACGATAGTCCTCAGTCCAAGACCACCACCCTCCTGAAGGTCCTCCCAGGGCCTGCTTTACTCATATCCCTAGTGTCAAGTGGTCCAAGCAGGTGCAATCCCCAGTCGCTTCTGCCCTTGCCACTACTACCATTCAAAATGGCGCTGGTGACCCCTACAGGTAGATACTGTTTAGTGCCCTAATGCAGCTTGATAATTATCCCTCATAATCTAACAACCATATCCCCTTAACCCCTGTATTCTACCAAAGGGCTTAGTAATAATGCAAACAATGCCAGTGAGGCTGTTGCTCATACGTTTAGCCATCTACACCACAGTGGTTTTGGTGGAAAGAAACCAACCACCATCAACTTAGTGGCATCAAACTTGTTGGTTTAGGACTTATTTACCACCTTTTTAAAGAAATTTGTCCAAGACGGTGTACAGCAAGAATAAGTCTGACACAGGTAATAGACAACTACAACAGTAAAAATAATACACATTGGGCTACTACTACTACTTAACATTTCTAGAGCGCTACTAGGGTTACGCAGCGCTGTACAATTTAACAAAGAGAGACAGTCCCTGCTCAAAGAGCTTACAATTTAATAGACAAGTGAACGGTCGGTCTGATAGGGGCAGTCAAATTGGGGCAGTCTGGATTCACTGATCCTATATATCATGCCTAAAAAATTGACACTGAAAAAAGTACGCTTAAATTTTGGTGTGGTTTATAGAATACGCCTAGTGCCCATCCGTGTAACTAAATTTAGTCACAGGCAATTACACCAAGTAAAACTTGTTGTAAATGCCCAGTGGCGTAGCAAGGGCGGGGCGGTAGGGGCGGTCCGCCCCGGGTGCACGCCGCTAGGGGGGGGGGTGTCGGCTCCGCTGGTTCCCTGCTCCCTCTGCCCCGGAACAGGTTACTTCCTGTTCCGGGGCAGAGGGAGCAGGGAACCAGCGGAACCGACACCCCCCCCAGTGGTGTGCACACGGCAGGCAAGAATGAACTTGTGGGGGGGGGGGGGCTTGGGTGATGAGCCGAGGGGGGGGGGGATTTGATGCGCTGAGGGGGGAGGGTTGATGTGCCAAGGGGGGGGCTTGGGTGATGCGCCGAGGGGGGTGTCATGCTGCACCCGGGGGGGGGGGGGAATTGCGCAGTGGCGAACCGCCCCGGGTGGCAGCCGCCCTCGCTACGCCACTGTAAATGCCTGAACCAGGTATATTCTATAATGTGCATAGTTTTTATTGTACCCCAGAGAGGCAGTATCCAAAGAATCAAATAAATAAATATGTGTGCAGCGCTGCATACGCCTAGTAGCATTATAGAAATGATTAGTAGTAGTAGTCCATGGCCTATGGTGATCTTACTGTGTTTTCCATTATCTGTGTCTTGCTCTCACTGCGAATGATGGATTGTTTGCAAAACAAATGAAAACCGATGGTCAGATTAGCCATCATAGTCACAAATCATCGTTTACAGACTGTTTTTTCTTAAGATCCTGATGACAAACTGAAAAGAATAAGACCATTCTTCCCAAGATTCGTCTTTCGCTGCCTAGTGCAATCCCTCGTATTAAGCCATCTGGATTACTGCAACTCACTATACGCAGGTTGCAAAGAGCAAATACTGAGGAAACTTCAAACAGCCCAGAATACAGCAGCCAGACTCATCTTCGGAAAACCAAAATATGAAAGTGCAAAACCCTTACGAGAGAAGCTACACTGGCTTCTACTCAAGGAACGCATTACTTTTAAAGTATGCACATTAATCCACAAAATCATTCACGGCGAAGCTCCAGCCTACATGTCTGAGTTAATAGACCTACCACCCAGAAACGCCAAAAGATCATCCCGAACCTTCCTCAACCTCCACTTCCCTAATTGCAAGGGCGTAAAATACAAGACGCTACACGCGTCAACCTTTTCTCACGTGGGCACGCAGTTCTGGAATGCACTGCCGCGCAACCTGAGAACGATCCACGAGCAAACCTCCTTCCGCAAACTATTGAAGACCCATCTTTTTGAAAAAATCTACGGAAAGAAGCAAAACACATAAAGCTCACACTCACTGTTCACTAATGCATCAATACATCCACTTCTGAACTCTCATCCCCTGTAGTCTCACCTCACTCATACCCTTACTCACAGAAATATGTATACCATACATAATGCCCTTTTAACCTCCCGCTGTCTCCTTCCAATGTTTCAAGGTTTGGTTCCAGTGTTTATATTCCTTAACAACACTTTGATTGTCTTGTATAACTCTTCACAATGTAATCCATAACCAAGTTGTAACAAATTGTATTTCCATCATTCATATCGTATTGTAAGCCACACTGAGCCCGCAAAGAGGTGGGAAAATGTGGGATACAAATGCAATAAATAAATAAATAAATAAATAAATAAATAAATAAATAAATAAATAAATAAGCTAGCTGGCTAAATCCCATAGGGTGCAAATGTCATCCTTTACACAGATAGCCGCCTACAGCATGTTGTAAAGGTTTTTCACACCCTTGTATATTTTCCACATTGTGCTATCTAAAAACTTACAATCCAAAATGCATTAAAGTAGAAGCTTGTTTCATTGATCAATGCAATATACTCTACACTTTAAACGTGAAAGAACAATTATAGAAACATTCAAAAAGTAATTAAGATTAATAAACCAAAAAGGCTTGATTCTGTAAGCCTTCATACCAGGGGCGTTGCCAGAGCCCAAGGTGAGGGGGCACATTTTAGCCCCCCCCCGGCGCCGCCACTGCCACCACCACCACCAACTTTGCCCCCCTGCCGATGACCCTCTTGACCCCCCTCCCACTGCCAACCCTCCCCCGCTGCCGCCGTTGCCTACCTTTGCTGGCTTGAGGACCCCAACCCCCGCCAGCCGAGGTCCTCTTCTTCTGGCGCAAGGCTTCGTTCTGTTTCTGTGAGTCTGACGTCTTGCACGTATGTGCAGGACGTCAGACTCACAGAAACAGAACGAAGCCTTCAGCCGGAAGAAGAGGACCTCGGCTGGCGGGGGTTGGGGTCCCCCGCCAGCAAAAGGTAGGCAACAGCGGGGGAGGGATGGCGGTGGGAGGGTGGGTTGAGAGGGTCGTCGGCAGGGGGGTCCAGGACCAAATCTACAGGGGCCCGGGCCCCCGTGGCCCCACGTAGCTATGCCACTGCTTCATACTTTTGGACTCAATTGTAACTGGAGGAAGCCCACAGCTGCAAGTTGTTTAGAAATATACCCCCAGATTCTATAAAGGTTGCTTAAATTTGGGCACCCAAAATGATTAGTTAATGGGCCCCTGATTGCACTATTCTGTAACAATGGGCACCTAAATTGGACTGCATGCAAATCAAAAGGGGGCGTGGCCATGGGAGGGTCAGGGGCATTCAGAAAAGATGAAGGCAGTGTCGCAGAATAATAGGGATCTTTGCCCAATTTGTGTGCTAGGGTTTACACCAGGTTTCAGTTGGGCTAAGTTCTCGCATCCAAATTTGAGTGCTCAATTTGGCACTCAACGTTATTCTATAAAGAATGCTACCTCAAAACACCCTTTATAGACTAGCGTTGAGTGCCAAATTTTATCGGAGATCAATTTTCGACACCATTTATAGAATCTAGTCCATTTTTCATGTTAGAACAGCTCATGCTGTTTCAGTTGACTAGGGACCCCCAATGGAGAACAGTCTTCAAGTTTTGACGTTGATTTTCTCCTGGATTCAAGTCTGGGCTTTGACAAGGTCATTCAAGGATATTCACTTTCTTTATGCTGAGCCAAGCCATTGTTTCTTTTGTTCTGTACTTTTATTGTCTTGCTGGATCTTCTCACTTTATTTATGGCAGACTGGTACAGTTTCTTCCAGTATCTTCGTGAACTTTGCATCATCCTTCTTTTCTTTCATCTTCATAAACCTCCTTGTCACCGCTATTGCTTGGCCGCCTCATTGCATAATGCTGACACCACCGTGCTTTACCAGAGAGATGGTCTTAGCAGGGTGATGTGCTGTTTATTTTATGTCACTCATATAACTCAGCATCGAGAACCAAAAGCTTCAATTGTATCTCTTCGGACTACAAAACGTTCTCCCAAATGCTTGCAGTGTCTCCTCAGTGCTTTCTTGCAGGTGTTAATTGGCACATATGTTTTTTTTTTTCAGCAGTGGCTTCCTTCTTGCCACTGTCCTTCATAGACCATTTCTCAACAACCCCCCCCCCCCCCCCCGGTATTTATTTATTTATTTGCTGCATTTGTATCCCACATTTTCCCACCTATTTGCAGGCTCATTGTGGCTTACATTGTTCCGTCATGGCTATCCCCATTCCAGAGTTAGAGATACAAGTGATGATACATAGATAACATGAGTAACATAGTAAAATTAATCAAACAAGTATGAAGAGATCACAATTCGGGACCAGAGAAAAAGTTGTAGTGCATTAGGGTTTATACGATGGATCCTTGCGGTAAGCTTTGATGAAGAGGAAGGTCTTCAGTGATTTCCGAAAGTTGGTTAAGTCAGGAATTTTTTTTCATACCAAATGGTAGTGCATTCCATAGCTGCTTGCTTATGTATGAAAAGCTGGATGCATGTGTTAATTTGTATTTTAGTCCTTTGCAGCTGGGGAAATGGAGATTCAGGAATGTGTGTGCTGATCTTTTGGTGTTCGTGGGTGGAGGTCTGACATGTAGACCGGGGCCTCTCCGTAAATGATTTTGTGAACAAGGGTACAAACTTTGAATGTAATACGTTCTTTAAGTGGAAGCCAAAGACCTCTGTAGTTCTTTGAAATTAATCTCAGGCCTCACAGTAACTTTCCTCAGCAGTTACCTTAACCCATGGCTACTGACTTTGGAGGGATGGCCTGATTGAGACAGTGTCTTGGTGATATCAAATTGTTTCCATTTTACAATGATTGACCTAACAATGCCTCAAGGGCTATTCCAACTTGCTGAAAGTTTCTTATAGCCTTCCAGCATTTTCTACCTTTGATTAGCTTTATCCCAAAATAATTTTGACAGCCCCATCTTTGGTGTGTTTAGACCTCTGCAATGCTTCCTCTTTTTTGGTTTTCTTAAACTTTGATTCAGCTCAGCTAAAGTGATTAGACACAAGTGGGCTCTATTTACCTTATTATGGGCCTGGCAAAGGCAATTTCCCGTAATGGGACTAATTTGGGTTTCCTGTATTGAAGATCCTGAAAACATATGCAACGAAGACGTTTTGGTTTCTTCTTCTCAAGAGTCATTATTCAAAGAGAGTTAAACAACCAGAAATGCCTCTTTACATTGCTTGTCCGAGGCTAATTGGGCACATTCAGCAGCACTTAACCGGATAGTGTCATCGAATATACTCCAATTATATGCATAAATATTTAGCATAATAATATATACATGCACATATGCACACACATAAGTGTGTAAGTGTCAAATTTCTGCCTAAGCACTATTCTGTAAATACCTGTGTCACTTACATAGGTATATTTGTAAGGTGGGGGGGGGGGGCATACACATAGGTGGAGCCTGGGTGAGACTCTCTTGTACATAATATAATGCTGTAAGCTACATACTTATGTCTGATATTTAGGTGTGAACGTTTACACCAGCACTATGGCTGGCATTCATACTTGTGTCTGTTAAATGTGCATTTAAGCAGTTACACTAGTATTCTGCAACAGAAAGTAGATTCTTACGTACCTTTATAGAAAAGGCTCCTACAAGATGCCCTGTTATTGAATTGCCCTCCGTGTGCACACTTTTACCCATATAGAAAGCACTTTTTTTAACAGGTTGTCTAGGTTGGGGTGTCAAGCAAATGCCTGTTTTGGGCCTATTCTATAAAGGATCATGGAGGGGCATAATCAAACGGGGACGACCATCTCTAAGGGTGACCATCTCTGAGGACGTCTCCGCGAAGGGACAGGGCATCCCGTATTATCGAAACAAGATGGGCGTCCATCTTTCATTTCGATAATACGGTCGGGGACGGCCAAATTTCAACATTTAGGTCGACCTAAGAGATGGTCGACCTAAATGTTGAGATGGTCGACCTTAGAGATGGGCGACCTCGGTTTTTGCCGATAATGGAAACCGAGGACGCCCATCTCAAAAACGACCAAATCCAAGGCATTTGGTCATGGGAGGAGCCAGCATTCATAGTGCACTGGTCCCCCTCACATGCCAGGACACCAACCGGGCACCCTAGGGGGCACTGCAGTGGACTTCACAAATTCCTCCCAGGTGCATAGCTCCCTTACCTTTGATGCTGAGCACCCCAAAACCCACTCCCCACAACTGTACAACACTTCCATAGCCCTTAGGGATGAAGGGGGGCACCTAGATGTGAGTACAGTGGGTTTGTGGTGGGTTTTGGAGGGCTCACATTTACCACCACAAGTGTAACAGGTGGGGGGAGGGATGGGCCTGGGTCCGCCTGCCTGAAGTGCACAGCACCCACTAAAAACTGCTCCAGGGACCTGCATACTGCTGTGATGGAGATGGGTATGACATTTGAGGCTGGCATAGAGGCTGGAAAAATATGTTTTTTAATTTTTTTTTGGGTGGGAGCGGGTTGGTGACCACTGGGGGAGTAAGGGGAGGTCATTCCCGATTTCCTCCGGTGGTCATCTGATCAGTTTGGGCACCTTTTTGAGCCTTGAAAATGAAAAAAAAATGGACCAAGTAAAGTTGGCCAAATGCTCGTCAGGGATGCCCTTCTTTTTTCCATTATCGGCCGAGGACGCTCATCTCTAAATCACGCCCCAGTCCCGCCTTCAGTACGGTGCCGACACGCCCCCATGAATTTTGGCCGTCCCCATGACGGAAAGCAGTTGAGGATGCCCAAAATTGGCTTTCGATTATGCCGATTTGGGCGACACTGACAGAAGGATGCCCATCTCCCGATTTGTGTCGGAAGATGGGCGTCCTTCTCTTTCGAAAATTCACCTGATAGCATTTATTTTAGAGGTGAGCGTACACAAGGGTGGACTCTGGGTGAATTGTTGGTGGGGGAGCACATATTTACTTTTGTAACATATAGAATATTATAAATATTCTCCCAGATTCTATATAGCGTGTCCAAATTTCAACACCCAACTTAATAAACGAATGAGTTCAGAAACACCAATAATTGGGGTGCTAACAACTAATTATTAATGTTAATTGGCAGTCAAATATTTGCATGTGCATCTCGCTGTGCGCTATTCGATAAAGCATGGCGCCTAACTTCAATCGCTTGTATCTGAAAAGAGGGCGTGGCCAGGGGGCGTGTCAGAGGTTTCCAAAAAGTACGGCACCCAAAAACTAGGCGCTGGATCCGCACCAAATGCTAGTCTATAAAGGATGCGCTTCCGGAGTGCTTAGCGCTCAATTCTTTCAGCCACAAATGTTCGGCGTCACATTGAATTCCTTACTATATATCTATCACTTAGTCGCACAGTTATGGCACCTCTATGACTGGCCTAAGTGGTCACTCCTAAGCACATACATGTGTATCTGGCTACCTCCTTTTTATTACAGAATACATGCATATCAGGCAACCTCTGGGTGCCCACATACAGGTGCACTATTATAGAATTACCCCCCCCCCCCCCCACACACACACACACACACTTGCATTTTCAAATTTGCACTCTTTTCCACAAACATATACCCACACAGTAAGAAGTGCAAATATCTGTGGATCGTTTGTTTCCCTTGAAATATTCAAACATAGAAATATCTAACAACTATCAACCATGAAATAACTTTATTGTATATCAAAATTTCTAAAAACACTCAGGGTTCTATAGGTAAAACAGCTTAAAACCCTCACACTTCAGCAAACGTTTCAATAATAGTAGAACACTTATCCTCATTCAATACCATACTTAATCACCCCCATTCCCAGCATCAATGTCCTTTTCTGAAACATAACCTTTACTCGTTTGAAAAGGCTGTTTCACTACTTCCTCCGCAGATGGTATATGCGTGTCCTTTCTTCACTAAAACGTTACCGAGATATACAGTCACTAATCAAGACTGAGCAGCCGGGTAACAGTGGGTTTCTCCTGCCCAAGCAGGGAATATTGAAATGTCTGGAACCCAAACATGCAACTCTTCACAAGATCAAAAGCAAGAACACCCGTGTCCTGTTGTGTTCCCGCACCCAACACAGCCTATGTTTCGCTTCCTCAGCGTCATCAGGGGTCGGACTCAATCAGTAGCTTGCATATAATCATGGACACCAAGGCAGTCAGGAACTCACAACATGGTCCTCCAATGCCACACCGGCGCCTAGAAAACGCCAGCGCATGCGAAATATTCAAAAGGGAAAATGCGTGCAGAATTTTCTTTTGAAAATGTGTTCAAAGTCTATGGGAGTCAAAGTATCAGCAACGTTTGCACTTGGGTAGGCTGTTTTGCAAACTGCACACGTGCATGAACTGAGGGGATGAGAGAGGGTCACACTGGGTTTTGTGCAGGAGAAGAGGTCTGGTGGGAAAGGGAAGATTGTGGGTAGGGTCAGTATGGCAGTGCTTTGCACAGAGCGGGGGTGTGAGGGAGAAGATTATGAGACTGCAAGGGACAGGTGGAAGAGCCCCACCAAACTAGCCGGACCTCCAAAGCCTTCATGCTGCAGTTAGCACTGAGGGGTAGATGCATCAACAAAACGTAGAAGAACCGAAAACGTAAAATTCACGTAGCAAACTTACCGATTTTTAAAAAACGATGGATGCTCTAAAAACACAACTTGCAAATGGTCGGCGCGGTATTACAGTGAAAGTAGGGGGGGGGGCAAGTTTCTTGGGCTAATTTGTAAAGGTGTTCCACTCCCAGTCTTATGCTAATATAGTCCTTGGGCACAATATGAAATCATTTATTGCTTTCAGTGATAAGAGTTTTAACACCCTCAGTCCTCTTTCTGAACACCTACAACCTCACTCACAATCAAAGGAACTGATTTGATCACATTTAACAAAAGCTGGGACTGTCACAATATTAGGAGATCTAGTTTAACTCTGTATTGGGAAGTAAAAAGTACAGAACTTAATGTTGAAGAAAACTATAATCAAAGATTCAGTGCTGAAAAAAATGGTACGAATGTGCCGTGCATGCAGATGAGTGGCAAAAGAGCTTTCATTTTCATAATATATTCTTCAACTGAAGGCAACTTTTGCAAAAACAGAAGTGCACAGACACCAAAGATCTTTGATAGAACAGAAACATTTCTCTTACGTTTAGCCAACAATTTATTGAACGATGTACAGCCAAAATACTGGCATTTATACACATATATATATATATACATATGTGTGTATATGCTGGTATTCAAAAGAGAGTCCAAAGGGTAGGTAGATAGGCTTTTCCAAAGGACCGAGGGAGACGTTAGTTCAAAGAGGTGATCTTTATTGAAACAACTCAAAAGACTCAACACAGCTGCTGTGTTTCGGGGTCAAGACACCTGCTTCAGGAGTCTCTTGATGTTCGTTGTACACAGGTAGGCAAAGTTTATAAGACAACATGCAACTTTAAATGAATAAAGTAGATCCGGAGTCTATAGACATGCATGTAACTTCTGTCGGCACACTTTGTGTGGTGTATGCTGGTATTCATAAGTACATAAGTAAGTACATAAGTATTGCCACACTGGGACAGACCAAAGGTCCATCAAGCAGCATCCTGTTTCCAACAGTGGCCAATCCAGGTTACAAATACCTGGCAAGATCCTGAAAAAAATTCAATACATTTTATGCTGCTTATCCCAGTGGATTTTCCCCAAGTCAATTTAATAATGGTCTATGGACTTATCCTTTAGGAAGCCATCCAGACCTTTTTAAAACCCCGCTAAGCTAACTGCCTTTACCACATTCTCTGGCAACGAATTCCAGAGTTTACATGCATTCTTGGTGCCTAAATGTTGGCTCTCTCTAAAGGGAGATTATTCCAGTTGGCCGGGGCAAGGAAATAAAAGGCACTGTGGCAAGTGACAAGGCTGCTGAGAGACAGAGCTGCTGCCCCTCCACTCGGGTAACCACCACCAACCCCCACTCGAACCCCTCAGGCCGCTGACGCCGCTGCACCCTTACCTTCTGCTCTTCCCTCAGTCTGTTCCAGTGTGTCAGGACCCGGGTTATTGTGTTAATGCAATTACCTGGGTCCCAACACACAGGAGCAGGAGAGAGACAGACACAGGGAGCAGAACATTTGGCGCCAGGTCCCCCTTGGAGGCCAGCCCTGGGGAATCTTGCCCCTCCTGCCCCCCCCCCCCCCCCCCGCCCCTCAGCAGCCCTGGCAAGTGATTTCGTGCTTAGCAGCTTTGGGGCCTGGAAGGACCATTCGGTGGCCATTAATGGATCGTAGAAATCTACCTGGGAATAAGGAATTGTTAGGGAAGACAGGTGGGGGGGGGGGGGGGGGGGGGGGGAGGGTAAACCTAAATGAAAAGCTTTAAAAGCTAGTGGCAGGATTTTGTATTGTATTTGTTGACAGATGGGCAGTCAATGGTGATTCTTCAGTAGGGGAATAATGGAATCAAATATTTTGGCATGACAAACAAGATATATTGCAGTGTTTTGGAGAGTTTGGATTTTTGTCAATGAAGTCTGATAAGATTGCAGTAATCTAATTTTGAGATCAATAAGGACAGGACCAAGCCATGAAAAGTGTCATGATCAAGAAATTTTCATGCACATCGAAGATGTCTCAGGACAAAGAAACCAGAGCAAACAAGAGATAAAATATGTGGAGTAAAGGAAAGCTGGGAATCAAGAGTAACGCCAAGATAGCGGAAGCATGAAACAGGAGAGATAGTAGTACCAATAAGGTGGAGATCAGTTGTAGGACTGGGGAGATGACCGGAAATCCAACAGGCAACAGTTTTACTTGAGTTGAGAACCATCTGGTGGGACACCAACCAGTAGGCAACTTCATCTAAGCAGTTTTTGAGAGGAGTGATGGAAGATGTAGAAGTCTATGTAATAGATAAGGAGGATATTGTCAGCATAAATATATGAAGTAACTGAGAAACTCTAAATGAGGGCGGCCAAAGGACTAAGAAATAGGTTAAAGAGA
The DNA here is from genome assembly GCF_901765095.1 of Microcaecilia unicolor. NCBI lineage: Eukaryota > Metazoa > Chordata > Amphibia > Gymnophiona > Siphonopidae > Microcaecilia > Microcaecilia unicolor. Next base: position 26,685,189 of record NC_044032.1, on the reverse strand, counting down.
AACAGAGAAAGGATGGACCCTCGAGGAACTCCACAGTGAAGGGGTAAGATGCTGAAGTTGAGGAAGGGGATGTCACCTTGAAAGATTGATTAGACAGGAAAGAAGAGACTCATCTTGAAACTATGTCAGTGATGCCAAGTGACTGGAGATGAGCGAGCAAGAGAGAATGATCAACGAGATCAAAAGCAGTGGAGAGGTCATGCATATCGATTGTTATCAAGTTGGGAATGTATTTCGTCAAGAACTGGCAACAACAGTTTCTGTACAGTAATGACTTTGATACCCTGATTGGCAAGGATGGAGAGCCAGAGTTTTTTTCAGCAAAGGATGAAAGCTGTTGAAAAACTGCCTTTTTGAAAATTTTGGAAAAGGTAACAAAAATTGGAGACAGGGCAATAATTGCAGGGATCAATGGGATCAGCAGAGGCTTTTTTCAGTATTGGGCATATGATGGCAGTTTTCCAGGAGGTTGGGAATTGACCTGAAGAAAGACTAAGACTGACAATTGAAAGTACAGAGAACATGAGAATAGCCATACTGGGTCAAACCAATGGTCCATCTAGCCTTGTATCCGTTTCCAACAGTGGCCAAGCCAGGTCACAAGTATCTGGCAGAAACCCAAATAGTGGCAACATTCCATGCTACCAATCCCAGTACAAGCAATAACTTCCCCATGTCTGTCTCAATAGCAGACTATGGACTTTTCCTCCAGGAACTTGTCCAAAACTTTAAAAACCCAGATACACTAACTGCTGTTACTACATCCTCCAGCAAAGAGTTCCAGAGCTTAACTATTCGTTGAGTGAAAAAAATATTTCCTCCTATTTGTTTTGAAAGTATTTTCATGTAACTTCCTTGAGTGCTCCCTAGTCTTTGTACTTTTGGAATGATTCACTTCTACTCGTTCTACACTACTCAGGATTTTGTAGACCTCAATCATATTTCCCCTCATCTCTCTCTTTTCCAAGCTGAAGTGCCTTGACCTCTTTAGCTTTTCCTCATATGGGAGGACCTTCATCCCCTTTATCATTTTGGTTGCTCTTCTTTTAACCTTTTCTAATTTTGCTACATGACCAGAACTGAATGCAATACTCAAGGTAAGGTCACACTGTGGAGTCATACAGAGGCATTATAGTATTTTTGGTTTTATTTACCATTCATTTCCTAATAATAACTAGCATCCTGTTTGCTTTTTTGGCCACCACCACACACTGAGCAGAAAATTTCAGCATATTATCTACAATGACACCTACGTCTTTCTCTTGGGTGCTGACCCCCAAAGTGAACCCTAGCATCAGGTAGCTATGATTCAAATTATTCTTTCCAATGTGCATCACCTTGCATTTGTCCACATTAAATTTCATCTGCCTTTTGGATGTCCAGTCTTCCAATTTCCTAAGGTCTTTCAGCAATTTTTCACAGTCCACACGTGGTTTAACAACCTTGAACAGTTTTGTGTCATCTGCAAATTTAATCACCTCACTCGTCATTCTGATTTCCATATCATTTATAAATATGTTAAATAGCACTGGTCCAAGAACTGATCCCTGTGGCACTCCACCCTCCTCCATTAAGAGAAATGACCATTTAACCCTACCCTCTGTTTTCTGTCCAATAACCAATGACTGACAAGAGACCCATCCTGATGGGAGAGGATCAAGATCACAGAAAAATGGCTTCATGGTGTTAACTAGTCGAGTGAGAGAAGTGTAAGGGGTTCAAATCTACTCCATGAAGATGCACCTAAGAGAGTGATCACTTGTGGTGATGAACATGGAGGAACCTGAAGAGCGAAAGTTTGAGAGGATAATGTTTTTTGAAGAATAGAGGTCTTGGTGCAGAAATATTGAGACAAAATATCAGATGAAGGCCTAAGGATTGGTGAGAAAGAGGTCAAGGACTTGTAGATTGTGAGGAGTTCCTTAGTAGGAGATGAGGCTGCATTTATACGATTACTATAGTAGGCAGCTTTAGCCTTGTAAAGATGAAAATTGAGCTCTCAGTGACGCAGTTGGCATAATTTGAGATTTTCAGGTATTTTTAATGCTTGAACCAACCTATTTCTGCTTTGCGAGCCTGGCGTTTTAGTAGTCAAAGGTCAACGATACACTAAGGCTTGGTAACCTGAGATGGGGAAGGGCGAGAGAAAGGGGGAGAAAGGCAATCGAACAGCTTAGAAAGGTGGAGTGTAGCAAATCAATTTGTTCATCTAGAGATTTACTAGACCAGTCATCAGGCAATGTAAAAGTGAGGGAGATAAAGTGGTTGGATTAATGTGTTTAAAAGATCTTCTCAGAGAGCCAGTGTGAATGACATATAGTGATCGGTTCAGAAGAATGGAAGGGAAATTGGAAATAGAAACAGGCGAGTCAAATAGAGAAAGGAATAGGTCAAAGATATGGCCTGCCAAGTGAATGGGAAAAGATACCCATTGATGAAGATGAAGCTCATCAAGAAACGAAAGTAACTTGGAAGAGCAGGGAGATTGAGGGGAATCAACATGCACATTGAAATCACCAAGTATTATAAGGTTGGATATTTAATCGACACCTCAGTAATAGATTGTAAAAGAAGATCCTATTGTTCTGAAGGAAGTGATGGATGGTAGTAGCGTAACAGAAAATGAATAGGAGCTGGGGTGGAAACTTTAAGCAGCAATGACTCAGAGTTTGGAAGTGATCTCGGGAGCTCGATAACGGGAAGGTGAGAAGAAAAAATAACACAGACAAACCCCTTCCTCTTTTTGAGGCTTTGGAGGTGGAGATAAAATCAGAACTAGGTGGAAGGGATTCAATAAGGTAACGGTCCTCACCGCATTTCAGCCAGGTTTCGGTAAGGAAAAGAAATTGCAATGTTGAGTCAATAAGAAAGACCTTAAGCAGAGCAGTCTTTGATCGAAGGGCCCAGCAATTGATTAAGGCAGCAGAAAGAGAAAACAACTTACTATGAGAGGCAGGTAGAACAGTACATACCTGAAGGTATCAGCGTGGAAGGTTAATCTAAGGACGGTGCCCATAGAACACAGGGAGACTGCAGGCTTCTACTAAATAGGCAGTGAAAGGGACCTCGGCCAAGTATCCAAATGCCAAGAGGGAGAGGAAGAAAAGCCCTAAAGCTGTATGAAAATAGGGGGTCATCTCTAATGAAAAACAAGCAATTTGGCAAAAAACACAATAACACACAGTGAGAAAAATCTCGCCCCAAGGAGCCTCGCACAAGGAGCACAACATAGTCTGTTTCTTTGTTTTTATCTAATCAATTTCTGATTTCATTGTACTTGTATCTCCTCTGATCTGGCCAAAGCCTTTCAGTGCATTTTCCCTTCCCTTCTTCCTCTGATCCTTCTACCTTCTCTACTGTTACATTTGTATCCCACATTTTCCCACCTATTTGCAGGCTCAATGTGGCTTACATAGTACCGTAAAGGCGTTCGCCAATTCAGGTATGAACAAATACAGTAATGTTGTGGTAGAATAAGGTTTGTGTGTACAGACACATTAGAGAATCGTAGAGAGGAAGAGTTATTATATGTCTATTACGAGCTTTGGTTTCGTTGTGTTGCAGGGTACAGTCATTTAAGTTGGGTTGGTAGGGTATGCCTTTTTGAACAGGTTAGTTTTTAATGATTTCCGGAAGTTTAGGTGATCATAAGTTGTTTTCACGGCTTTTGGTAATGCGTTCCATAGTTGTGTGCTTATTTAGGAAAAGCTGGATGCATAGGTTGATTTGTATTTGAGTCCTTTGCAGCTTGGGTAGCGGAGATTTAGGTATGTTCGTGTTGATCCTGTTGTGTTTCTGATTGGTAGGTTTATGAGGTCTGTCATGTATCTCGGGGCTTCGCCATCCTCATACATTCACTTGTCATTAGTTGTTTAGATTACTGTAATATCCTCTACAAACGCATTAAGGTACGGGACGTTTGAGATGTTATCTTCAACTCATGCAAAACACAGCTATAGAGCTCATTACAGACCACAGGAAATTTGACCATGCCACACCAGTATTAAAGGCGGCTCAATGATTGCCCATCTCATGTCATATTTCTTATAAGCTCTTCCTGCTTGCATTTAAAATCTTGAAATCTGATATGCCCTCCTTCCTCTCCAACCTACTACCCCCTTACTATCCCTCTAGATCACTGCAGTCCTCACAACAACACCAGCTTATTGTCCCAGGCGCATCTCCCCATGATGTGGTCCATACCTCCACTAGGAATGCCATGGGCCACTACTCTGGAACCAACTGCCAACCCACCTGCTCCAATCTTCCCTACAGCAATTTAAGGCTGATCTGAAAACACTTCATGTTATGGAGGCTTATACTTAATTTAGGATCTTTGAGAAGCGATGCTGCCTGTGCGAGTGCCCTTATGTGCTGTCTCCCCCTGCTTTCCTATCAGTTTTGTAGTTTTCTAACTTCTCCCTTGCTATATCCATGTCTTGTCTAAATGTTTTTCTTCCCCTCCACGCTTTTTAAATCTGCAAGCCACTCAGGCATATTTTGTAATGGGAAGAATAGTAAATTCTTTCAATAAACTTGAAACATGCATGGGTTCCATGAAAAGTGGGGATGACTGCAGTGTTGGCTATGATGCTGAGAGCAGTGACACAGATTGAAAGGTTACACACTTTTTGTGGCAGCAATAATGGACTCGGGACCATAGAATGTTTAATAAACACTCTTCCACTGCATTGTCCTGGTCCTGGTCCCAGAAGATCAGCCCGTAAGTTCCTCAACCTGAACTTCCCCAGCTGTAAAGGAACCAAATACAAACAGGCATACGCTACTACCTTCGCGTACAAAAGCACACAGCTATGGAACGCACTACCCAAGACCCTGAAAACCACGGACAACTTAACCAACTTTTGCAAATCTTTGAAGACATTTCTCTTCAACAAAGCCTACAAAAATAATCCTCGATGAATCAAACTACAAATCTTTGAAGACATTTCTCTTCAACATAGCATACAAAAACAATCCTTGAGGAATCATACTACTCCGTACATCACCCAAACGCTCTAAAACACTTCGACACGACCTTACCCACTACCTTCTAACTAACTCCTCTTTTACTTCCAACTTTATTACCGACTGTATCTAATACTATGTAATGATCATACCAAATTAACACCCTGTAAGCCACATTGAGCCTGCAAAAAGGTGGGATAATGTGGGGTACAAATGCAATAAATAAATAATTAAATAAACATGAGGAGTGCTTAGCCTACCAGACAGACCAGGATATGTGAGCACCTGCGCTCCTGTTAGGACTTCTAGTTTTTCCAGTCTGCCATCCAGCCCCATCTGCCTATCTCTTTTTTTGGGTAAAACTTTTATCTTCTAAGAACTCCCCAACAGTGAGAATTTATTTATTTATTTCAAATTTCTATTCCACACAATCCTCTGTTCTTGGTGGATTAGGCATACACAGTAATAAAATATATCACAAACCTCAGATCAGAAAACAAAACAAGTCACAAATAACAAAAATTGTTTCCATAGCCATGTACTTGCCCCTCCACCTCACAAATCCGTGAAACCTCCCACCTCCTCAAACGCTTTTGAAAATAAAAATGTTTTTAACTGCTTTCTCAAGCTAAGCCACGTTTCAGTTTTATGCATTTCCACTGGCAAGGTATTCCAGAGCTCGGGCCCCACCGTTTGAAAAGTCATAGCCCAACGACCTAATAAGCTAACAGACTGAAAACCTGGGACATCAAGCAAACACTTATTCTAAGACCTTAAAGACCAAGTAGGCCTGTACCTTGTCAGAACCGATGCCAGCCAAGAAGAACCTACATGACTCAATGATCATCATTCATTAACTGTATGTATTTTATTTATTTATTTGTAGCATTTGTATCCCACATTTTCCCACCAATTTGCAGGCTCAATGTGGCTTACATTTGCCGTAATGGCTGTTGCCATTTCCGGGTAGCAGAATTACAAATGGTATTGCGTTAAGGTGCATACATACATGGTAACATACATGGACCATAACATAAATGGGACAGATCATGGTATAAATATATACCATGTGCATATATACATGGTAAGGAAGAATACATTATGGTATTGCATGAAGGTTCCTGAGTACTAAATTGAATTGCAACATACATTAGGTCATCAACTATGGAGAGACTATATTCAACGTATGGATTAAAGTGGTGTTGCTTGGTCATTAATAGTAAAGAGGTTAATCGTTCAAGTGATAAGATTCCAGTTATGTCTAGGTCGTGTATAGTCTTATTATTTAGTATTTAAGATGGATGTTTGTGGTATGCCTTCTTGAACAAATCTGTTTTCAGTAGCCCTCGGAAGATAGTAGATAGATGCAGACAAAGTATGTAATGCAATGACTTCCTATTATTGTAATCTCTGCTGTAGGGCATTTCTTGATATACGAAATAATTTCTGAAATTCTATTTTGTTCTTTCTTGGTTGTAGCAGTGGACTTAGAGGCAGATGCACTAAAGCTAAATGAGCCTTTAATGACTCTCCAACGAGGAAAATTTGATCCGTTGCATGCATCAAAGGGCTTTTACCGAGGAAGCCAGCAGCTAACGAAAACGGAATGGAGATGAGCAATTAGTGTGAAAACCCCATTGAAACGACATGCACTAACCTTTTCCGATTGCCTTTACGCAGGAAAAAGGCAGGAAATCTAACGAGAGGTCTGGACCACTCGTTAGGACAGCTCTGTGCCAGGAAAAATCATTAAGTGAAAAAATAAACAAACTTTGAGCCAATCCCAGCGCATTAGCAGAGCTAAAAGCGCTGTGATTGGTCCAAAGGACGTCAGAAAACACATAAATAAAAATAAAAAAAGGATCGGGAGGGGACAAGGGCGCTCATCAGGAGCGTCCTGTACGGACGGCCTTGCCCCCCCCCCCCCGCTGCTCCCCACTTTCCGCCGCTCCCCCCACCCCGAAAAAGCAAAATTCAAGCAGCCCCTGCCCCCCTCCCTTCCTCACTCCTCTCTCACCTCAGCTCCGCCTCCCGACATCCTCCGTCCTGTGCCCCGCCCCCTTTTGGGGTCGTCGCCGCCATTCCCCTCCTCCATCGGGCCCCCCGCCCTCTTACCGGGCCCGTGCAGCGCCTCTCTCCTCTGTCCGAAGGTGCTGCACGGGCAAGAAGAAAGCTGATGCCTGCCTTCGCCCAGCTTCGATGGCGCGTCTTTCTCCTGCTGCGCCCGCCCCTGTCTGACGTCAGTAACCTACGTAGGTTACCGACGTCAGACAGGGGCGGGCGCAGCAGGAGAAAGACGCGCCATCGAAGCTGGGCGAAGGCAGGCATCAGCTTTCTTCTTGCCCGTGCAGCGCCTTCGGACAGAGGAGAGAGGCGCTGCACGGGCCCGGTAAGAGGGCGGGGGGCCCGATGGAGGAGGGGAATGGCGGCGACGACCCCAAAAGGGGGCGGGGCACAGGACGGAGGATGTCGGGAGGCGGAGCTGAGGTGAGAGAGTAGTGAGGAAGGGAGGGGGGCAGGGGCTGCTTGAATTTTGCTTTTTCGGGGTGGGGGGAGCGGCGGAAAGTGGGGAGCAGCGGGGGGGGGGGGGGCCAGGCCGTCCGTACAGGACGCTCCTGATGAGCGCCCTTGCCCCCTCCCGACCCTTTTTTTTATTTTTGTTTTGATTTGGGAGCCATGTGCTTGTGATTTGACTGTGTTTTGACTGTTTGTGGCATGCGCAGAGCAGCTAACATAACGCTTGGCTGCTCTGCGCATGATTTGGGGGCCGATTAACGATGTGTATTGTGATTCTTTGATACATTGTACGTTTCAATACCGATCTCAGCATGTGTGACTTTTTTTTTTGGTGCATTTTTCGTTATTTTAAAATCGTTAGGGACTTTAACGATTTAGATTTTTTTACGTTTGGTTGCTGCATCTGCCTCTAAATTCAAAGGAAGCCAAGGTTCACATCCTGCTTCTCCCCCAGATGCTCTTTATGACCTTGAGAAAGTCAATTTACACTCCACTGATTACAGGTCTACTTAGATTGTAAGCTCTCTTGAACAGGGATCTACGGAGTATACCCGAATATGCAACTTGCTTTGAGCACGGATTTGGAAAAGACAAGTAATTAATCTAATCCAAATCCAAGTGCAGTGTCCTTTTATGTAAAATCAGTAGCAAGTACTGATTACTTTAATAGAGACATCGTGTTCCCTTTTCTCTCTCATTTCACAGTCTAATTATAACCAAGAAACATGATTCAAAATTGCATTACTGCGGTTATAAACAGACACCATACGCATGTATGGAACGACTGTAACACAGTTCCCATTGTTCTCGTCTCTTTCCTGATGCCTCATAAACCTGACAATTCATAGTCAAAGAGTCAACCTCGTTGAGAGGCAGTCATTTTCCTAACAAGACATTCATTTCCACAAGCTTCTATAGCATAAATACCCCCTTATCCAATTTTTGCTACATTTATACCCAGTACAAATCAGAAAAATATCACTCACTAGGTTGAGAGGCAAACTCCCAATCCTGGCTGGCTCAAAAGACATAAAAGTGGTCTCCATATACCATCTACAATATCACGTGACGGTCTCTGGGAAAAGGTGACAACAGTACCAGATCCAAAATGTTGAGAATGGCCAATTTTTTCTTATCATGGGTCCATGAACAGTTGGGGAAAGTTAAGATGTTAGTAACCCCTCTTACTCTCTTACCTATCTTTATGTTCCATCTTTGCTTATACCCTTTACTGTCAATCAAAATGTTCTATTATGTTTTGTGTTGACATTATAAGTAGTAAATATGCCATACTTTGTATGTTGTTTGAGTATTTTTACTGCTGTAATTGCCTATTGCTCATAGAAACATGATGGCAGATAAAGGCCATATGACCCATCCAGTCTGCCCATCCTCTATAACCCCCAATTCTACCTGTTCCTAAGCGATCCCACATGCTTATCCCATGCCTTTTTAAATTCTGGAACAGTCCTCGACTCCACCACCTCCACCGGGAGGCCATTCCACGCCTCCACCACCCTTTCTGTGAAATAATACTTCCTTAGGTTACTCCTAAGCCTATTCCCTCTTAAATTTGTCATATGCCCCATCATTCCAGAGCTCTCCTTCATTTGGAAAAGGCTCTCTTCCTGTACATAAATGCCCTTGAGATATTTAAACGTTTCTATCATGTCTCCTCTCTCCCAGCGTATACATGTTGAGGTTCATAAGCCTGTCCCTGTAATTTTTGCATTCAAGACCGCTTACTAATTTCGTAGCCGCCCTCTGGACCGACTCCATCCTGTTTATATCTTTCCGTAGGTGCGGTGTCCAGAACTGCACGCAGTACTCCAAATGAGGCCTCACCAGAGACTTATACAATGGCACTATCACCTCCTTTTTCCTGCTGGTCATGCCTCTCTTTATGCATCCAAGCATTTTTCTGGCTTTGGCCATCGCTTTTTCCACCTGTTTGAAAGCTTTATGGTCATCAGACACAATCACCCCCAAGTCCCACTCTTCTTTCGCACACTGAAGCACTACACCCCCTATACTATACCGTTCCCTTGGATTTTTGCGACCCAAGTGCATGACCCTGCATTTTTTGGGATTAAACCTTAGTTGCCAAATATCCGTCCATTCCTCTAGATGATGGTTAATGTGAGCAAGTGCAAGGTGATGCATGTGGGAAAAAAGAACCAGAATTATAGCTACGTCATGCAAGGTTCCACGTTAGGAGTTACGGACCAAGAAAGGGATCTGGGTGTCGTCGTCGATAACACACTGAAACCTTCTGCTCAGTGTGCTGCTGCGGCTAAGAAAGCGAATAGAATGTTGGGTATTATTAGGAAAGGTATGGAAAACAGGTGTGAGGATGTTATAATGCCGTTGTATCGCTCCATGGTGCGACCGCACCTTGAGTATTGTGTTCAATTCTGGTCGCCGCATCTCAAGAAAGATATAGTAGAATTGGAAAAGGTGCAGCGAAGGGCGACTAAAATGATAGCGGGGATGGGACGACTTCCCTATGAAGAAAGACTAAGGAGGCTAGGGCTATACAGCTTGGAGAAGAGACGGCTGAGGGGAGACATGATAGAGGTATATAAAATAATGAGTGGAGTGGAACAGGTGGATGTGAAGCGTCTGTTCACGCTTTCCAAAAATACTAGGACTAGGGGGCATGCGATGAAACTACAGTGTAGTAAATTTAAAACAAATCGAAGAAAATTTTCTTCACCCAACGTGTAATTAAACTCTGGAATTCGTTGCCGGAGAAAGTGGTGAAGGCAGTTAGCTTAGCAGAGTTTAAAAAGGGGTTGGACGGTTTCCTAAAGGACAAGTCCATAAACCGCTACTAAACGGACTTGGAAAAATCCAAAATTCCAGGTGCCCTGTCGTGGACAGGATGCTGGGCTCGATGGACCCTTGGTCTTTTCCCAGTATGGCATTACTTATGTACTTCGCTAGGTCCTTCCTCATGTCACTCACACCCTCCAGGGTGTCCACCCTGTTGCAGAGTGAGTTCCTTCAAAAAGGCGGTAAATAAATCCTAATAAATAAATACATGTTTGAACTTCTGTAACTTTTTTACTTTTTTCACACAAAAGGATGGGGTTTGGACTGATGTATTACAAACTGTTTGCTCTAACAGAATTCACGAAAGCCTTATTTTTTTTTTTTGTTTTTGGTGACCTTAGTCATCTTTTCTCAGAGATGGTCATGCTTCTGAATAAAGGGGAAGTTAGCTTCATGGGCTATATGGTTAAGGCACTGTTATTTTACTGTTAATCCCACTTACTAGCAACTAGGTCTCATTGCGTAAAATGGAATCTGTGCTAAAACAGAACGAGTTAGTGGTAAAATAATATGTTTTAATGGTAGCCCACGTTGATAACCGCCCCTTAATGTCATACTGGTTCAATAGAAGGTTGTTTCAGAGTTGCTGATCGTACAAGACAATTGCAGAAGTGTCGATGTGATTCCAACAGAGTATGGGAAGTACTTTTAATTTTAAAGGCCTTACAGTAGAGAGGTGTGGTAGCTGTGTTAGTCCACTTTTAAAGGTAATCAATAGAAACAAAACATGGAAAAGAAAATAAGATGATACCTTTTTTATTGGACATAACTTAATACATTTCTTGATTAGCTTTTGAAGGTTGCCCTTCTTAGTCAGATCGGAAATAAGCAAATGTGGTAGATGACAGTATATATAAGTAAAACATCCAAGCATTTCATTGACAGTCTAACAGGGTGGGGGTGGCTTTCTTAGGAACTTTGAGGGTGTCTTGTTAAGATATGAAAGAGCGTAAAATGCTTCTTCTAATCTCTTGGAGACTGTTAGAAGGAATTTTGGAAAACCTACATTTTTATTAATTATTGATTTTAAAAAAAATGGTTGTTCAGCAATGAATTATTAACAAAAGATCTTTGTACTAATTGCATGGAAGATTTGTCTCAATCACATTTTATCTATCAATTTCCCCAAATACAAAGAAGCAAAATTACCTGTACAGTTTGCGCATGACCATTACCAAAAATTAGCACGCGAGCCCTTATTGCCACCTATTTTGTGGGCACAAAGGACTCATGCGCTAATCTTACGCTAATTAGTGCGCCGTAATGAGGCTGTGCTGATTTGCACTGCCACGCCCACTCTCCGCCGCTAGCCATGCTCCTTCAGAGAAAAATTAACAGTTTTGAGCATGTGGTTTGTGTGCGTACAATGGACTAGTACCGCAGGACGCCTCAGTGTGTCCCACGGTAAGCCCGTTTAAGCTGCAGTAAGCCGAGATAAGCACTAACGCGTGCTTACTGCAGCAAAAAGGGCTTACCGTGGGGGTGTGCTCAGGTGTCCCTTGATAATTTTTTTTCATGTGCGCATGCTACCCATGCGCTAAAAACTAAAATTTATTTTTTAACACCGGGGAGGGTCTGGGGGCTGAGAGTGTATTCTGCACTAATCGGTTAATGCAGCTACTCTGGCATGCAGGGGCGGACTGACCAATCAGGCAACTGGGCAGTGCCCGAGTGCCCAGAGACTCTAGTGGGCCCAGAGGCTCTGCCCGGATGCCGCATACTACAGCTCTCCCCGGTCCTACCTTGAAAGGCGTGCTGCTGGCGATCTAATGGCCTCTGCGGGGGGCACATGTTCTTTCCTGCCCATCCCGCTGTGCTGCCACTATTCCCCCTCCCCCCCCACCCGGCACCACCATATTTTAAAAATGGCGGCCGATGCTGTCAAGAACCGCGAGACTACCGCGGGAAGTCTCAACCACCATTTTGAAAACACGGCGGTGTTGGCAGGCGGGGGGGGGGGGGGGGGGGGGAGAAATAGCAGCAGCACAGCGGGCAGGAAAGAACATGCCCCCTGTAGAGGCCCCCAGACAGGTAGGGCTGGGGCAGCGGAAGCATCGGCTGTGACGGCAGGGGGGGTGTTGCGCGGCGGCCGGGCGGGGTGCCCAGACCACCCTCAGTGCCTGGGGGCCCGGATCACCCTTAGTCCGCCCCTGATGGCATGCGCTAACCGATTAGTGTGTGGTTAGTGCATGAGCCCTTACCGCCTACATAATGGGTGGCAGTAGGGATTCATATGCTAATGGCTACACTCTAATAGGAAAATTAGCGCATGCTCATTAATGGGGAAAATAGAAAAATCAGCCATTTTACCCTGGCAGTAAAAATGACCCTAGCCTGCGGCAGTGGCGTAGCTACTTGGGGCCACGGGGGCCTGGGCCCCCGTAAATTTGGCCCTGGACCCCCCTGCCGACGACCCTCTCGACCCCCCTCCCACCGCCAACCCTACCCCGCCACCGCTGTCATCTACCTTTGCTGGCGGGGTACCCCAACCCCCGCCAGCCGAGGTCCTCTTCTTACGGCGCAAGGCTTCGTTCTGTTTCTGTGAGTCTGACATCCTGCACGTACAACGTGCAGGACGTCAAAAACAGAATGAAGCCTTGCACGGGAAGATGAGGACCTCGGTTGGCGGGGATTGGGGTCCCCCGCCTGCAAAGGCAGGCGACGGCAGTGGCAGGTTGGCGGCGGGAGGGGGGTCGAGAGGGTCGGTGGCGGGGGTCTAAGTTGGTGGTGGTGGTGGCAGCGGCAATGGCGGAGGGGGGTCGGTGGCGCCGGGGGGGCTAAAATGTGCCCCCTCACCTCAGGCTCTGTACCCCCCTCCCGCTGAAGTCTGGCTACGCCCCTGGCTAGCGGGAATGACTCGCTTAAGGACACACTAATGCCACTTTATTCTGACGTTCGGTAAAAAAGTCTTCTACGTGCGCTCTAGTGCTTACCGCAAGTTAGTAAAAGGCGCCCTTAATCAGCCCTTAAGTGATATGGAAAAAAAAACAACAAAAATTATTTAATTTCTTGTTTATTTTATTTTAGTCTCAGCTCCAGTTCACTAGATTAGGCGTGGAGCTCCCTTATTCTATAAAACTGCATGCAAATTGCAGGAATGCCCCGATCCGCCCATGCCCCTCTCATGGCCACTCCCCTTCTTGGGTTGTATGGATTCTGGCGCCTAACGATGCGCTTGCAAATTGATTATTAGTGCCCAATTTCAGCGCTAATTGGCTCATTTATCAATTAAAGTACACACGTAAACCAGGGGCGTATCTGGACCGCCTTTAGGGGGGTCCAGAGCTGAGGTGAGGGGGCACATTTTAGCCTCCCCCCCCGCCGCCATTGCCGACACCTCCCGCTGCCGCCAGAACCACCTCCAACAACTGTGGCCCGCCCGCCGTCGCCATGACGTCGCCTACCTTTGCTGGCGGGGGACCCCAACCCCCGCCAGCCGAAGTCTTCTTGCTTCGTTTGGTTTCTGAGTCTGTCTGACGTCCTGCATGTACAACGTGCAGGACGTCAGACTCACAGAAACAGAACGAAGCCCTGCAGATCGCAGGTTGACGGCGGGTTGGCGGCGGGAGGGGGGGTTGAGAGGGACGTTGGCAGGGGGGTCCAGGGCCAAATCTACGGGGGCCTTGGCCCCCGTGGCCCCATAGCAGCTACGCCCCTGACGTAAACTGACCGCGCTCCCATATTTGCGCATGCAATTTTGAACTAGGGTGATGCTGTTCCTGAAACGTGAAGGCCTTTACCTTGTTCTTGCCATCACATTGTTCTTCTTGGGCTGCTGATTAACTGGACTTCCCACGCTGCCATTCTTCAGGGACCCCTTCCTGGCCAGCTCTCTCTGCTTCTCTGCACAGAAAACACACACACACACACAATAAATCCCAAAATACAGTGACAATCATGCATCTAACGTTACACAGCTTCCTGGTAAGAGGCAAAAACGTTGCATTGTACTAATGAAGCATTAAAATAAAACCAGCAGGAAGATGAACTGAAAGACAAAATCACTTTTTGTTATCCAAACAAAAACCATTACCATAATTGCACCCTTAGAGAACACCAGGCCTCTATTTTCTCTCTATGTTTAAGTCTAATCAGAGAATGCACTTTATTTAGGAAAGTGGGGGTAGGGATAGATATTCAAAAGATTTGTCTGACTAACTTTGGGTAGTAGCTGCTGGACAAATCGTCAGAGCTGAAACCCCTCTCTTTCCCCCTACTCAACAGGTAAATTTTCTGCTCTTAAATCAGATTTTAGCAGCATTAACAGAGGTGGGGCTGGAGATGTTCCTGGGTAATGATGAAACCTTATGCATTCCGCCTTGTATTGACAACGTTATGTGCATACTTCCGGTTGGAGCAAAGAGTCCTGTGGAGGAGTGGCCTAGTGGTTAGGGTGGTGGACTTTGGTCCTGGGGAACTGAGGAACTGAGTTTGATTCCCACTTCAGGCACAGGCAGCTCCTTGTGACTCTGGGCAAGTCACTTAACCCTCCATTGCCCCATGGAAGCCGCATTGAGCCTGCCATGAGTGGGAAAGCGCAGGGTACAAATGTAACAAAAATAAAATAGAAACTATTGGAGATTCTACATGGAATGTTGCTATTCCACTAGCAACATTCCATGTAGAAGGCTGCGCAGGCTTCTGTTTTTGTGAGTCTGACGTCCTGCACGTATGTGCAGGACGTCAGACTCACAGAAGCAGAAGCCTGCGCGGCCACATTGGTGATCTGCAAGGGCCGACTTCTACATGGAATGTTGCTACTATTGAGATTCTGTTGCTACTATTGGAGATTCTACATGGAATGTTGCTATTCCACTAGCAACATTCCATGTAGAAGGCTGCGCAGGCTTCTGTTTCTGTGAGTCTGACGTCCTGCACGTACGTGCAGGGCGTCAGACTCACAGAAGCAGAAGCCTGCGCGGCCACATTGGTGATCTGCAAGGGCCGACTTCTAGTGGAATAGCAACATTCCATGTAGAATCTCAAATAGTAGCAACAGTGGAGGAGTGGCCTAGTGGTTAGGGTGGTGGACTTTGGTCCTGGGGAACTGAGTTCCATTCCCACTTCAGGCACAGGCAGCTCCTTGTGACTCTGGGCAAGTCACTTAACCCTCCATTGCCCCATGTAAGCCGCATTGAGCCTGCCATGAGTGGGAAAGCGCGGGGTACAAAGGTAACAAAAATAAAAAACTTTATCCACAGGTTAAACAGCTAACTTACACGCATTAAGTCTTTCTGCCTAACTTTTTTGCTTGTCATCGGCTTACTTGCATATCATCCTCTGAGATTTTAATCAGACCTTGCTATGACGAGCTCCTACAGAAACGCAAATGTTTCTTTTTCATTTAGATTCCACCCAATCTAAAATTATAGGATGATTACAACCTAAGGGGGTCTTTTACTAAAGCTTAGCTCGAGTTATCTGCAGCAGGGCCCATAGGAATAAAATGGGCTGCAGATAACTCGAGCTAAGCTTTAGTAAAAGACCCCCTAAGGATTCATTTTACATTAAGTCCCGCTAGGAAGGAGAGAGAGAGAGAGAGGGGAGGGGGTGCTGAAATATGTGCGGCAAGAGAGGGAGAAGAAAGATGGCACAGAGTTTTGGGTTGGGAGAGGAGATATGCTGGACACCAGGAAGAAGACAAAGAGCAGTTTTGAGGGGAGGAGATGGATGGGGGGAGGGGACATGAAGGAACAATGCAGGATGGGGGAAAAGGGGGAGAGAGAGAGAGAGAGGGGAGGGGGTGCTGGAATATGTGCGGCAAGAGAGGGAGAAGAAAGATGGCACACAGTTTTGGGTTGGGAGAGGAGATATGCTGGACACCAGGAAGAAGACAAAGAGCAGTTTTGAGGGGAGGAGATGGATGGGGGGAGGGGACATGAAGGAACAATGCAGGATGGGGGAAAAGGGGGAGAGAGAGAGAGAGAGGGGAGGGGGTGCTGGAATATGTGCGGCAAGAGAGGGAGAAGAAAGATGGCACACAGTTTTGGGTTGGGAGAGGAGATATGCTGGACACCAGGAAGAAGACAAAGAGCAGTTTTGAGGGGAGGAGATGGATGGGGGGAGGGGACATGAAGGAACAATGCAGGATGGGGGAAAAGGGGGAGAGAGAGAGAGAGAGAGGGGAGGGGGTGCTGGAATATGTGCGGCAAGAGAGGGAGAAGAAAGATGGCACACAGTTTTGGGTTGGGAGAGGAGATATGCTGGACACCAGGAAGAAGACAAAGAGCAGTTTTGAGGGGAGGAGATGGATGGGGGGAGGGGACATGAAGGAACAATGCAGGATGGGGGAAAAGGGGGAGAGAGAGAGAGAGAGGGGAGGGGGTGCTGGAATATGTGCGGCAAGAGAGGGAGAAGAAAGATGGCACACAGTTTTGGGTTGGGAGAGGAGATATGCTGGACACCAGGAAGAAGACAAAGAGCAGTTTTGAGGGGAGGAGATGGATGGGGGGAGGGGACATGAAGGAACAATGCAGGATGGGGGAAAAGGGGGAGAGAGAGAGAGAGAGAGGGGAGGGGGGTGCTGGAATATGTGCGGCAAGAGAGGGAGAAGAAAGATGGCACACAGTTTTGGGTTGGGAGAGGAGATATGCTGGACACCAGGAAGAAGACAAAGAGCAGTTTTGAGGGGAGGAGATGGATGGGGGGAGGGGACATGAAGGAACAATGCAGGATGGGGGAAAAGGGGGAGAGAGAGAGAGAGAGAGGGGAGGGGGTGCTGGAATATGTGCGGCAAGAGAGGGAGAAGAAAGATGGCACACAGTTTTGGGTTGGGAGAGGAGATATGCTGGACACCAGGAAGAAGACAAAGAGCAGTTTTGAGGGGAGGAGATGGATGGGGGAGGGGACATGAAGGAACAATGCAGGATGGGGGAAAAGGGGGAGAGAGAGAGAGAAAGAGAGAGAGGGGAGATGCAGGAACACATGGGAAAAGGGAGGGAGAAGCAAAATAGCAGACCTTCTTGCGTTGGGAGAGGGGAAATGCTGGACATGGGGGGGGGGAGGGGAAAAGAATAGGGAAACCAGGGCCAGCGAGGCATGGGCTCAGAGTGCTCAAGTGTAGAGGCATCTAAAGCTTGCCGCACTGGATTGCCCCTTCAAAGCTGCCACCAGGTTCCACCCCACCCCGGCATCTGGGACACAAGCAGCTAACAACTCCTCCCCTCCCCATCCCACCTTCCACCCAAATAGGATAGCGGTGGCATAAAAAAAATAGCTGACACATGCGCCTCTTGAGTGCTTTGCTGAAACAACCATCTCTGAATTCAGAAGTTGCATCATAGGGGATGGGACCAAAAGATGAGTGTGTGCTGGAGCTCCCAGGACATGTGCTACAATTTTTGATTTCTACCACACCGTGGTGGAGAGAAGGGCATGTGAAAGGAGAGATAGGGGGAAGATTATAGAGTGGAGGTAATGTGAAAGGAGAGATCGGGGAAAGACACTGATGAGGAGACGGGTGGAAGGAGAGATTGGGGGAAGATGGGAGGCGATGATAGTGGAGGGCAGACTTATACGGTCTGTGCCAGAGCCGGTGATGGGAGGTGGGACTGGTGGTTGGGAGGCGGGAAATACTGCTGGGCAGACTTGTATGGTCTGTGCCAGAGCCGGTGATGGGAGGTGGGACTGGTGGTTGGGAGGCAGGAAATACTGCTGGGCAGACTTGTACGGTCTGTGCCAGAGCCAGCGATGGGAGGCGGGACTGATGGTTGGGAGGCGGGAAATACTGCTGGGCAGACTTGTACGGTCTGTGCCAGAGCCAGTGATGGGAGGCGGGACTGGTGATTGGGAGGCGGGAAATACTGCTGGGCAGACTTGTACGGTCTGTGCCAGAGCCAGAGATGGGAGGCGAGACTGGTGGTTGGGAGGCGGGAAATACTGTTGGGCAGACTTGTGCGGTCTGTGCCCTGAAAAAGGCAGGTACAAATCAAGGTAAGGTATACACATATGAGTTTATCTTGTTGGGCAGACTGGATGGACCATGCAGGTCTTGTTCTGCCGTCATCTACTATGTTATGCTAGAGAGGAGGTGAATGGAAGGAGAGATAGGTGAAAGGTGCTGGAAAGGAGGCAGTGTGAAAAGAGACATCAAGAGAAGATGCTGGAGAGGAGGCCGGGTGGAAGGGGAGATGATGGCTGTGGTAGAAAAGTAGATGGGAGGATGTACTGGACATAGAGGAAGGTGGAAAGGAAGATCAGGGGGACATGTTGGAAATTGAAGAACATGGAAAATCGGGGGGGGGGGGGGGATGCTGGGCAGGAAGGAAGGTAGAAAGGAAGATCGGGGGGGCATGCTGGACATAAGAACATAAGCGTTGACATACTGGGACAGACCAAAGATCCATCAAGCCCAGCATCCTGTTTCCAACAGTGGCCAATCCAGGTTATTAAGTATCTGGCAAGATCCCAAAACAATACATTTTATGCTGCTTATCCTAGAAATAAGCAGTGGATTTTCCCCAAGTCCATCTTAACAATGGCTTATGGACTTTTCTTTTAGGAAGGTATCCAAACCTTTTTTAAACCCTGCTAAGCTAACGGCTTTTACCAAATTCTTTGGCAATGAATTCCAGAGCAACAAGTGGAACATAGTGGAAAGGGAGATGGGAGGACATACTGAACATGTAGGAAGGTGACAGTGAAGATCAGGGAGAGATAACTGGACATAACGGAAGACAGGAGAGATGCCTGATATGAATGGAGAAGAAGGGAAGAGAGGAGAGATGTTTGACAAGGGAGGGTGAGTGATGGAGAGCTTGAAGGCTGGAGGATGAGAAAGAGACATGAAATTTGAGAGGCAGAAAATAAGTTGGGCAAAGCTGTGTGAAAAATCAATGAGGAAATAAGGACGACAGGAATACTGAAAAGAAATGTCAAATGGACATGGGGCCCTGGACAGCACAATAAGAAGATAGAAGAAAGAAGAAGCAGAAATTAGGACCAATATAATTAGAAAAAAAAACACCAGACCAAATAAAGGTAGAAAAAATAATTTTATTTTCCATTTATTGATTGGAATGTGTCAGTTTTGGTAACCATCTGCTATCTTTATATTTTCCACATTACAGGAGCAAATCCAGCTGATTTAAATAATCTTTAGGTTTTGGCCTTCGTTGAAATTTGGAAGAAAGATATTTAGAAATTACTACTACTACTACTATTTAGCATTTCTATAGCGCTACAAGGCGTACGCAGCGCTGCACAAACATAGAAGAAAGACAGTCCCTGCTCAAAGAGCTATGTAATAAAAGTGAGCCAAGTATAGGACAATCAAGCCATTGTGACATCACTGATGAGGTTGGCTCTTATTGGTGGCCTGAGGCATTATGACATCACAATATCACCTCTGATTACAAGAGACTACTACTACTACTATTTAGCATTTCTATAGCGCTGCAAGGCATACGCAGCGCTGCACAAACATAGAAGAAAGACAGTCCCTGCTCAAAGAGCTATGTAATAAAAGTGAGCCAAGTATAGGACAATCAAGCCATTGTGACATCACTGATGAGGTTGGCTCTTATTGGTGGCCTGAGGCATTATGACATCACAATATCACCTCTGATTACAAGAGACTACTACTACTACTATATAGCATTTCTATAGCGCTACAAGGCGTACGCAGCGCTGCACAAACATAGAAGAAAGACAGTCCCTGCTCAAAGAGCTATGTAATAAAAGTGAGCCAAGTATAGGACAATCAAGCCATTGTGACATCACTGATGAGGTTGGCTCTTATTGGTGGACTGAGGCATTATGACATCACAATATTAGCTCTGGTTACAAGAGACTACTAACCTACTACTTACTACTTCTATAGCGCTACAAGGCATACGCAGCGCTGCATAAACATAGAAGAAAGACAGTCCCTGCTCAAAGAGCTTACAATCTAATAGACAAAAATAAATAAAGTAAGCAAATCAAATCAATTAATGTGTACAGGAAAGAGGAGAGGAGGGTAGGTGGAGGCGAGTGGTTACAAGTGGTTACGAGTCAAAAGCAATGTTAAAGAGGTGGGCTTTCAGTCTAGATTTAAAGGTGGCCAAGGATGGGGCAAGACGTAGGGGCTCAGGAAGTCCATTCCAGGCGTAGGGTGCAGCGAGACAGAAGGCGCGAAGTCTGGAGTTGGCAGTAGTGGAGAAGGGAACAGATAAGAAGACTTTATCCATGGAGCGGAGTGCACGGGAAGCACGCCGCTCCATGGATAATTAATATTACTGCTTCACTTAAACCTTTATATGATAAAATCAAAGAAATTGGCACTTTCCATCACAGACAAATTGTGGGTATTGCTGCACGATAAATATTCCGCCAGTGTAGTTATGCTCATATTAGCTCTCTCCTCAAGTCACTTCACTGGCTTCCTATCCGCTTCAGCATACAGTTCAAACTCCTCTTATTGACCTATAAGTGCATTCACTCTGCAGCTCCTCAGTACCTCTCCACTCTCATCTCTCCCTACATTCCTCCCCAGGAACTCCATTCACTGGGTAAATCTCTCTTATCTGCACCCTTTTCCTCCACTGCTAACTCCAGACTCCGTTCCTTTTATCTTGCTGCACCGTATGCCTGGAATAGACTTCCTGAGCCGGTACCTCAAGCTCCATCTCTGTCCGTCTTCAAATCTAAGCTAAAAGCCCACCTTTTTGATGCTGCTTTTAACTCCTAACCCTTGTTCACTTGTTCAGAACCCTTATGTTATCATCCTCATGTTAATATTCCCTTATCTCTTGTTTGTCCTGTTTGTCTGTCCTAATTAGATTGTAAGCTCTGTCGAGCAGGGACTGTCTCTTCATGTTCAAGTGTACAGCGCTGTGTACGTCTAGTAGCGCTATAGAAATGATAAGTAATAGTAGTAGTATAATAAGCAAACCTTGGAGGGATCAAGGCATCAGTCTGAGCTGCAGTGGCGTACCAAGGGGGGGGTGGTGGGGGCGGTCCGCCACGGGTGCACGCCACTGGGGGGTGCCACGGCGCGCGCCTGCTCTGAGTTCGCTGACTTCGCGCGTTCGCTGCAGCTCCCTCTGCTCTGGAGCAAGTTACTTCCTGTTCCAGGTCAGAGGGAGCTGCAGCGAACGCGCAAAGTCAGGGAACAATGAGCAGGCGCGCGCTGCGGCACCCCCTCCCTCAGCGGCGTGCACCCGGGGGGGTCCGCGCTGCATCGGGAGGGGGTGCTGCACTTGGGGGGGGGGGCACCCCGGGTGTCCGCCCCCTAGGAACGGCACTGCTGAGCTGGACATTGAAAAACTAGACCAGGTCTTTCTTTTTACATTACAATAAAGCCCTTGAATAGACAAAGAAAAGTTACTTTGGTAGAATCTTCAAACTGAAGACAAAATCTAGAGAATTCTTTCAAATAATCAGTAACATTTTTAAGCTGCCAGCTCCTCTTACTGTTCTTAGCACTTAGTCTGAAAGGATTGTTGCTTATTCCTCCAAGAAAGTAAGATTGCAAAGGAAATTGATGGCACTTAGAGACTCATTAAAAGAAAGTATGTCAGTTGTTAGTAAATCAGAGGTTAAAATAATTATTGTAGTGTAGCTACTGAAGTGGAAAGGCTTAGAGTTTTATCTATGACTAATCCAACTACCAGAATGTTTGACACTTGCTCTTTATGGTTTGTTAAACTCCAAAAGAGAGACCATTGGACTGGTTGCCATGCTTTCTTCCTTCCACCTTGAAAACTGGCAATTCACCCCTTTATTTAAGGAAGTATTTCTTG
This sequence comes from Microcaecilia unicolor, assembly GCF_901765095.1. NCBI lineage: Eukaryota > Metazoa > Chordata > Amphibia > Gymnophiona > Siphonopidae > Microcaecilia > Microcaecilia unicolor. The sequence continues at coordinate 26,663,146 of NC_044032.1, read as the reverse complement.
ACTCTGGCAGTTTAGGGGTCAGTGATAAGCAGCTACTGTGTGAATTAGCACACAGTAACTGCTAGCACATTGCATTACACTCACTGCTTCTATGATACGTTGAAACCTTCCGCTCAGTGTGCTGCGGCGGCTAAGAAAGCAAATAGAATGTTAGGTATTATTAGGAAAGGAATGGAAAACAAAAATGAGGATGTTATAATGCCTTTGTATCGCTCCATGGTGCGACCGCACCTCGAATATTGTGTTCAATTCTGGACGCCGCGTCTCAAAAAACATATAGTGGAATTAGAAAAGGTGCAGAGAAGGGCAACGAAAATGATAAAGGGGGTGGGATGACTTCCCTATGAGGAAAGGCTAAAGCGGCTAGGGCTCTTCAGCTTGGAGAAAAGGCGGCTGAGGGGAGATATGATAGAGGTCTATAAAATGAGTGGAGTGGAATAGGTAGACGTGAAGCATCTGTTTCTTTTCAAAAATACTAGGACTAGGGGGCATGCAATGAAGCTACTAAGTAGTAAATTTAAAACGAATCAGAGAAAATCTTTCTTCACTCTATGTGCAATTAAACTCTGGAATTAGTTGCCAGAGAATTTGGTAAAGTCAGTTAACTTAGCGGGGTTTAAAAAAGGTTTGGACGGCTTCCTAAAGGAAAAGTCCATAGACCATTATTAAAATGACTTGGGGAAAATCCACTGCTTATTTCTGGGATAAGCAGCATAGAATGTTTTGTACTTTTTTGGGTTTCTGCCAGGTATTTGTGACCTGGATTGGTCACTGTTGGAAACAGGATGCTGGGCTTGATGGACCTTTGGTCTTTCCCAGTATGGCAATACTTATGTACTTATAAGTGCATTGTCTTTAAGAGCAATTTTGAAACAAAAAATGTCCAAAGGAAAAACGCACAAAAACAAGGCATTGGGATGTCTGGGAGCCAGCAGTCTTACTGGACTGTGCACACAGAGCACAAAAACACCTAAAATAGGGCAACTTTCAAACCAGTAAGATAGACCTTATCTGGTTCAAAAATGACCATGCTTAGCACTGGATTTTTGGATGGTTTTTTTGCAAAACTTTTAAAACTGGATTTGGATAACATATCAAAAATGGTCCTCTGGGCGTGTCACTTGGAGATCCACCCACAGATTGGCCATGCTCAACCCACACAAATGCCCCCCTCGCAGTTATGCAGTATGGGCCCTATTCTATATGTGGTGCCTAAACAACGCACGTACTCTAAATACCGCGCGTATTTTAGAATACGCTTAGGCGTAGTTCATGCGACTAAATCTACATGTGTCCATTTACACCAACAAAAAGCAGGTGTAAATCCCTGCAAATAGATTTACGTGCATTGGCCCACATTTTATAACAATGCGCGTAGATTTTGGAACGCTCGTGAAACGCCCCCTAAGAACACCCCTTTTTGCCTGTGCGCATTAGAATTTAGGCGCAGTACATTATAGAATACACTTAGCAATGTACGAGCGTAAATTCTAATTTTTGCCAATTAGTGCTCGTTATTGCTTGTTAAGAGCTGTTAACAGCTTGTTAAAACAATTAATCTAGGTGCGCAGTTATAGAATATGCCTAGATTTACACACAGAAATGCGCATAACTCTAGGCGCGCTATATAGAATCCGGGGGTAAGCGACTTTGGCATGTACGTTACAAAATAGCAGCTAGTACTTATGCATGTAATCGCCAATGATTTCTGCCTCTGATGCGCTTGTCATTTTTCTACAACACGTGTGCACTTGGTGCTGTAAATTAGGTGCCAAAACTTTCAGCGCTAAGCGCTATTCTACATTACGCCTGTTGAAACCTGGTGGAAATGCCGGTGCCAAAGATAGGCAATGCTTCTGTAATTCCGCACTCAACTTTTTTGAATGCTTATGACACACCCATGGCCACGCCCCTTTTGAGATGAGTATCATGGGAGTTAGGCACAGTGACTTATAGATTAGCGCGCATCCAGATGTGCGCAAATTTTATGTTTAAATCATTTTTATTGGTCCGTTTGAAACATGGATAACAAATACAGAAATATCTTTAACGTTTTGGAACAACTCCAGATCCACTAAAAACATCAAAAAAGCCTAAGGGGCCTTTTTTTCTAAGCCGCGTAGGCGCCTGTGTGCGCCAATTCGAAACTACCGCTTGGCTACTGCGTGGCCCAGGTTCATTTTTTATGTGCGTCCACTACGTGTGCCAGAAAATATTTATTTTTTTTCCGGTACACGGCGCTAACTGAGCAGTAATTGACATTGCACTTGCGTTGATGATTACGGCCCGGTTAAAGCATGAGACCTTACTGCTAAGTGAATGGGTGGCGGTAAGGTCTCAGACACAAAATGGACGCGTACCAATTTTCATTTTGTCGTGCGGACATTTCCGGCCATAAAAAAAAGGCATTTTTTTTACAGACACGCTGAAAAATGGATCTGCGTGCGTCTAAAACACACGCCTACACTAGCGCAGGCCATTTTTCAGCGCACCTTAGTAGAAGGACTCCTCAACCCCTACCCCCCACCCAATCCCCCCTCCCTTCCTCCCAAACACTTGGGCCAAGATGCACTAACAAATCGTTAAAGCCCTTCCCTTACCGATTCCCTTAGCGAATCGGTAAGGAACGGGCATGCATTAAGGAAAGGGAATGCAAATGAGCTTCTCCTTGTAGCTCACTTGCATTCTCTATTCCATCGGTAAACAGTCGGCCAGTCGACTGTTTACTGATGGAATAGACGAGCTGCCCCCCCCAGGGTCACCGCTGCCGCTCCCCTCTCCCCCCTGCATTGAAATGACAGCTTCCCGCAGCCCCTGTCTCCCCGCCATCCTCTGCACCCCCATTGCCCCGCCCCCCCTGACGTACTCGCCGCCGCCGCTCCCCCTTCCACCTGCCCCCCCTCCGTCTGCCACCGGCCGGGCCCTCACAGCGCCTCTCACCTCCGTATGAAGGCGCTGCAGCAAGTAACAGCTGATTGCTTCCCTTCGGACTTCTTTCCTTTCCTCTCTGGCCCGCCCTCGTCTGACTAGTCACCAGGAACCCCCCCAGTAAGAGCTAGGAGGGGGCTGTGGGTGGGCAGTCTGTACTGAAGCACCAGGGGGGGCTGTCTGCCAAGACGTTTTTTTTAATAATAGCTGCAGGGGCTGCGGTAAGTGCATTGCTGTTAACACATTTGCAGCACATCATCGCAAAGCAGTTAGGGGCTCCTTTTACTAAGGTGCGCCAAAATATGGCCTGCGCTGGTGTAGACACGTGTATTGGGAACACGCAGGTCCATTTTTCAGCGTGCTTGCAAAAAGGCCTTTTTTGGGGGGGAGGGGGAAATGGACATGCGGCAAAATGAAAATTGGCGTGCGTCCATTTTGGGCCTGAGACCTTACTGCCACCCATTGACTTAGCGGTAAGGTCTCATGCGTTAACCGGGCAGTAATCGTCAGCGCACGTACAGTGCCAATTGCTGTCTGATTAGGGCTGTGGGCCGGAAAATACAGCTATACGAAGGGATTGTTTTTGGCATCATCAGAGAGGGTGGACATTGTTGCAGGGAAAGCTCTCAAACGTGGTTAAAAAATAGGGGTGATTGGGGGGAGGGATGGAGGGGGTGTAAGAGGGGGAGTGGGGATTAGTTAGGATGGCGGGGGTCTGCTTTTGAGAACTAATTGTACTCTTATTGGGTTTTTAAGAGAGGTGGTTTTAGCTACTTAAAAACAATTTATGGAAATGGGAAAACGAAGAAGGGGGGATGGGATAAAGCTTGATGACTTACTGTACAAGTTTCGTTTCTATGATATCAGTTCTATGTTATGTGTATTTAAATGTTTCTGGACATGGGTCAATATGTACTTAACTGATTATCAATAAAAATCATTGAAACGTAAAAAATATTTTCCGGCGCACGTAGCAGATGCGCGTCAAAACTGAAATTACCGCCCGGGCCATGCGGTAGCCGGGCGGTAGTTCAAAACTGACGCACGAAGGATGCACGTACGCGCCTACACAGCTTAGTAAAAGGGCCCCGTACTGTGTTGTGTGTTTAAAGCCTGCACTGTGCAGCACTCGATAGTCAGATTCAGGCCATGGCCCTAACAGTTACCACATACATGAAATGAGATTGAAGGGGGGCAGACTCGAGAAAAATGTCAGGAAGTATTTTTTCACGGAGAGAGTGGTGGATACTTGGAATGCCCTCCCGCGGGAGGTGGTGGAGATGAAAACGGTAACGGAATTCAGAAATGCGTGGGATAAACATAAAGGAATCCTGTTCAGAAGGAGTGGATCCTCAGAAGCTTAGCGGAGATTGGGTGGCAGAGCCGGTGGCGGGAGGAGGGGCTAGTGGGTGGGAGGCGGGGCTAGAGCTGGGCAGACTTCTACGGTCTGTGCCCTGAAAATGGCAGATACAAATCAAAGTCGGGTATACACATAAAGTAGCACATATGAGTTTATCTTGTTGGGCAGACTGGAAAACTCTTTTTATTGGAAAAAACTAAAAACAAATAACATACAAATCAAAAACAAGCCCCTAGCTATACACGGTCCTCCTATCTATGTACACACCCTCCCCTCCTCAATAGTACAGTGGAAACTGTGTATTAGAAAAACCAAAGAAAAAAAAACCGGACATGCAAATCAAACCCCAGGCTCCTAGCTAGACATGGTCTGCCTATCTATGTACACCCCCTCCTCAATAATACAATGGATCAACCCCCCCCCCCCCCGACCCCCCACAACCCCTTCAGACAACTGGCACACAATCCCCTGGGAAGCATGTCCCCTCATGGTGGCTTAAGCCTCACGTGTCTCCACCACCTCGAAGCCACCCCCACCCCTTTTTCCACCCTTTCCCACTTCGCCGCTTCCTGCACCGCCCTTACCACATCCCAGCTGACTACCTCCGCCGGCCGGACCTCCTGGTACAGGGACACCCTGCAGCGCGCCATCCAGAGGCAGTACCGCAATATCACCGAAATCAGAAAGCGTGTTACCGGATCCCCGTGTCCCCCTCCACCCTCTGGGCCGTACACCCAGTCCGCATAGCTGTAGTTGCGGAAACTGGGGATCTGCAGCAACGAGGAAACCCGGTCAGAGACCTGGACTGTAAATGGGCACCTCACCAGGAAATGCTCCATTGTCTCTTCAGTTCCAGCACATTCCTCCCGTGGGCACCCTCTATCCCGCACATTGCGATATTTCAAATTTCCTCGGACGTACAGTCTACCGTGAAAGGACAGCCACGCCAGGTCTTTATACTTCACCGGGATGCGGTTCGAAGCAATCAACCGTAACCCCTGCTGCATCCGTGGGGCCGGCGCGTCCCTCAGCGCCAGAGGAGCTGAGAACACCTGCGCCCGTACTCTGTCCATCCAGACCCCCCGTTGTCCTGCCTTCACCTCCCCCACCGTCAGCCCCCACACCCTCACCAATTTCACTAGGGTCTTGCAATAACTCACCCCCCCCGGGGCCCCCCTTCGCAGTGCCACTACCCTCCCCCCCTCCCGCCATAGGTCCCAATATCTCGGCCACCACTGCAGGACACTCCTAGCCCACCCCGGTGGCTCCCGCCCTACCGCCCTCCCCAGATTGAACTGCAGGAACAAAGCGCTGAAAAACAGGACTGGGTTTATCATGCCCACCCCCCCCTCCCTCCTAGGCAGATAGGTAACATTCCGTTTTACCGGATTCGTCCTGTTGCCCCAGAGCAGCCGGAAGAACACCCCATACAAGGCCGCGTACCGGCTCTCCGGCAGCAAGCAGATGTAACTGACGAACAGAAACAAAGGAACTAAGTGTGCCTTGATGAGCTGTACCCGCTCCCCCATGGTCATTTTCCACCCCTTCCATCTATCCACCCTCCCCTTCACTTCTTGGAGACACCTATCCCAGTTGTAGAGCCTATAATCCCCCTTCTTGAAATATATTCCCAAGACCCGTATACGTTCCACAGCTGTAGGAAACCTACCTCCCAACTCAAATTGCAGCCCCTGATCCCCAACCCACAGGCTATTGGACTTTTGAAAATTGACCTGCGACGCTGTTGCCTGCGAGTATTCCTGGATCAGGTTCTGCAATCTACCTCCCTCCCTCTGGTCCGCTACCCACACTGTAACGTCATCTGCATACGCCACGACCCTTAACTGGTTATTGTCCCCCACCTCCACCCCTTCCAGCCCCTCCGCCCCCCCCCTTCTCCAGCCGTCTTATAAAAGGGTCGATGGCGTATGCATACAACAGCGGGCTGAGTGGGCACCCCTGTCGGACCCCTGCCCCTACCTCAAACCCCTGCCCTCTCCACCCGTTAACCAGGGGAAAACACCCCGCATGCCGATAGAGTAGCTGTAATTGCTCTATCCAGCCCTTCGGAAACCCATAGCGCTCCAGAATGCTCCATAGGACACCCCACTGCACTCTATCAAACGCTTTTTCCTGGTCGAGTGTTACCAACAGCCTACCATGCCCTCCCACTCTACTGCGTTCTACCCCCTCCCGCACCCACGCTGCAGCTTCCAATACCCCTCTCCCTTTAACCCCACATGCTTGCGAGGCTGCTAGCAAATCCCCAGACACCTGCCTCATTCTCTGGAATAGCATTCGCGCGAAAATTTTTCGATCCGTATTAAGCAGTGCTATAGGCCGCCAGTTGGCCAGCATCGCCGGGTCCTTCCCCTTACTTAGTAGGATAAGAGCCGCCTCTGTCAAGGAACTAGGCAAGGAACCCTCCAACTGGGCTGCCCCCCATACCCTCACCAGGATCGGCACCAGCTGCTCCTTAAAGGCCTGGTAGAACTCAGTTGTTAGCCCATCCGGCCCCGGCGAGGTCTTCCTGTGGAGCGCCCCGATGGCTTCCTCCACCTCCTGTTCTGTCCACGGGTTCAAGAGGGCCTGAAGCTGGGGTCCCCCGTGACCTATCCCCGGGGTTCCTTCCACATAACACTCCATCTGCTCCATATCAATCTGCTGGGCTGAAAGGAACGCCGCAAAGTGGTCCCTCACTGCCCCCAGAATCCCCTCCCTGGTGTCCTGCAGGACCCCCTGTGCATCCTGCACCCCCTCCATCACCCTGCGCGCCCTCCGCTCCCGGCAGCATGCGAAGGGGTCCGGGCTACACATTTTCCCGAAGTCCCGCTCATACACCAAGGAGGTGTAGCGGTTGTACTGTACCTGCTCCAGGAGTGCTTGGAGATCATGTATTTCTTCCTCCCTCCCCCCTTGTGAAATCAATGTGTCCCTCTTTTTCTTTATCGCCATGCCCAACTGTCCTTTCCCTCCCCTCCCTTCTCGCCTGTCTGAGAAAGAATCCCCGCGTTCGTCTTTTCACTGTATCCCACCACTCCCCCAATGACTGAAATGCCCCCTGCACTGACACCTGATCTTCTAAAAACCGGCGGTACTCCTCCCGCACCTGCTCGCTACCTAACCACTTTAAATTTAGTCGCCATAGCCCCCTCCCTGGCCTCTGCGCTGCCGCCCCCCCCCACCTGAAGGAGGACCATGTGGTGGTCTGAAAAATCCACGTCCACGGTTCGTGGACCCCCCAGACAAGCCCCCTTCTTTACCAGGAATCTATCGATTCTACTTTTACACTGCCCTCGAAAGAACGTGAACCCCTCCTGTTCCTCACAGAAGGCCACATGCGCGTCTACCAGCTCCGCCTCCCGCATGATCCCTGCCAGCCTCACCCCTGTACCGATCGTACCCCACTATCCTTTTTCCGCAATATGGTGTTAAAATCTCCCCCCCAGACTACTTGGCGCGAAGTGTATAGGTAGGGCTTGATCTTCCCAAAGAGGAGCACCCTTTCCTTCTTGCTTTGGGGCCCATACACATTCACCACCCTCAGTGCTCTATCCTCCCAAATCGCATCCACAACAAGACATCTCCCCACCCCCAGCTCCACCACTCGCTGAATATTCACCCGGTGGGACTTAAATAAGATCCCCACCCCACCATACCTCTCCCCCGCCAACCCCCACACCGAGGGACCCCACTTCCAGGCCCGCCTTGCCCGCCTGATCACCTCAATGGACCGCAGCCGAGTCTCCTGAAGCAGGAAGCAATCTGCTTGGACCCTCGCGAACCAGTCATACGCTAACCCCTGCTTCTTCGGAGAGGCGATGCTGGCCACATTCAGCGTGGCAAATGTCAACACTAAGCCTGCCATCCTCATTGCGAGTCACGGGTCTGCTCACTCCCAACTTCTTTCCTTATCTCCTGGGATACCCCCTTCTTACCCTGAAGCAGGTCCTCTGCTATGCGGTCTACATCATCCCCTGCCAGATCCCCCTCCCCCCCCCTGCAGCCGTCCTGTCTGCACCTTACCCCCACCTCCCCCTTTCTTCCTTCCTTTCTTCTTTGCTCTATCCGGACCCACCCCCTGATCCCTCCCTCTCCCCTCTTCACCCCCACCCCCTACCTCCTCCACCGAGTCCTCCACCTCCCCCAAGTCCTCCAAGTCCTCCAGATCCTCTTCTAGCTCCACTCTGTCCCCCCAAGCCTGCACTTGGGCCTTCACCACCTGCCCGGCCCCCTCAGCTTTCCTCTTACTCCCCTTTCCCCTCCCTCCCTCCCTTCCCTCTTCCTCCTCCCTCACCCCTCCCCCTCCCCCCAGAGCCTTCCCGCCCTTCTTCCTACCACCAGTACCCTCCTCCAGTGCTTCCTCATATTTCCGTTTGCCCTCTCCAATCCCCCCTGCCGCCCCCTCTTCCTCCATTAACTCCACCTCTTCTCCTTCCCCCTGTTCTTCCTCCTCCCTCCCAACCTCCCTATCCTCCTCCTCCTCCTCCAACACCTGAAATCTGTTCCCCCCCTCTTCCCCTGCAGCGACCCCTCCCTGCCCACCCCTAGTTTCCCCCCCCTCCGAAACTTCCCTTTCCTCTGTGGCACTTGTACCCACTCCCCCTCTCCCCCCTGCTCCACTCCTGACCCAGCCCCCTGCCGCCCCCCCTCCTGCATCCCCTCCTTCTCCCCCCCTTGCCCCTCCCTGCCTATCACCTCCTGCCCTATCCCCTCCTCCATTACCCCCCTCCCCGTCCCTTCCCCCACATATCCCACTCATTATGGGCCGCCCTAGGGCAGTTCCGATATGCATGGCCTAACCCGCCGCAGAGGTTGCACCTGATCGCGGTGCAGTCCTCTGTGGCGTGCTGATCCCCGCATCTCCCACACTTTACCACTGGGCATGACATGCTGAAGTGCCTAAACGAACCACATCTGAAGCACTGCCGCGGCTGCCCCTTGTAAAAGCACAGTATCCTGTCGCGACCGATAAAGGCAGCCGAAGGAATGTGCTGGACCACATGGCTCTCCTGTCTCAATTTGACCAGGGCTCCCCAACCTCCTGCCCAAACCCTGCTTGGATCCGGTAACTTTGTAAGTGGGGATCTCAGCTCCGCGTACCTCTGTAGCCAGTAGGCTAAATCTGCCCCAGAGATAGACTCATTTCTCACGAGCAGGGTGACCTGCACCAGGTCCGGCTTACTGATTGGAATGGCCCTGAGGTCCCGCCACTCCCCCTTTCCCCTCACCCCCTCGTACCTTTCCCAGAATATTTCCATCCCCCTCTGGGTCATGAAGCTCAAGTCATATTCTGGGATGTTGATGGGGTGTATACACGCGTAAAAGTCCTCGGGTATAAACCCCATCCCCATCACCAGCCTCAAGACCCGATCCCTGGAGGGCATTGCCCCCTCCCCTATCCATTTGAGCTGTACCACATTTCGCCGCTTAGGCAGCTGTCCACCCCCTGTCCCCGCTCCCCCCCAACCCCTCCCTGGGCCCTCAAAACCACCCGATCTCCCCCCCTCCCTCCTTCCCCCTCCCTGGACTACTGCCGCAAAGGACTTGGACCCCAGCCCCCACCGCCCCCCCTCCACACTTGTTCCAGCCCTTCCCTCTGCCTCCCCCCCTTCTGTCCCTCTGCCCCTCCCCTCATCCCTCTCCCTTCCTCAATATCCACAGCCCCCTCCCCCTCCCGCTGTCCCCCGTCCCCTTCCCTCTCAGACAAACATCCAGCAACGTCCATAGTCAGTTCTGCGGCTTGGGCTGCCTCCAACTGATTGTCCGGCCCATCTCCACTTCCTGGAACGTCCCTGCTCGTCCCTGCCACTGCAGGCTCCAGCCTCTGGGCTAATCGCCTCCTCTCCTCTGTCTCCTGGCGATACTCTGGCACCTGCCCAGTCAGGTCTGCAGCTGGCGATACCAGACTCCCTGCTCGCTCCGCCCCCGAACTCCCTCCAACCTCCGGCACCAGGGGCGAAGCCTCCGGAACTCCGCCGCTCCCCTTGGCTCCTCGCTCCCAGCCGTCCTGCTGGCAGGTCCGCTCCACCACCCGCTGCACATCTGTTAGACTTGCCATGTCCACTTCTGTAGTCAACGGAAGTCTCTCAACAATCGGGTTACTTCCCCCTTGCTTCTGGTGCAGTCCCTCCTGCGTTCTCCCAATGGCTGGCGCTTCCCGGGGGCATGGCTTGTCTGTTCCTGATTCCGCCATAGGCTGGCTGTTAGCACCCCCCGATTTCACCTCTTGTAATGGACAGCTGGTCAAATGAGCTCCCAGCTGCTGCCCGCTCCTATTCCTCTCTCCGACCCCTCTCCTGTAAACCGCCAGCTACTCCATGCTCAGGGAAGACCTCCCCTGCTCCCGGACTTCGTGGGCGGGGCTTCTCCAGATGCCATGCTGCTTCGGTTTCCACTTCAGTCATTGCAGACCCGGCCAAAAATACCGGAGTCTGCCTCTGCTGACCCTTTTCCAACAGGGCCTCCTTCACGGCAACTGTCTCTGCTGTTTGCACAACTGCAGGTAAACCCTCTGAGACTTCGACCACCACCTCTGTAGAAAACAGGCTGCTACCTGCGTCTCCCTCTGCTGCCTCCATTATCTGGAGTTTTGAAAAGTTACTGAGTTCCGTCCTCCCCTCCACAGGTAGGATCTCTACTCCAGCCCCCACCTCAGAGCCATGTCCTGCCGCTGCCTCCTTATCCTCTGGCTGCTGGGTAAGTGCTCTGGACTGTGTTGCCAACTGTCTCATGTATTTTAAAGTGGGGTCACCTCTGAACCCAGACAACTCTTTTGATTCTAATGCTGCTGAAGACACTGAAGCTTGCTGCAACTGTAGTGTTCCTGAACCCCCAGACTGTGGTATAGAAGCCATCCTTTCTCGGTTAACATAGAGCTCCCTCAAAGGATTCACAGAGCCCTTTTTTAAACAGTTCAACAAGTGTTCTTTTTTCCCCAACAACTTCGATATCCGGGCTTCCTCTTTAACATACATTTGTCTGTGCTCCGCTGGGGCAAATTTACACATAGTTCTTGCCATTTTCAGACGTTTTCCTAGCTCCACTACTTCTTTTTCCACCAGCTTAATTCGTCTTACAATATTTACCACACTACTTGCTGGATCATCAGGGTCATAGCTCACTTCAAGGAACTCCTCATCTGACGATCCACTCTCCTCACTCTCACTCTCAGCTGCCTCCAGCAAAGGCTTCTGGCAAACTTCCATCGCCTCTTCCTTCTCCCTTCCTTGGAAGCGCCCTTCTGGGGCCTGTACTATCTTCCTCCCCCCTCCACTGTCTTCTCGCTTACCTTCCGCAAGCTGGGCCATGGAGGGGGAAATGCTCTGGTGGCCTCCACTGGGCTGCTTCTCCCTTCGGTCCACTGGACTCCTTTCCCTTCTCCCGGTAGTCAAACCAGGGAGAGAGCCACTCCTTTCGGCCTTCTGGTCCCGGGCCCCAGGAGGCCCCATAGCCTGGGACTTTCCTGAGGCCTTCTCCCCAGGGACCCTCCTCATCTTTGGGGAGGGAGCTAGGTCTCACTCCCTTTCCACTGGAAGTCAGCAGAGCTCTCTAAAACACCTCCTTCCTCCTCAGCAGACTGGATGGACCGTACAGGTCTTTATCTGCCGTCATTTACAATGTTACTCTTTGGGGTTCTATATGGAATGTTGCTACTCATATTGAGTTGCGGAATCTTGTAACTCTTTAGGATTCTAGAATCTTCAGAACTTTTAGCACAAGAAGAGTGCTGGGCAGACTTCTACGGTCTGTGCCCTGAGAAAGGCAAGGACAAATCAAACTCGGGTATAAAGTATCACATACCATGTAAAATGAGTTTATCTTGTTGGGCAGACTGGATGGGCCGTACAGGTCTTTCTCTGCCGTCATCTACTATGTTACTAGGTATATGCACTTTCATCTAAAACTACTGAATGTGCAGTGACTTTTCAATTAATTACATTTGTGGAGGAAGTAGCTCGCCTACATGGATTTTAGTTAAGGTTTAGATTGAACCATAGCACAGAAACTATTTCTGTAGCTCCACTAGAGAAATGCCTCTGATTTTTAAAGGCTCTGCTGCTTTATTGATTTTCTTAGACTTAAGCTTGCTTCTAACGCCATAGATCATAACATTCTGGTGAACCATTTAATGAAAACAGACCTCGAGGGAATGACCTTGGTTTAGATCTTTTTTTAGAGGGTGTTTTTAGTTACTTTGGAAAGGCTCTGTTCCTGATCAGAGCAGGGGCGTAGCCAGACACCCAATTTTGGGTGGGCCTGGGCCCAAGATGGGTGGGCAGAAGAACCCCGCCCTATCCCGCAGGTGATTTGGTCTCTCCTTCTCTCACCTGCATGCCATACGGTCTCTCAAACATCCCACCCTGTCCCGCATACCTTTTAAAAAGCAGATTTAAATAGAGATATAATAGAGGCATTTAAATATTACTCAGGTTTAAATGCACAGGAGGCAGGTTTTTCTCAATAGTAAGGAGACTCTGGAATGAGGGGGTGTCAGGGAACACCTAGCACCCACCTGAGGCTAACCCAGCGGCCACCTGGAGGGCCTAACCTGGACACGTGCTCTATACTAGCACCCTCCTCCCACTGACTGGATCCCACTTGCCTCTGGGCGAGTTTCCCACTCTCAAGTTCGCGCCTTCTGTCTCGCTGCACCCTACGCCTGGAATAAACTTCCTGAGCCCCTACACGTCTTGCCCCATCCTTGGCCACCTTTAAATCTAGACTGAAAGCCCACCTCTTTAACATTGCTTTTGACTCGTAACCACTCGCCTTCACCTACCCTCCTCTCTTCCTTCCCGTTCACATTAATTGATTTGATTTGCTTACTTTATTTTTTTTTTGTCTATTAGATTGTAAGCTCTTTGAGCAGGGACTGTCTTTCTTCTATGTTTGTGCAGCGCTGCGTACGCCTTGTAGCGCTATAGAAATGCTAAATAGTAGTAGTAGTAGATTTTCACCAGCAGCAAGCAGCAACTAATACACACTGCTCGTGTTGGCCCCACAGCCTTCCCTCTGACGCAACTTCCTGTTTCCGCATAGGTGGGAATACGTCAGAGGGAAGGCTATGGGGCAGGTGCAAGTAGTATGTATCAGTCACTGCTTGCTGCAGGCAAAGATCTGCTATTTTTTCAAGGTATGCAGAAGGGAAAGTTGTTGGGAGTTTTCAGCTGGTGGGGCTTGGGAATCTCTGCCAGCCACATCATAGGTGGGCCTGAGCCCAAAGTGGATGGGCCTGGGCCCACCCTTGGCTATGCCACTGCCTCAGGGGCTGCTCCATTATCCCATTTGCTTAATTTATACATGAAACCCATGGGAATCCTTATAAACACCTCCGGTTTTATATATTACCTTAATGTAGATGACATCCAGCAATTTGTCCCTTTGGTTTCAAACTTAAAATCAGTATCAAAGTTTGTGAATAACAATAGTTTGTGGAATATGATGGATAACTGAAAAAAAAAAATGAAAGTGAATTCCCAAAAGGTTAAAGTCGTTAAGACAGGATGAAAACTAGTTCAGACAGTGGAATTAACATTAGACATGGTAACACTTCCCATCAGGGCCGGTCTTAACAATTGCGGACAGTTCAGTGCCCCCCCCCCCCCCCCCCCCCCCGCGCCTGCCACCATAAGCCATAATTTATCAGTTTAAAAGGAGAGTTAGAAATCTTGGAACCCCACCTCACCCCACACCTTGATATGCATCCACCACATTTCAGTCGAGAGCGGCAATCTTGATCCTTCTTTCTCTCTCTCCAGAAGAGAGTTGTGGTAGCCGTGTTAGTCCACTCTTAAAGGTTATCAATAGAAATCAAACAAAATAAAACATGGAAAAGAAAATAAGATGATACCTTTTTTATTGGACATAACCTAATACATTTCTTGATTAGCAGGACGTCAGACTCAGAAACAGAATGAAGCTTTGCGCCGGAAGAAGAGGACCTCGGCTGGCGGGGGTTGGGGTCCCCCACCAGCAAAGGTAGGCAATGGGGGGGGGGGGGGGGGTCGAGAGGGTCGTTGGCAGGGGGGTCCAGGGCCAAATCTATGGGGGCCCAGGCCCCACGTAGCTTCGCCACTGGTCTAGATAAAAACATCCTTCATTTTTGCCTTGGACATTTTCTTCCCGTTCCATTATCACTGAAAGATATCCTAATTTTTGGCCCATCCTAGTCCCACCCAAAACACACCTCCAACATGCCCCCTTTCTATCTGGACGAACTGCAGTGTAAAATATCCAAATTCTGCCTTTCGAAATTAGCAGTTTGGATGTTTTTGGAAGATAAACTCTTTTGGGCCATTTTGAGACATACATCTGCTTTGTAAACGAGCGCCGAAAGGCATTCGCAGTTTATGCCCTGCCCTAAACTCCTGGGCATACCTCAAGCAAAATGTCACTTTATGTATCTTAATAACTCCACGTTTCTACTCAAGGCAATGCACGGTTAAATGACCTGCCCAAGATTATAAGGAGTGTCAGTGGGATCTGAACCCTGACTTTCCCGATTCTCAGTTCACTGCTCTACTAGGCAACTCCTCCACTCTGAAGTAGGCAACGTAGAAAAATGTACATTTTTACTTTAAAACTTGCTGTGGCTACTCAGTACCTGCAGACATTTGCATCTCCTTACTGTATAGGCACTTTTTAAATGGCAAGTAATGCACAAATCTGAAAATGCAATTTACATGTTATTCCTCCCCCTCCACCCCCATGGAACATTTTCTTTTAAATAGGGTTAATAACAGGTTGCCTAAGTAGGAAGAACAAGTAGGCATCTATTCTGGGACCATTTTATAAAAATAACAGGCACCAATATGTATTATATTTTTATTTGTAGCAGCAGCGTAGCCAGACCTGCCATTTTGGGCGGGCCCCGCATTAACCTGGGTGGGCTGTTCCCAACCCCACCCCTACACAGTAATTTTAAAATATTCCCTCCCCCCTGGCATTTTCTTCTGTCTCCCTCGGCCTACCTTGGCAGCGCTTTCTCCCTTCGCCATCCCCTCCCTCTCTTCTGACGGCTCTCCCCGTCCGTGTGGTCTGTTTATTTTTAGTCCTTGAAGCGCCGTTCTCCCTCCAGCACCGCACCGGCGATTCCGATAGCCTTTTACCAGCGTGCGTCGTCGGGGACGGGGCCTCTCAGGCGCGTCCTGAGGTGGGATGCGCCTAAGGAGAAGCCCCGCCCCCGACGATGCACGCTGGGAGAAGGCTATCGGAATCGCTGGTGCGGTCCTGGAGGGAGAACGGCGCTTCAAGGACTAAAATTAAACAGACCACGCGGATGGGGAGAGCCAGCAGAAGAGGCAGGAAAAGATGGCTTGGGTTGGGGCTTGTTAGGGTGGGCGCTGGGCGGGCCTGAAGGAAAAGTGGCTGGGCCTGGGCCCGTCCAGGCCCACCTGTGGCTACGCCCTTGATTTGTAGCATTTGTATCCCACATTTTCCCACCAATTTGCAGGCTCAATGTGGCTTACATTTGCCGTAATGGCGATTGCCATTTCCGGTTAACAGAGTTACATACGGTATTACATTAGGATGCATACATACATGGTAAAGAAGAATACATTATGGTATTGCATATAGGTTCCTGAGTGATAGATTGGATTGTAACATACGTTAGGTCATCAACTATAGGGAAATCATTTCCGACATGAGGACTAAAGTGGTAGTGCTTATTCGTTGATAACAATGTGGTTGGTCAGTGTTTATTTTCTCTGAATCTGCCTTTGCTAATCAAGCAGCGGAAGCAGTGGCCCGTCTCATCTCGCTTGGCAAAGTTACATATGCCCTCCAAATATCTAGCTTTCCCAACCTTGAATCTGCTCATGGCAGTTCAGTACAGGCTCAGCCGTAGCTAAGTCTGTAATTAAAGAGGAACCCAGTTTCAATTAGTTAAAGAGATATAGTTTATTAGTATTAATTAGCATTGATACATTACCCAATAATGAGGATACCAGCAATTCAGTCAATCATACAGTGGAACAGAATCACACGACACATCAGCTCTCGGTGGTACTCTGTCTCTCTCCTCCATCAGCATCTGCCTCTGTATCTGCGTCTGTCTCTCTCTCTCTGTCTCTCCTTCTGCGTCTTACACTTCTCGGGGTGCTTCCTTTATACTGTCTCAACCCAATGGATTCCAATGGGATCCAGCTTTGTCAGCAGAACTTGCTATCCCTTATCAGTTGATAAGGAACCGATAAGGGTGACTTCATTAGGTCCCAGGTTCCAACTATACACAAAAGGGGTGCAAAGCACAGGTGGCGAGATGACTTCATCGGTCATTCTGCTCTTCTCAGCTCCCCCCTCCCTCTGAGTACTCTCTAACTACGTACATCTACCCCCTTATCTACTTTCATTAGCCCAAAACATCTTTCATGACTCTTCACTGATGCCAGTCCCAGGCATGTTTATAAGAGCAAAGGACCCCCTCCCGTGCCAGCTCCCTGAGAACTCAGTTCAGCTTGTGCTGCAGAAAAATGTATTTTGTATCAGAGATGACTTTGGATTTTTAAGAGAAGCCCAGCTCTTATTATGAGCCATTTGCTTGTAGAGGCCTAGCTCTTTAGCCTGAGCCATTGACCTGTATTTTACTGAGAGCAAGGGCGGCCATATATATACATCAGTCAGTAATAAGAATTCGGTTTTGTCTAGTTCATGTTCAGTCTTATCATTTGGTATTTAGGCTGGAAGGTTATGGTATGCCTTCTCGAACAGTTTTCAGTAGCCCCAAGTCAGTTATATAGCCCCAGAACACTTAAAACAATCAACAGAAACAGAGAAAAATGAAGGCAGATAAAAACCATATGGCCTATCCAGTCTGCCCATCCATGTCATCTACTATCTATTATTCTCCTTTCGAGATCCTGTGCATTTGTCTCAAGCCTTTTTGATATCAGATACAGTTTTTGTCTCCACCGCCTCCACTAGGAAGTCGTTCCACGAATTCACCACCCTTTCCGTGAAGTATTTCCTTGGATTCCTTCTAAGTCTGTCCTCTTTCATGTCCATCCTATGCCCTCCTCATTCCAGAGCTTCCCTTCAATTGAGACTGGCCTCCAGTGCATTTATGCCACATAGGTATTTAAACGTCTCTATCATATCTCCTCCCCTTTTCTGCCTTTCTTTCAAAGTATACACGTTGAAATCTTTACGTCTGTCCCCCATACGCTTTGTGATGAAGAGCACTGACCATTTTAGTACCCGCTCTCTGGACCAGTTTATATCTTTTTGAAGGTGTGGTTTCCAGAATTTTACACAATATTCTAAATGAGATCTCAACCAGAGTCTTATACAGAAGCATCATCACCTCTGTTTTCCTACTGGCCATTCCTCTTCCTATGCATCCAAGCATCCTTCTAGCTTTCACCGTTGACCTTTCTACCTGTTTGGCCACCTTCAAATCATCACATACGGTCACATCCAAGTCCCACTCCTTTTTCTTGCACAAAGGTTCTTCACCCCCTAAACTGTACTGTTCCCTCGGGTTTTTGCAGCCCAAATGCATGACCCTGCATTTTTTAGAATTAAATCTTAGCTGTCAAATTCTGGACTGTTCTTCAAGCTTTGCTAGGTCCTTTCTCATGTAGGCTACACCATCAGATGTGTCTTCTCTATTGCAGATTTTGGTATCATCGGCAAATCTTACCAGACAGCCCTTCAGCAAAGCAAAGATACTTACCTGCAGCAGGTATTCTCCGATGACAACAACCCCCTCCCCCCATCTAAGTCACCCGGTGCACAACGCTTTTATAGTGTATACAACTTTAAGAGTTGAGTATGCACCTTCCCGCCCGTGGAGAGAGAGCAGGACCATCAATGCAGTATAACAACTATACAAAAACAAATTCAAGGGGAGGTAGGAGGGTATGTGAGAATGACTGGCCTGCTTTCCTCAGAGAATACCTGCTACAGGTATCTTCATTTTCTCCAAGGACAAGCAGGCCATATCATACTCACATGTGGGAATTCCTAGCTACCAAGCACACCGAAATCAACAACAGTACTACTACTACTTGTCATTTCTATAGTGCTACAAGGCATACGCAGCACTGTACATACACAAAAAGACAGTCCCTGCTCAAAGAGCTTACAATCTAGATAAGACAGGCAGACAGACAGAACAATTAAGGGTAAGGGAATAAAGAGGTGAGGATAAAAGGACAGGGCAAGTGAGCAGTGGTTAGGAGTCAAAAGCAGTGGTAAAGAGGTGGGCTTTAAGTTTGGACTTGAAAACGGCTCAAGACGGGGCTAGACGTACAGGTTCGGGAAGTTTATTCCAGGCGTGAGGCGCAGCAAGATAAAAGGAACGGAGTCTGGAATTAGCAGTAGAGGAGAAGGGGACAGATAAGACAGATTTATCAACAGAACGGAGTACTCGAGGGGGGGGGGGCGTAGGGAGAGACAAGAGTGGAGGTTATATTGTGGTCAAATGAGGTAGGTGTGAGTCAGGCGTCATGAGGGTCGAAGGGAATGAAGATTTTAGATTGTCCAGTACGATCATTAGTAATGCTGTGTTGCTGGGTGTGGGGATTTACGTTGGATCGGTGGGATAGGCCTTTTTGAGGAGGTTGGTTTTTAGTGTTTTCCTGAAGTTTAGATGGTCATGGATTGTTTTCACAGCTTTTGGGAGACTATTCCATAGTTGTGCGCTTATGTAGGAGAAGCCGGATGCATACGTTGTTTTGTATTTAAGTCCTTTGCAATTTGGGTAATAGTTACAAGGTAGTATATTTAAAACAAATAGGAGATCCGGAACTCACTGCCAGACGACCTGGTAAAAGTTGTTAATTTAGCTCTGTTTAAAAAAAGATTTGACCAAATTCTTGGAGGAAAAGTCCATAAAGAAAAAATAATTCTTACCTGATAGTTTTCTTTCCATTAGTTCCAACAGATCAGTTGGAAAGTTGTGTGTACTATAAGGTCAGTAATGCGGGGTACAAATGCTGTAAATTAATAAATAGAAAGGGACTATGCAATTTTTTCACAGCTTTGATGTTTTTCATGTTCTATAGGCTAAAAACTGCAGGTGCCTAAAAGGCACCTAACGTGGGCTTTTAAATTGATACACGTTTCTCGTTCTAAAAGACGTAATTAGTCCATACCTGGGGCCGAAATTTTGCAGGACTGTGCAGTTGATATCCCTCTATCTTGTGGTACAAATAAGTCACATAACTCACTTTGGTACCTTTTCATTCAGCAGGTCACATTTTTATTTTATTTATTTTTGTTACATTTGTACCCTGCGCTTTCCCACTCATGGCAGGCTCAATCCAGCAGGCAATGGAGGGTTAAGTGACTTGCCCAGAGTCACAAGGAGCTGCCTGTGCCTGAAGTGGGAATCGAACTCAGTTCCTCAGTTCCCACGTCCACCACCCTAACCACTAGGCCACTCCTCCACTGTTGCTACTATTTGAGATTCTACATGGAATGTTGCTATTCCACTAGCAACATTCCATGTAGAAGTCGGCCCTTGCAGATCAGCAACATGCAGGACGTCAGACTCACAGAAACAGAAGCCTGCGCAGCCTTCTACATGGAATGTTGCTAGTGGAATAGCAACATTCCATGTAGAATGTCCAATAGTAGCAACATTCCATGTAGAATGTCCAATAGTATCTATTTTATTTTTGTTACATTTGTACCCCGCGCTTTTCCCACTCATGGCAGGCTCAATGCGGCTTCCATGGGGCAATGGAGGGTTGAGTGACTTGCCCAGAGTCACAAGGAGCTGCCTGTGCCTGAAGTGGGAATCGAACTCAGTTCCCCAGGACCAAAGTCCACCACCCTAACAACTAGGCCACTCCTCCACTGTTGCTACTATTTGACATTCTACACGGAATGTTGCTATTCTTCCATGTAGACCGCGCAGGCTTCTGCTTCTGTGAGTCTGACGTCGTGCACATATGTGCAGGATGTCAGACTCACAGAAACAGAAGCCTGCGCAGCCTTCTACATGGAATGTCGCTAGTGGAATAGCAACATTCCATGTAGAATCTCCAATAGTAGCAACATTCCATGTAGAATCTCCAATAGTATCTATTTTAGTTTTGTTACATTTGTACCCTGCGCTTTCCCACTCATGGCAGGCTCAATGCGGCTTACATGGGGGCAATGGAGGGTTAAGTGACTTGCCCAGAGTCACAAGGAGCTGCCTGTGCCTGAAGTGGGAATCGAACTCAGTTCCTCAGTTCCCCAGGACCAAAGTCCACCACTAGGCCACTCCTCCACTCCATTATCCACTGGTTACCGGGCCATTGAAGTTTAATAGAAGTAATCAGGGCAATCAGTTTCCCAATTAAATTTTCCCTTAGACATGGGAATACTTTAAGGCTACCATCTGCTTATTTAGGGCTCTGGGTCCCATGGTGTCAATTTTGGACAGCGTCATTCAAAGTTCTTAGTTTCATATAACTTTTTAACTTTAAAAACTGATTACAGAGATGCCCTAATTTTTTTTTTTTTTACATTTGTACCCCACGCTTTCCCACTCATGGCAGGCTCAATGCGGCTTACATGGGGCAATGGAGGGTTAAGTGACTTGCCCAGAGTCACAAGGAGCTGCCTGTGCCTGAAGTGGGAATCCAACTCAGTTCCTCAGGACCAAAGTCCACCACCCTAACCACTAGGCCACTCCTCCACTGTTGCTACTATTTGAGATTCTACATGGAATGTTGCTATTCCACTAGCAACATTCCATATAGAAGTCGGCCCTTGCAGATCACCAATGTGGCTGCGCAGGCTTCTGCTTCTGTGAGTCTGACGTACGTGCAGGACGTCAGACTCACAGAAACAGAAGCCTGCGCAGCCTTCTACATGGAATGTCGCTAGTGGAATAGCAACATTCCATGTAGAATGTCCAATAGTATCTATTTTATTTTTGTTACATTTGTACCCCGCACTTTCCCACTCATGGCAGGCTCAATGTGGCTTACGTGGGGCAATGGAGGGTTAAGTGACTTGCCCAGAGTCACAAGGAGCTGCCTGTGCCTGAAGTGGGAATCGAACTCAGTTCCCCAGGACCAAAGTCCACCACCCTAACCACTAGGCCACTCCTATCAGATTGCCATGCCACGTCTCTCAAGATGTGCAGATTCCTCCTTCATCATCCCTTTCTTTACCAAGTAAAGACACGGACAGATGCAGCACTGCAGGAGAAAAACCTTGAGGCAAAAAGTAGATGAAAAGCGACAGATCAGCTCTACGGGTAGTTTAGAAAGATTACAAAGACAGAGGAAGGCAGCTGCCCTGCTTCGTTCAAAGGACTGATCATCAGAATACAATTCCAGAGGACATGAAACAACATGAGCTCTAACCGAGTCAAGGAAGGTGAACTGCTCACTTGACAGGAAAACCCAATCCTAGTTTGATAGGCACTGTCTTTCTCATGGAAATAGGTGTCTATGAGGGGCATAATCGAACGCGAATGCCCATCTCCGTGGGCGACTATCTCCGAGGACGGGTCCGAGAAGGGGCGGGACAGACCATATTTTCGAAAAAGATGGGCGTCCATCTTTTGTTTCGATAATACGGTTGGTGCTGGGCAAATGCTTCGGATTTGGGCGGATTTGAGATGGGCCGTATCGGTTTTTCAGCGATAATGGAAACCGAAGCCGCCCAGCTCAAAAACAAACAACTCCAAGGCATTTGGTCGTGGGAGGGGCCAGGATTCGTGGTGCACTGGTCCCCCTCACATGCCAGGACACCAACCGGGCACCCTAGGGGGCACTTGTAAAAAGTAAAAAAAAGAAAAATTAAAATACCTCCCAAGTGCATAGTTCCCTTACCTTAGGTGCTGAGCCCCCCCAAATCCCACTCCCCACAGCTCTACACCATTACCATAGCACTTATGGGTGAAGGGGGGCACCTAGATGTGGGAACAGTGGGTTTTGGGGGCGGTTTGGAGGGCTCCCATTTACCAGCACAAGTGTAACAGGTAGGGGGGGGTGGGCCTGGGTCCACCTGCCTGAAATCCACTGCACCCACTAACAACTGCTCCAGGGACCTGCATACTGCTGTGATGGAGCTGGGTATGACATTTGAGGCTGGCATACAGACTGGGAAAAAAAAGTTTTTAAAGTTCTTTTTTTTTGGTGGGAGGGGGTTACTGACCACTGGGGGAGTCAGGGGAGGTCATCCCCGATTCCCTCCAGTGGTCATCTGGGCAGTTGGGGCACTTTTTAGGGACTTGTTCGTGAAAAAAAAAGGGTCCAAAAAAAGCCGCCCAAATTCTTGCTACTGCCGCCCTTCTTTTTTCCATTATCGGCCGAGGGCGCCCAGCTCTCCTCGGCCGATAAACACGCCCCAGTCCCGCCTTCACCACGCCTCCGACACGCCCTCGTCAACTTTGTTCATTCCCGAGACAGACTGCAGTTGAAGGCGCCCAAAATCGGCTTTCGATTATACCGATTTGGGCGAGCCATGAGAGAAGGGCGCCCATCTCCCGATTTGGGTCAAAATATGGGCGTCTTTCTCTTTCGAAAATAAGCCAGGAGTGTGGTAAGCTTTAATGTCCCCATGCATACCTCCGACCCACCCCCCCTCCTCCCACCCTGTCAGACTGTCATAGTAATGCTTGAATGTTTTCACTTATATACACTGTCAGCTAGCACATTTGCTTATTTCCGATCTGAGGAAGAAGGGCAACCTTCGAAAGCTAATCAAGAAATGTATTAAGTTATGTCCAATAAAAAAGGTATCATCTTATTTTCTTTTCCATGTTTTATTTTGTTTGATTTCTAAAGATTCTACATGGAATGTTGCTATTCCACTAGCAACATTCCATGTAGAAGTCGGCCCTTGCAGATCACCAATGTGGCCGCGCAGGCTTCTGCTTCTGTGAGTCTGACGTCCTGCACGTACATGCAGGACGTCAGACTCACAGAAACAGAAGCCTGCGCAGCCTTCTACATGGAATGTTGCTAGTGGAATAGCAACATTCCATGTAGAATCTCCAATAGTAGCAACATTCCATGTAGAATCTCCAATGGTATCTATTTTACTGTCATAGTAATGCTTGAATGTTTTCACTTATATACACTGTCAGCTAGCACATTTGCTTATTTCCGATCTGACAAAGAAGGGCAACCTTCGAAAGCTAATCAAGAAATGTATTAAGTTATGTCCAATAAAAAAAGGTATCATCTTATTTTCTTTTCCATGTTTTATTTTGTTTGATTTCTATTGAAAATAAGCCAGAATGTCATTTGGTATCTGCTGGAAAGACATGTTACCAAACATGTACCTGCAGTTATGACTTGACACGCTAACACCACATTTTTAATTTTTCCAACACAATGGATGCTGGAAAGAAAATATATAGGAGGGATCAAGAATGGCTGCCTTTCTAGGAGCAAATGAACTCTTGCAAAACTTAACAAAATGGGACCAAATCTGGAAGGGGAGGGGAGAAACAGTGAAAAGACACTTCAAGATTGAAAGTGGGACAGTATCATACCAGAAGCTGCAGAGAAATAAAGCCTGCAAAATAACCCAATGCATTTTCATGGGAGAAGCTGCTCCAGCTTCTTCAGCATAGAGATGTTGACACCTGAAACATAGCAATTAGGGAACTGCTCCTTTCAATCCACCTTTCTCTTCTCAACCAGGGGCGTATCTGCGTGGGGCCACAGGGGCCTGGGCCCCCGCAGATTTCGCCCTGGACCCCCCTACTGCCGCCGTGGGTACCTTTGCTGGCGGGGGACCCCAACCCCCACCAGCCGAGATCCGCTTCCTCCTGCCGCTGCGAGGTTTTTTTTCATCGGGATTCGTCCTCCGTCACTCTGTGCTGCTATTCAAAGAAGCTGCTAGCTGAATGCAGTTTCGGACTGAGTCTGACGTCGCTGCTGCACGTTGTACATGAGTCTGACGTCCTGCACGTACAACGTGCAGCAGCGACGTCAGACTCAGTCCGAAAACTGCATTCAGCTAGCAGCTTCTTTGAACAGCAGCACAGAGTGACGGAGGACGAATCCCGATGAAGAACTTAAAAAACCTCGCAGCGGCAGGAGGAAGCGGACCTCGGCTGGTGGGGGTTGGGGTCCCCCACCAGCAAAGGTACCCACGGCGGCAGGGGGGGGTCGGAAATGGCGGCAGGGGGGCTATAATGTGCCCCCTCACTCTGGCTTCGGCCCCCGCTACCACTGACTTTCAGATATGCCCCTGTAATCTCAACTCTCCCAGTCACAAACACAGAGCCAACACAGATACACCCATATATACACAACAGATACCCAAACACATATACACTCAAATGAACAGACACAAAACACACATGGATGAATTACAAATAATTTCATGATACATGCTCCACATCCTTGCCCCATCAAGCCTCTCTCCACTACTACCAGACCCCTATTCTTGTTGGGCTGCCCCCTAGTGATTCAAATGTGTATTGCATTTTCTTTGTTGTAAATTTTTTGTGAAACCCGATGACTGAACTGTATTGCTTTCGTATTGGTTGCTATGTACAATGACAGCTAGTGACTGAACTGTGTATTTTCCTATGCTATACGTATGGTTTCCTAGTGGTGGAGAAGCAATAACTGTTGTGATGAGACAATAGCACCCTGTGGTAAAATTGCAACATCCTTCTTCTGAGTGGAGGAGTGGCCTAGTGGTTAGGGTGGTGGACTTTGATCCCGGGGAACTGAGGAACTGAGTTCGATTCCCACTTCAGGCACAGGCAGCTCCTTGTGACTCTGGGCAAGTCACTTAACCCTCCATTGCCCCATGTAAGCCGCATTGAGCCTGCCATGAGTGGGAAAGCGCGGGGTACAAATGTAACAAAAATAAAATAGATACTATTGGAGATTCTACATGGAATGTTGCTACTATTGGAGATTCTACATGGAATGTTGCTATTCCACTAGCAACATTCCATGTAGAAGGCTGCGCAGGCTTCTGTTTCTGTGAGTCTGACGTCCTGCACGTACGTGCAAGACGTCAGACTCACAGAAGCAGAAGCCTGCGCGGCCACATTGGTGATCTGCAAGGGCCGACTTCAAATAGTAGCAACAGTGGAGGAGTGGCCTAGTGGTGAGGGCGGTGGACTTTGGTCCTGAGGAACTGAGTTTGATTCCCACTTCAGGCACAGGCAGCTCCTTGTGACTCTGGGCAAGTCACTTAACCCTCCATTGCCCCATGTAAGCCGCATTGAGCCTGCCATGAGTGGGAAAGCGCAGGGTACAAATGTAACAAAAATAAAATAGATACTATTGGAGATTCTACATGGAATGTTGCTACTGTTGGAGATTCTACATGGAATGTTGCTATTCCACTAGCAACATTCCATGTACAAGGCTGCGCAGGCTTCTGTTTCTGTGAGTCTGATGTCCTGCACGTACGTGCAGGACGTCAGACTCACAGAAGCAGAAGCCTGCGCGGCCACATTGGTGATCTGCAAGGGCCGACTTCTAGTGGAATAGCAACATTCCATGTAGAATCTCAAATAGTAGCAACAGTGGAGGAGTGGCCTAGTGGTTAGGGTGGTGGACTCTGGTCCTGGGGAACTGAGTTCCATTCCCACTTCAGGCACAGGCAGCTCCTTGTGACTCTGGGCAAGTCACTTAACCCTCCATTGCCCCATGTAAGCCGCATTGAGCCTGCCATGAGTGGGAAAGCGCGGGGTACAAAAATGTAACAAAAAAAAAAAAAAATCTGAAAGTGGCATCAAAATGGTTGGATAGTCTTGTAGAATGCTTGAATACCACTCCATTGAAACCATCCAGTCCAGACATATACGCAGAGGTGTTGGTAGAATTACATGAACCGTGCTCTGCATGCTTTCCCCCTTGTTTGTTTCACAAAGTGCTTGCCGCTCAAAGGTATACGAGACTAATATCTGTTCCTACTGAATAGCATTAGAAGAACTGCAGTGTAACGTGGCCGGCCATCTTTTTCTTCGCTAATACGGTTGGGCCCAGCCAAATGTCAGAGTTTGCCTGGTTTGAGATGGCCGGCATCAATTTTTGGCGATAATGGAAACTAATGCCGGCCATCTCAAACCCGGCCAAATCCAAGGCATATGGTCATGGGAGGAGCCAGCATTTGTAGTGCACTGGCCCCCCTCACATGCCAGGACACCAACCGGGCACCCTAGGAGGCACTTCTAAAAATTTAAAATAAAAAAAAGCTCCCAGATGCATACCTCTGTTACCTTGGGTGGTGAGCCCCCCAAATCCCCCCCCCAAAACCCACTACCTACAACCGTACATCACTACCATAGCGCTTAGGGGTGCATGGGGCACCTACATGTGGGTACAGTGGGGTTTGGGGGGGGGGGTTGGAGGGCTCATCATTTACCACCACAAGTGTAACAGGTAGGGGGGGGATGGGCCTGGGTCCACCTGCCTGAAGTGCACAGCACCCACTAAAAACTGCTCCAGGGACTTGCATACTGCTGTCAGGGAGCTGGGTATGACTTTTTAGGCTGGCATAGAGGCTGGCAAAAAAGGTTTTTGTTTTTGGGTGGGAGGGGGTTAGTGACCACTGGGGGAGTAAGTGGAGGTGATCACCTGGCCAGTTCGGGCACCTTTTTGAGGCTTGGTCGTGAAAAAAAAGGGACCAAGTAAAGCCAGCGAAATGCTCGTCAAGCCTGGCTTTTTTTTTCCATTATCGGGTGAAGCCGGCCATCTCATGAGTACGCCCCTGTCCCGCCTTCACTACTCTACTGACATGCCCCCTTGAAGTTTCGCCGGCTCTGTGACAGAAAGCAGTTGAAGCCGGCCAAAATCGGCTTTCGATTATACCGATTTGGCCAGTTTCAGGAGATCGCCGGCCATCTCCCCGATTTGTGTCGGAAGATGGCCGGCGATTTCTTTCAAAAATGAGCTGGATAGTAACATAGTAAGTGATGGCAGATAAAGACCTGATTTGTCCATCTAGTCTGCCCAAGATTTAAATCAACAATGAACACGATATTATTTACTTGATCATGGTAATTCTTTGGTGTTTCTGGGACATAGACCACAGAAGTCCGCCCAGCTTTGTCCTTATGTTCCAACTCTTGGAGTTGCCATCAAAGCCCACTCCAGCCTATCCAAATCTGTCTTATCATTTGCGGGACAAAGACCGTAAAAGTCTGCCTGACACTGTCCTCACGTTCCAAACCATAGGAGTTTCCGTCAAAGCTCTCAACAGCCCACCCTAAACCGGATCGCCATATGCGGGACTCAGACCGTACAAGCCCAGCCCAGCATTGGCCTTAGTTGATACACAAACAGAAAAAAAGCAACACTGGGCCTTCAAGACTGAGACAACAGGAGTATTTTATTAGTGAATGACCCGACATGGGCTGTGTTTCAGCGTAAAACAACGCCTGCCTCAGGGATCAGGATTTAGGCATAAATTGTAAAGTGTATAAGTATCCAAATCCTCCGAGATTAAACGAAGAGAAACTTTGGAGCCAAGAAAGCCTGTCACACTGGACAGTAGCGATTCAAAAGGAACCACCTTTTAGTCTCCTGTTTTTGCAAAAGCAAATACTGTAGCCAGAGTTGCCATCTAAGCACCACCCATGTGGACAGAGGTTCCATCATTTCTTTTCAAAGTGATCCATATTGTTTCTTCCTTTCCCCAGGCCACTGGCATTTCAGTTTCTGTGATATCGTTTCTCACACATAGAGCTACTCTTCCACCTTTACGACCATCTCTATCCTTCCTAAATAGATCGTAGCCTGGTATATTTGCATCCCATGCATGGGAATCATTGAACCATGTCTCCATGATAACAACAATGTCTAAGTCTGCCTCTAACGTCAGCGCTTGCAGATCATGAACTTTGTTGCTTAGACTTTGAGCATTTGTGGTCATCGTTTTCCAGCTACATTTCATTGGCATTCTCATCTTCTGTTTAGTTTTTTCTTTAGTCTCACTTCCTGCTGTGTTGGTAAGAAGTGATTTGCTAAGATAGTTGTTTTCATTGTTTTCTTTACTACTGTCACACCTTGTCTTTAGCTGGGGGTAACCACTGAAATTAATCCGCTTTCTAGTTGTTACGATTCTGCCCATGTTTCAGGCTCTCAGTCATCTCGCCACTTGGTGGCCAGACCTGGTGGCTGCATTGAACTGGCTGGTTGTCGTCACCCGTTCCAGATTTCAGCTCAGTCCAGTTCGGATCTTCCAGACTGCCAGACTTGCTCCTTTCGTTTGAACCTGCACAGCTCCTGTAGTTGCCTGGTGATTGCTGCAGCTGAGCCTCAGCTGCTGCTGGGCTTATTAGCCATTCTGAATTCTTTCTGCTTTGCCTTTGCATCGCCTAAGGCCCTGAGGTTTGTTGGGGTGCTGTTTGCACTTCTGCTCAGTCTGGTTTCTGCTTCTGATTCTTGTCTGTTTTAGTTAGTCTGTGGGTAGTTAGATTAGGTTATTGTTTGTTTGCTAGTCTTGTCTCTGGGTTTTAGTTTTGTGTTGAGTCTTTGTCTGTTTGTGTCCTGGTGGCTGCTCTGCAGCTTTTAGTTCTGTGTCTTGTTATTCAGTGTTTTGTTCCCTGTTTTAGTGGCTGCTTGCAGCTTTCAGTCTTGTCCTTTCGCTTATCCCTTCCTTGCCCTGCGGTCCCTATTTATTCCTTTCCCCTCTGACCCTCAGTCCCTGTGCAGCCTTGTTGGGATCCTGTTCCTGCCCTGTCCTATAAGTCCTGCCGGCCGCCTGCAGCCAGGGGCTCAACTCCTGGTGAAAGGTGGCCATGTGCAGGTGAAGTCTCACTGTTTGTCAGAGCTCTGCCTTGCCTTTGGTGTAGGGTGGTTTTGCCTGCTGCTGCAGCTCCTCGGCAGTGGCCCAAGAGCTCACAAACCTAGTTCCAGCTTTGAAGCCCTAACACTAGTTTAAATCAGACATATTGTCTGAATTTCTCTCCAAGGATTTGTTTCCTGCCACAATGAGATGCAGTCCATCATTACAATATAGTCTTTTGTTTTTCTATGTATTGCCCCATCCTCCTATATACCTAAAACCTTCTTGATAACACCAGGCTTTGAGCCACCTATTGAAATTCTTGGTATTTTGTAACCTTTTCTCTCCCTTTCCAAAAGTAGGTAGTACTTCAAAAAAAGCTACCATTTGTACCAAATGTTTTAACCCCTCCCTCAGCTCCTGAAAAGCTTTCTGTGCTACAAGTATTATTGGCCAGGTCAATTGTTCCCAGGTGGATAACAACATCAGTGTTAGACGCCTTAGTTTCTTCTCTGATTATAGTTAGTATTTGTCTGGTACTCCTGGTAGCTGAAGAGTCTGGAAAGCATTTAATTTTGCTGGGCCCTTTGAACTGTGTTTCAAAGTTAATGCCTCTGATAATAGAATCCCCTAGCAGCAACAGTTTTCTGGTTTGAGATTCATTATTAGTTGGGGGGGGGGGTCTTTTCTCTTGGGACACCTTCATTGCTTTTTGTTCTACCTCAGTTCTATTTTCTGGAACATCACAGTGCTGTAAGGTAGCAAAAGAATTCTGTAGGGGCAGCAATTGTGAGGGTAGATGCTTCTGTTCCACATGTCGTAGTCTACCTGAGCCTAATGTGGTCCATCTATTCTCAGGTGGTTTTATTTTTTGAGGCAGTGGTGAGAAATTGGTATGATTCTGTGCAGTGATAGAAGCTGCTTTAATTGCATCCAATTCCTGCTTTATTTTGCTGAGCTTCTGTTTTATACTACGTAGCAAGCTGAAGACAGATAGGACAAGCTTTCAGCCTCCAGACGGTATGCCTTGGAACTGCAACACAACCTGAAAAAGTTGTTGCTATGAGTTTGTGTACAGAAATACTGTTTGGAATCAATGTTACGCAATTTCTTTTCAGGTAAGGGTAATTTAAATAACAAACTGCAACACCAGCAAAGCAAAATATTACTTACATTATTCATGGGTAACATTTCAGTTCCTTGTTAATGATTTTGAGGGCTGGCGTGCAGCCACTGCATTTGGATGTGATTGCTTTCTTAAGCATGCCGTTATGTTAAACTGTTTGTTACTGAACTATAAATAGCTGCAAAACCAGCCTGGATGCCCGAATCTCAGCTTGCCTTTTTTTCTTTTTATCTGCTTTGCCAGCTTTTCTGGTACTTGCAAACACCTCGGTCATAAAGAGCTCAGATGTCATTGTACGATCGATTATAACTCCAACAGACTTGGCAAAAGCAATCAGGCACAAGCGTGTATGTGATATAAAGTATGCAGATCGTCCCAACCGGTGTGCACTTGCTTTCTGCCGGCTGTGCTGAATATATTACGTGGAAAAAAAGCTCTTTTGACCATATCCGAAATTTCTTCCTAAGGATAATATGCTGTCCAGAGTTAAAATGCATTAGAAATTTTTCAGCTCTCCATTTTAAGAGAGCCGTTTGGAAGATGAAGAGATTGAGGACCACAGTCATATTGGATGTGCTTTTTGCACTTCTTGAGTGTGGTTCTACAATGTTTATCCCCTGAAGCAGCTTGATTGGAAAACAAGGAACCCCTGTCGGGATTTTATAGAGTGAGATACCAAGATAAATATGATTTTTCAATATAGACTTAATATTTATTTTTTTAATCTTTTTGTTACATTTGTACCCCGCGCTTTCCCAATCATGGCAGGCTCAATGGACAATTTCCTTCCTCCTTTGTACATTTTTATTGTGCATCAATTGATGAATTGCTTATGAAAAGTTTATTGTATTCCATGGTGGAGTTTTCTTTATAAAAGAGAAAAAGCACAGCTGGGCCTTCAAGACTGAGATAAACTGAGTCCTTTATTTTGAAGAAGACCTGACAAGGGTTGTGTTTCGGGGTAAAAACGCCTGCCTCAGAGGTCCAAATTCACAATGTTCAAAAAGGCAAAGTAGGAAAAAAAGATTCCTAATGGCAATAGTACATCTTCCAAGAAGAATTAAAATGTAATAATCCATGGTGCTATCAAAAACGCTGTGGGTTAGAAAAACTGCCAAAGTATGGTTTTTCTATATAGACTTAATATAAGACTGCCCTGATATGTGGACAATTTCCATCCTCCTTTGTACATTTTTATTCTGCATCATTTGATGAATTGCTTATGAAAAGTTTATTGTATTCCATGGTGGAGTTTTTTTTTTTATGACCAATGATTTTTAAAAAAAGGTTCCAGAGGAGATCCAGGAAATTATAGACTGGTGAGTCTGACGTCAGTGCCGGGCAAAATGGTAGAGAATATTATAAAGAACAAAATTACACAGCATATTTAAAAGCATGGATTAATTAGACAAAGTCAACATGGATTTAGTGAAGGGAAATCTTGCCTCACCAATCTACATTTCTTTGAAGGCGTGAGCGAACATGTGGATAAAGGTGAGTCAGTTGATATTGTGTATCTGGATTTTCAGAGGCATTTGACAAAGTACCTCATGAAAGACTCCAGAGGAAATTGGAGAGTCATGGGATAGGAGGTTGTGTTCTATTGTGGATTAAAAACTGGTTAAAAGATAGAAAACAGAGAGTAGGGTTAAATGGTCAGTATTCTCAATGGAGAAGGGTAGTTAGTGGGGTTCCCAGGGGTCTGTGCTGGGACTGCTGCTTTTTAACATATTTATAAATGACCTAGAGATGGGAGGGACTAGTGAGGTAATTAAATTTGCTGATGACACAAAGTTATTCAAAGTCATTAAATCACGGGAGGATTGTCAAAAATTACAAGAGGACCTTACAAGACTGGGAGACAGGGCGTCTTAATGGCAGATGACGTTTAATATGAACAAGTGCAAAGTGATGCACGTGGGAAAGAGGAACCTGAATTATAGCTACGTCACGCAAGGTTCCATGTTAGGAGTCACAGACCAAGAAAGGGATCTAGGTGTCGTCGTCAATGATACGTTGAAACCTTCTGCTTAGTGTGCTTCTGCTGCGGCTAAGAAAGCAAATAGAATGTTAGGTATTATTAGGAAAGGAATAGAAAACAAAAATGAGGATGTTATAATGCCTTTGTATCGCTCCATGGTGCGACCGCACCTCTAATATTGTGTTCAATTCTGGTCGCCGCATCTCAAAAAAGATATAATGGAATTAGAAAAGGTACAGAGAAGGGGGACGAAAATGATAAAGGGGATGGGACGACTTCCCTACGAGGAAAGGCTAAAGCGGCTAGGGCTCTTCAGCTTGGAGAAAAGGCGGCTGAGGGGAGATATGATAGAGGTCTATAAAATAATGAGTGGAGTTGAACGGGTAGATGTGAAGCATCTGTTCACGCTTTCCAAAAATACTAGGACTAGGGGGCATGTGATGAAGCTACAATGTAGTAAATTTAAAACAAATCGGAGAAAATGTTTCTTCACAATGTATAATTAAACTCTGGAATTTGTTGCTAGAGAATGTGGTAAAGGCGGTTAGCTTAGTGGAGTTTAAAAAAGGTTTGGATGACGTCCTAAAGGAAAAGTCCATAGACCATTATTAAATGGACTTGGGGAAAATCCACTATTTCTGGGATAAGCAGTATAAAATGTTTTGTATTTTTTGGGGATTTTGCCAGGTATTTGTGACCTGGATTGACCACTGTTTGAAACAGGATGCTGGGCTTGATGGACCTTTGGTCTTTCCCAGTATGGCAATACTTATGTACATTTATAATGTGTAAATCAGTATACAGCTATAAGTAGTGGTTTTACAGCAGCCATTACTTACAGGTACATGGAATCACTGGATAGTGTGGTTCAAAACTAGGACGTGTGCTGAGAAAGCATTAATTCAAAGGGAAGGGTCTCAGACTTCAGAAAAATTAACTTTGTCAAAATGGGGGACTACTTCAAGGAGTTTTTAGTTGATTAAGAACATCGGGGGGATCTAGATAAGTAGCAAACAAAACTGAAATGAGGTATTTTAAGGGTAATGAACTTTATTGTTAGGAAAGTCAATAAAATAAGAGAAAACAAGAGGCTTATGTGATTCTTGAATGGAGCAGCTGAAAAGCTAAGGAAAAAAGAAGTCCGAATTCATAAATTACAAGAGCTCAAAAGAAAGAAAGAGGAAGACAAAGAACAATATCTGAAAAAGCTAAGAGAAGCTGGTAAGTAACGATGCAAAGGCAAGAAAAAAAATTGCCAATATGGTGGTGGTGGGCAGGGCCGTGCCTAGGGTCTCCGGCGCCCCCCTGCAGTTGGCCCCGCCAGCGCCCCCCACCCCGAAAACGATCGCTACACTACCCGCCCTCTTCTCCCCAGATCCTTTTCCTTTTTGTTTAAATTTACCTCTCCGGCGCGTGGCAGCGTAGCGTTAGTGAGAAGGAGGCGGCGCTCCCCCGCCCCGACGTGTCTTCTTCCCTTTGCTCAGTGTCCCGCCTTCTTCTGACGTCATTTCTGACGTCAGAAGAAGGCGGAACCGAGCGAAGGGAAGAGACTGACACATCGGGGCGGGGGAGCGCCGCCTCCTCACTAACGCTACGCTGCCACGCGCCGGAGAGGTAAATTTAAACAAAAAAAAAAAAAGAACAAGGATCTGGGGAGAAGAGGGCGAGGTAAGCATGGTGCGGTGGGGCGCCCCCCAATGGATGGCGCCCTCCTGCCATGCATACCTCGCTTACCGTGTCGGCACGGCCCTGATGGTGGTGGGGGGTTGGAACAACACTTTTGTAAAAGTGGAATTGTCAGATTCAAGGGTGAAGTGGAGTCATATAGGGGCCCTTTTACTAAGCCGCGTAAGCGTCTACACGCGCCTAATGCGCGCCAAAATGGAGTTACCGCCTGACTACCGCGTGGCTCTTGCAGTAATTTCATTTTTGGCGCATGTCCGATATGTGCGTACGAAAAATATTTTTTTTATTTTCGGGCGGGCGTAACGGATGCGCACCAAGTGGCATTTGACCCATGTAGGTCATTGCCGCCCGGTTACCACGTGAGTCTTTACCGCTAGGTCAATGGCTGGCGGTAAGGTCTCAGACCCAAAACGGACGTGCGGCAGTTTTGATTTTGCCGTACGTCCATTTTCGTCAAAAAATTTAAAAAGGCATTTTTTACAGGTGCGCTGAAAAACGATTCTGCGAGCGGCCAAAACACGCATCTGCACTACCGCAGGCCATTTTTCAGCGCATCTTAATAAAAAGGACCCCATATAGAAGCTGATAATCATAAAATGTAATTGCTTAAGAAATATTTCTGTTCTGTGTTCAAAGAGAAAGGGCCAGGAACAGAACCACTGAAAACTAACACAGTTAGGAATGGAAGTGGAGACCCTGGTCTCTAGTCTCAGATCATTAGGAAGAGAATTCTAGAGAGATGGACCGGCCATTGCAAATGAGCAGGAATTTGTCTTAGAGAAGCGCAGAAGATATGTTGAGAGGATACGTAATGAATTCTGGATCTCAATCTAAAAGAAGGTTTATAGGCTACCAAACCAATACTGATACATAATGGCACTTCACCACTTTAGGTTTTATGAATTAGAAACAGAATCTTAAATCTGATGTAACATTGCAGAGGAAGCCAAGGCAGGGAGTGCAAAATTGATATGCTGAGAATTTGGAGCTCCAGAATTACTGTAATTCAGTCTTGCTATTACTAATGTTTGAAGAACTGTCCTAAAATCATCAGGGCATAGAAACAACTTAAATTTGCACAATAAAACACAGTTAAAGAAAATTTTAACCCGACCATTAGGCCACCTGAGCCGGGGGCCTCAGGCGGCACTCTTCAGGGAGTGGCATCGCCCCACTCTTCAGGGAGCGGCATCTCCCCCTTCCTTCCTCCACCCCGTTCACGGCATTCACGGTGTTCACCTGTCTTGTCACATTCCAAACCCGGGAGCGGCAGCAATTCCCATATGCTGCCCTGCCGCCGGCACCTGCCTCTTCTCTTTACTGCGGCCGCCTCTCTGATGTAACTTCCTCTGACGACTCAGGCAGCCACAGTAAAGGGAAGAGGTGGGTGCCAGCGGCAGGGCAGTATATGGGAATCGCTGCCAGATTTGGAACGTGATGAAACAGGTAAATGCTGTGAACGGGCTGGAGGTAGGAAGGGGGGAAGCATCTCGACATGGGGTGGGGAGCAGCAACGTGGCCTGGGTGGGGGCGGCATCTTTGCTCTGCCTCAGATGGCATCTTGCCTTGGGCCGGCGTAGGTCTCAGCTAAGAAGTGGAGTGGAGGAGTAGTCTAATGGTTAGTGCAATCGGCTGAGAACCTGGCGAACTGGGTTTGATTCCCACTGCAGCTTCTTGTGACCCTGGGCAACTCACTCAACCCTCCATTGCCCCAGGTACAAACTTAGATTGTGAGCCCATTAGGGACAGAGAAAGTACCTGCATAGAGTATATGTAAACCGCTTTGATTGTATCCACAGAAAGGTGGTATATCAGATCCATGACCCTTGACCCAACAGCTACAGTCATAATCACAGAGGACCTCCTGTTTTAACTATTTTAATAATTAATCCAACCTAGGTCTACAATATTGACCACATACACACTAACCCTTGGATTCTATACAGCGTGACATAATTTGCACACGCAAATTCGGTTGCATTCTAGATTTGCGCACAGAACTTAATTAGTTAACAAGCCAATCAGTGCTGATAATTGCCAATAAATCCCATTATGTAGAATTTATGCACACAACTGTCTAAGCGTACTCTGTAATGAGATGCGCATAAATTCTAAGTCATATAGTTGAAAAGAGGGTGTGGCCATGGGTGCAGAATGGGCGGGCCCTGGGCATTTCTAAAATCTGTGATCATTGTTATAGAATACACCTGGTCCGTGTCTAATTTAGGTGTTGGCATTTGCCTGCGCTTAAATTTAGTCATGTGGATGGGTGCCCAGCCTATTCTATAAAATGCGCGGAAATTTAGGCATACTTCATAGATTACGCCTAGGCGTATCTTTTTTTCAGCACTGACATTTTTAGGCGTGATACACAGAATCTAGTCCTACGTGTACTGACTTGCAAAGTGATTTACTAATAAAAATGTTTGCTTATGAAAACTGTACGTACCCTGAAGCTGCCAAGAAAAGTCAAATGCAGCAAAACTGAATACAAATCAACAAATTCGCAAAGGATAACAAAAGAAAGTGCCAGGAAAGCTGGACAGCTGCGGACAAAAGTGACATTTTTTTTCTTATTGCACTCAATTTTCTGGCACAGTGTTACTATATACTCAATATTCCAGTGGCTCTGCTCCAATCATCATAAAGATTTCGACTTGCCATTACAGGAATGCTTGAAGATTATCGACCATTTTGGGAAGACCTGCAGAACTGCCTTGTACTGAACTGTTTTGAGGTGGATTATAACTAAAAAAAAAACCACTTGGAAAGTTTGAGTGGATATCAAGAGCTATAGCAACGCGAGGGAGCTTTTGAAAAGACTACGACTTTCCCAGTGCTTGCTATTGGCCTTAAAGAGGTGCAGGTGTGAGCCATTAACGCTGACACAAGAAGAACCTTGGACTAAAGGATGACATGATAGTGGACCACCTTCGAAAAAGCTAAGTGCCCCGAGACAGTTCTTCTCCTTCGTTTTTTCCCCCTAGTAGAAAGCATATACATGCAGTGGTGTGCTGGAGCAGGCTCTCACAGGCTCTCGAGAGCCGTTTGTTAAGTTTTTAAGAATTTTGGGAGCCGGTTTTCCATGGCTACTTTAACAAATGGATCCCAAAATGTGGGCTTGGGCCCCTCCTGAATTCTCTTTTACTTTGCTGGCGAGAGAGAGCCCCCTGTTAACAATTTACCAGCACACCCCTGCATCATACATAGACTACGGGGGTATTTGGCAGGGCTGCCGAGAGGGGGGAACAGGGGGGACAGAAGTCCCTGGGCCCGGGCCTCCGCAGTCTGGCTCGCCCTCGCTCCCGGAACTGAGTTTAAAGTACCTCCTTCACCTTCGCAGCAAGCAGCGGCAGGCCACTCCTTCCTTCTGCGTCTCGCCCTCGCCTGACGTAACGTCCGCGAGGGCGGGGCACGGAAAGGAGAGGTCTGCTGCTGCTTGCTGCGAAGGTGAGGGAGGCGCAAGGTTAATGCACAGGGTCCGGGGGTGGAGAGAGGGCCCGGCCAGGTAGCGGGTGGAGGGGGCGGCCTTGTCCCGGGCCCGGCCCAGTCTCTCGGCGGCCCTGGTATTTGGAGATAAAAATTCAAAATATAGGATCTCCACAGTACTATTATTTTTGGTGCTGGTGTGAGTGCGCTAGTATGGGACTATGAGCGAACAGTTATTTGAGTGAGATATTTATTTTTAGAGCACAGGGTGTTCACTCACTTGAGATAATTTAAAATGTAAAATCACGGAGTATATCAATGATCGAGAAGCTTAGCCACCCTTAGAGGTTTAAATCGCTTCGGCGTTTCCTCGCTTGGGTGAGTTATTTCCTCTGAGATTACTGCAACACAAATATTAATTATTGTTTTAGATTCACTATTATTTAATTATATCTGCTCTCTCATTAGTACCCATTGCTGACAGGGACCCTGGTTCAGTATTTTACTCGATTCTATATTACCAGAGGTTTATTCGAGGGTTTTTGTATTTTTGTACTGAACTGTAGCAAGACAGTAGATGACAGTATGTGTTAGGTGGGGAGAGCCTGATAGACACGGACGGGGAGAGGGGTCTTGGGGTGATAGTATCTGAGGACCTGAAGGCGATGAAACAGTGCGACAAGGCAGTGACTGTAGCTAGAAGGTTACTAGGCTGTATAGAGAGAGGTGTGACCAGCAGAAGAAAGGAGGTTTTAATGCCCCTGTATAAGACGTTGGTGAGGCCCCACCTGGAGTATTGTGTTCAGTTTTGGAGGCCGTATCTTGCGAAGGATGTTAAAAAAATGGAAGCGGTGCAAAGAAAAGCTACGAGGATGGTATGGGATTTACGTTCCAAGACGTATGAAGAGAGACTTGCTGACCTGAACATGTATACTCTGGAGGAAAGGAGGAACAGGGGTGATATGATACAGACGTTCAAATATTTGAAAGGTATTAATCCGCAAACAAATGTTTTCCGGAGATGGGAAGGCGGTAGAACGAGAGGACATGAAATGAGATTGAAGGGGGGCAGACTCAGGAAAGATGTCAGGAAGTATTTTTTCACGGAGAGGGTGGTGAACGCTTGGAATGCCCTCCCGCGGGAGGTGGTGGAGATGAAAACGGTAACGGAGTTCAAACATGCGTGGGATATGCATAAAGGAATCCTGTGCAGAAGGAATGGATCCTCAGAAGCTTAGCTGAAATTGGGTGGCGGGGGGGAAGAGGGGTTGGTGGTTGAGAGGCTAGGATAGGGGAGGGCAGACTTATACGGGGTCTGTGCCGGAGCCGGTGATGGGAGGCGGGACTGGTGGTTGGGAGGCGGGAAATACTGCTGACAGACTTATATGGTCTGTGCCATGAAAAAGGCAGGTACAAATCAAGGTAAGGTATACACATATGAGTTTATCGTGGGCAGACTAGATGGACCGTGCAGGTCTTTTTCTGCCGTCATCTACTATGTTACTATGTTACTATGACAGTAGATGAAGGTGAAACTTGCTCGTTCCGACTGCCCAACTAAGATTCAGAGAAACAGAGAAAATGATAGCCCTTCCTCTCCTAGAGATCCTCTCTGCTTGTCCCATGCTTTCTGGAATTCAGACAGTCCCCATCAACACCGCCTCTGCCGGGAGGCCATGACATGTACCCACCACCCAGGGCCGGTCTTAGGCAGGGGCGAGAGGAGTGGTCGCACAGGGCCTCGCGCCTCCAGGGGCCCCTCGGCGCTTCCTGTCGCTCCCTGCCATATCGTCGCTCAGCCGCTTTCCTTCCAGCCGCCCTGCGTTTAAAAAGTCGTAGCGAAAAAGCAGGCTCGCCTGTAGCCTATAAGCCTTCCCCTTCTCTCTCAGCGTGCACTGATGCAATTTCCCGTTTCTGGTTTCTGCGAAGGCGGCACGGTGTGCGAACTGGTCTGCACAGGACCCCGCAGTTGCTAAGACCGGCCCTGCTGCCACCATTTCTATAATATCCCTTTAACTTTCAATCTAGGCCTCTCAATCCAGAGCTTCCTTTCAACTACAAATATGCGCTTTTGTGCAAATGAGAATGGTCTTCACAGACCTCAACCTCCGCAAGTGCGGTGATTTATAACCATTACTACACATTTTGGGGCATTGAATCTATACTACTTGCGTATTACAGAATTATTCCTTGACCCGAGGCAGGCATTGATTAACGTCGAAACACGGCCCGTGTCGGGTCATTTATCAATAAAGAACTTCAGTTGTCCCAGTCTTGAAGGCCCAGTGTTGCTTTGTTTTTTTGTTAACTACAAATATGCTACAGAGGAGGTCAATATTCCACACGGGTTAAGCAGGAAGCAGAGGCTCCTGCCCACTTAAACCATGCTGACTGGGCTGTCCATCGTTATTCAGCAGTACTTATTCAGGTAGTGCCATTCTAAATTGTCTCAGACTGCACAATCCAACTTCAGGCAGTGCCAGGGTGGTCTGGAGATGGAGTCGGGGAGGAGCTGGTGTTTATGTGGACATGGGCCAAATTCAGTGCCTGTACCATCATAGCTAAGTGGCCAGATAAGACAGCCTTTTGTTCAGTCCTATCTTTTGCCACTTAGGAATGCAAGTGCTGAGAGTGGATTTGCCCTTATCCGGGCGTTCCTAAGACTTGGATGTCTTTCAGCCATAATGGAACAAAGCAAAAGCGTCCAGGACTAAAACTTAAGATGTTTTGAGCGAGACCTGTTTTTCTTATGAATAAGGCACAAAAAGGTGCCCCAAATGACCAGATGACCACTGGAGGGAATCAGGGATGACCTCCCCTTAACTCCCTCAGTGGTCACTAACCCCCCTCCCACCCCAAAAATTATGATGAAAAACATTACTTGCCAGCCTCTGTGCCAGCCTCAGATGTCATACTCAGGTCCATTACAGCAGCATGCAGGTCCCTGGAGTAGTTTAGTAGTAGGTGCAGTGCACTTCAGACAGGTGGACCCAGGCTCCTACCTCCCCCTACCTGTTACACTTGTGGAGGAAACTGTAAGCCCTCCAAAATTCACCAGAAACCCAATGCACCCACATATAGGTGCCCCTTCACCCGTAAGGGCCATGGTAGTGGTGTACATTTGGGGGTAATGGGTTTTTGGGGGCTCAGCACACACGGTAAGGGAGCAATGGTCAGATGTGTACCTGGGAGCCTTTTATGAAGTCCACTGCAGCGCCCCCTAAGGTGCCCTACTGCTGTCCTGGGATGTCAGGGGGACCAGTCTACTAAAAATGCTGGCTCCTCCTACGTCCCAATGGCTTGAGTTCGGACGTTTTACACTTGGGCTTTTTTTTTTTTTTTTCCAAAAATGGCCAAAAACCAAAGATGTCCAAATCACAGGACATCCATAGTATTTTTGAACACAAAAGCTAGACGTCCATCTTTTTCGAAAATGACCTTCTTCCCTGCTCGGAATTTGGACGTCTTTGTAAAACGTTGAAATTCTGATTTAGACGTTTCTTTCGAAAATGCCCCTCCACGTAAACTCGGCAAGATAAACAGATTTAAAGAACTGCAACATATCAAAGTCTTGCCCCATTTTTCTTGTATTACAAATCTTTATAAACATAGCCCAGATAGGAGATCATTTGGTGGTTGGAAGGATTACTAGCAGCCCTTTCCTACCTGCAAACCGTATTTTATTGGTGTAGACACTCATTGATTGGAAACACAACTGAGATTTTTGTTTTCTCATAGGTCGCTAAAAGCTGTCAGATTGTCATATTATCCGTTACTGACCAGTGATGCACATAAACTGCTGACGTTTTGCTAACGTAAGGCATACTCTCAGCCCACGGAATCATTTTGACACATCTTTCTTTGCCAGTACCATCCTTCCTGGTGTTCTAGGCTGTGGCAGTTCCATGTTCATCTTGTGGATGGTTGTAGTAGACCAATGCAGCTCCCCGGTCCTCAGCTAAACCCATCAGCAACCCACAGTAAAAGCAGCAGATGCCACAGACTGCCAGACCATAAAAAACGGCTGTCGTTGTACGTAATGAGAGCTAAAATAATAAGGATGCAAAAGCAAAAAACACTCCCTAAGGGAAGCCCACTATTATGATTCTGAGAGCTCTGTTCTAATAATGTAGTTCTCTCGCAGTTCTTGCTGTCTGCCTGTTGACCCTCTGCTCTGTTGCTTTAATTAGCAGAGGTATAGAATTCTTCCTTAATTTTTTTTTTATTTCAAGCTTTATAAAAAAAAAAAATGAGGAGCAATACAACAGTTTGCCCATTCCTTATTTAACGATGTACAGAAGACTGAGTGGCACATCTCTTACAGGTCCCTCCCTATGGAATGCATTACCCCTTTTCCTGAGGTCACAGACCTCCCTGATTAAATTCAAGGCAGATCTTAAAACCCAGCTGTTTGAGGATGCCTTCATACTATCCTAGGCACTGTCCTGACACTAAGCCTATCAACTAGGAGTGGAGGAGTGGCCTAATGGTTAGTGTAGCAGGCTGTGAACCTAGGGAACCGGGTTCAAATCCTGCTGCCGCCTGATGGTTGGCAGTGGGTTGAGAACTTGGGGAAGCAGGTTCATTTCCCTTTGCAGCTGTGTGACCCTGGGCAAGTCACCTAACCCTCGGTTGCCTCATGTACAACAGTAGTATAATATACTATTTAGCCTACTAGGGACAGACCCAGTACCTGTAAAATGAAACTGTAAACCGCTCAGGTCTAAGCAGTATATAAATACTTAAATGAATGAAATGAACCAGTTTAGACTTACCTCCCTCTCCTCTGATCTGTCTTTTACCTATCTTTCTATTCAGTAATGGAGATCTATTTCCACCAGGGTCATAACTACGTGAGGCCGCATGGGCCCCCGTAGATTTGGCCCTGCCCCCCCCCCCCCACCAAACCCTTTGACCTCCCCCTCACGCTGCCGCAGGGTGTCAGACTCACAGAAACAGAAGCCTGCCCTTGCAGATCAGCAATGCGGCCGCACCGGAGAAGAGGACTACGGCTAGCGGGGGTCCAGCAAAGGTACCCAACGGCGGCGGCGGCAGGGGAGGGTTCGTAGCAGCGGGAAGAGGGGGTCGAAAGGGTTGGCGATGGGAGGGGCCAAAAATGGTGGGGGGAGGGCTAAAATGTGCCCCTCACCTCAGGCTCTGGACCCCCTCCCGCCGAAGTCTGGCTAGGCCCTGATTTCCGCCCTCCCCCATTCTATTGATAGAATGGTGCCTACCACTTATATACATAAACGCCAATTATTGGTGCCAATGACGTAAGTGAGTACTAGTACTCCATGTGTGTATGTGGTGCCAACATTAGATGCCAGCTTGTAGAGAAGTTCAATCCAAAGCACACAATCAATTCTTCAATCAGGAGGAGAAAGAAAATATCACAACATATCAAAAACCTTGCTCCGCATCATTGTAGGTCAGATTCCCAAATTACATTATAATATTACTGGATCCATCAGAATCACATAATTCAACCCTCAGTCAATAACTTAGGACAGTGATGGGCAACCTTTTGAGCTTGGTGTGTCAAAATTCGCCAAAAAACCGAGCATAACTCGGGTGGTGTGTCACTTTGAGAAAAATCACTGCTACTAGGACCGCCCCCGGGCCCCCCCCCTACCCGAGATCGCTGCCCACCCGAGGTCGCCAGGGCCCCCCTCCACCCGCTACCGGGCCCGGAACTAACCTTAAAGCCTCCTTTCACGTCGCAGCAGCAGGGCAGACCTCTCCTCCTTCATTCTGTGCTCCGCCCTCGCGGACGTTACGTCAGGCGAGGGCAGGACACGGAAGGAAGGAGTGGCCTGCCCTGCTGCTGCGACGTGAAAGGAGGCTTTAAGGTTAGTTTCCGGGAGCGAGGAGGGAGGGCGGACCACACTGCGGCGGCGCCACGTGTCATCGAAAATGGCTACGCGTGTCAGTGCTGACACGCGTGTCATAGGTTCGCCATCAGGGATTTAGGACCATACTACTAACAGTGGTGTAGCTATGGGTGGGCCTGGGCGGGCACAGGCCCACCCAGCGGCAGCGCCACACTTCTCTCTTCCCCCCTCTTCTCTGTGGCATCCCGGCATCTGCGCTCCTGTCTCTGAACCCCACCCCTCCCCAGTGTCAACACAGGCATCCTCGGCACCTGCAGCAATTCATTCTTGTTGCTTGCGCCAGCCCCGCAGGCTTCCCATTTGCCGCATTCTGCCAGACAGGAAATAGGAAATGATGTCAGCGAGGGCAGGACATGGGAGATGGAAGCCTGTGGGTCCGGTGCAAGCAGTGAGAATGAATCATTGCAGATGCCGAGGACGCCTGTAAGGTACACCAGGTAGGGCCGGGGTTCAGAGACAGGAGCGCAGATGTCAGAATGCCGCGGAGGAGAGGGAGATGTGGGGTAGGTGAAAAAAAAATCTTAAAAAACATCTCTGGGAAGATATTTGTGGTATGGTGTGGAGGGTGGCAGCACGTGCGAATGGTAAAGGGCCCATCTAATTTACCTCTGGGCCCATCCAAAACACTGAGTCTGGCTACGCTTCTAGTTACTAAGCTGCGCTATAGGCGCACTAGCGTTTCTGGCACGCGTGCTAATTTT
The DNA here is from genome assembly GCF_901765095.1 of Microcaecilia unicolor. NCBI lineage: Eukaryota > Metazoa > Chordata > Amphibia > Gymnophiona > Siphonopidae > Microcaecilia > Microcaecilia unicolor. Next base: position 26,619,381 of record NC_044032.1, on the reverse strand, counting down.
TAGCGCGCCTTAGTAAACAGGGTCCTTAGCCTTTGACTATAGGGAGAACATGTAATCGTCATTAAGCCAGCTGTATAAATGTCCAAACTTTATCAGAATATCAAGTCATTCATCTTTATTTAGATTTTCCCTTTTCTCTTCCTACAGTTAGTACTGTAGTATTTTATGTATAAAAAAATTCAAGGCAGGAGACCCATCAAAATCAAACCAACATGAATTCACATTTCGCCCCACCCCCTACCTTAAGTTGGAGGAGGGAGGTGGCTTCCCTCCTCTTCCATTGGCCTGCAAAATGGCAGCGCCCAGCCCTGCCCAGTCTATCCTGGGATATGCTGGCCGGGGCTTCACACCATATAAGGGACATCTCAGGAAAGCTGGAGAGGGGTCCAGGGGAGGGGCTGATCGGGGGCTGGTAGCAAACGCAGGCCCTAATATGGCGCTAACAGCCTCTAGCGCCTGCGTTTGCTTCTGATCATTGGCCCGTCAGTGAGCTCAGTTCATTAGAACCTCCTTTTCACCCACAATGCTTTGCATTCTTCCCTGAACCCTGCTGAAGACCCTACAAAGAGCAGGTAAGCCGCCTCAACAGTAATTTTGGCTGAAGGAAGATCATGAAAAATTGGTGATATTTATCATGGAAAATCATGTATTTTAGAGGCCCAAGCACCAGTGGCGTTCCTAGGGGGGTCGGTGGGTGCGGTCCGCCCTGGGTGCATGCCGCTGGGGGGGTGCCACGCGCCTGTCGGCACCGCTCGTTCCGTGTTCCCTCTGCCCCGGAACAGGTTACTTCCTGTTCCGGGGCAGAGGGAGCATGGAACGAGCAACGCCGACAGGTGCGCAGCACCCCCCCCCCCCCCAGGCAGGTAAAAATGCACCCGGTGTGGGGGAGGGGGGGTCTCGTTTCGCCAGGGAGGGGGGAGAAGGTGTCATTTCGCAGGGGGGGGGGCGCATCGGCGATCCGCCCCGGGTGTCAGCCGCCCTAGGAATGCCACTGCCAAGCACCATTTCCCCTAGCCGTACAAGTTTCCTTAAATGCTTGAAACCTTGGGATCATCTTTGACTCTTCTCTCTCCTTCTCTGCTCATATCCAGCAGACCGCCAAGACCTGTCGTTTCTTTCTTTACAACATCCGTAAAATCTGCCCCTTTCTTTCCGAGCACTTACCAAAACCCTCATCCACACCCTTGTCACCTCTCGTTTAGACTACTGCAGTCTGCTTCTTGCTGGCCTCCCACTTAGTCACCTCTCCCCTCTCCAATCGGTTCAAAACTCTGCTGCTCGTCTTGTCTTCCGCCAGGGTCGCTTTACTCATACTACCCCTCTCCTCAAGTCGCTTCACTGGCTCCCTATCCGTTTTCGCATCCTGTTGAAACTTCTTCTACTAACCTATAAATGTACTCACTCTGCTGCTCCCCAGTATCTCTCCACACTCGTCCTTCCCTACACCCCTTCCCGTGCACTCCGCTCCATGGATAAATCCTTCTTATCTGTTCCCTTCTCCACTACTGCCAACTCCAGACTTCGCGCCTTCTGTCTCGCTGCACCCTACGCCTGGAATAAACTTCCTGAGCCCCTACGTCTTGCCCCATCCTTGGCCACCTTTAAATCTAGACTGAAAGCCCACCTCTTTAACATTGCTTTTGACTCGTAACCACTCGCCTCCACCTACCCTCCTCTCTTCCTTCCCGTTCACATTAATTGATTTGATTTGCTTACTTTATTTTTTTTTTGTCTATTAGATTGTAAGCTCTTTGAGCAGGGACTGTCTTTCTTTTATGTTTGTGCAGCGCTGCGTACGCCTTGTAGCGCTATAGAAATGCTAAATAGTAGTAGTAGTAGTCTCTTGTAATCAGAGGTGATATTGTGATGTCATAATGCCTCAGGCCACCAATAAGAGCCAACCTCATCAGTGATGTCACAATGGCTTGATTGTCCTATACTTGGCTCACTTTTATTACATAGCTCTTTGAGCAGGGACTGTCTTTCTTCTATGTTTGTGCAGCGCTGCGTACGCCTTGTAGCACTATAGAAATGCTAAATAGTAGTAGTAGTAGGTAGAACAGAACCATATATTTTACAGCCTGTGAGCAGTGCCACCAGGAACGGTCTCACCTGTAAATCACTTAGATACTACACACACTGATCTCACCAGGTCAGTCCACCGAGGCAGCAGCTGCAGGCTTTAATTATCAGCACATGAAGTTGTCTCCTTCGCTAGCTAGGTTCCACAGGCTCTATATTTCAGGAGACTCACCTAATTTCACTTGAAGTGGAGACGGTTTGTAATTCATGGCTACAGTCTCGCCCTCCCTTGCGTCGCAGTCTCCGTCAGAGATGGATGCAGCTGTGGGATCCTGTTAAATAATAAACAAGAGAGAAAACTGGTAAGACTAAGAGCCTGCTTGTTCCAGTTCTAAGTTCCAGTTGAATTTACATTGTGCATTTCAAACAAGTAGATTCCAAACCCAAAGGAATGGCGCCATCTATGGGAAGGGCAGCATAACAGCAGTTACTGGTTTCAGGATTGTGTAAGAGCTTCCCCTCAAGAAAAGCTGAAAGAAACCACTTAATTATGAAGCAGACATTCAAAAGGGTTTAGGCTCCTGTCTTTGAAAGCAAAGCTCCTAACTGGCCTCTTCGAAAATTTATTAGGGCTGAGGAGCCAATGCAATAAAAGAACAGGAGACTTTGTGCACCAGTTACGGAAAGGGAAAGGGAAATGGGACTTGATATACTGCCTTCCTGTGGTATTTTGCAACTACATTCAAAGCAGTTTACATATATACAGGTACTTATTTTGTACCTGGGACAATGGAGAGTTAAGTGACTTGCCCACAGTCACAAGGAGCTGCAGTGGGAATTGAACTCAGTTTCCCAGGATCAAAGTCCGCTGCACTAACCACTAGGCTACTCCTCCAGTAGCAACATTCCATGTAGAAGCCTGTCCTTGAAGATCAGCTATGCAGCCGTGCAGGCTTCTCTTTCTGTGAGTCTGACGTCCTGCACATACTGCGTTGCTGATCTGCAAGGGCAGGCTTCTACATGGAATGTTGCTAGTGGAATAGCAACATTCCATGTAGAATCTCAAATAGTAGCAACAGAATCTCAATAGTAGCAACATTCCATCTAGAATCTCAAATAGGGAAAGGGAACTGGGACTTGATATACCGCCTTTCTGAGGTTTTTGCAATTACATTCAAAGCAGTTTACATATATTCAGGTACTTATTTTGTACCAGGGGCAATGGAGGGTTAAGTGACTTGCCCAGAGTCACAAGGAGCTGCAGTGGGAATTGAGCCCAGTTCCCCAGGATCAAAGTCCGCTGCACTAACCGCTAGGCTACTCCTCCACTCCAGCTTTAGGACACAATTTTGTGAGCACATGATGAAAAAAAAAAATAAGTTTTGCGCATGAGCTAACAGTGCAGAAAGCTTTACACAGACACCAACACACAGCACATTTAAATCTATGCTAATAAAATTATGAGCTAGTCAGTGCAGACACAGAGAACAAAAGGCTGAGCTCAAAAACAGGCTTCAAAGGAAGGTCTGAGGAGATGTAAAAAGATTAGTTTGTTCTTCTGTGGTCAGCATTAGTGAGATTTCATGCCTGTGTTTTACTGCGAGCACAGAAAACCTGAAACTTTTTTTTCTGGGTTCCAGAAAAAACATGAGTAAAAAAGGAAAAAGACAGTACTGAGAGGGAGGTGCGTTGTGATGAGAGCAGCAGGCACAAAAAAAATGGTATCAGCACCCAGAGTTGTGCATACATCTGCTGGAATGTTATTCTGTGTGTAAATATTGGTATCACAAAATATTTTTCGCCCAGAACAGCATTCCTGCATGAAACGCGTTGTGTGCGAAAATATAGCTGCCGCTAGAAAAGACTCACATGCTCATGCGTCGGGTGTGTTCTCCCACAGGCATATTTGCATATTATTGGGTTACTGCATTGAGAAGCAACGTTTTACGTTACTCTTGAGTAACAGCCATGTGCTGATGCTTAGCGCAAAGCTTCCTAACCCAAGGTCCCCGCATCAGCCCCCGAGTAGCTAATATTTACATGCCGGGTTTCATTAGGCCCTTAAATTTAGCAGCCTAAAAAGGTGACTGGCAGTTGGAGTGGATTTAGGGCAGGGGAAAAAAAGTTACAAGCAGAGCACTTCTTTTCAGCCCAAGGTACTTAAGTACATAAGCACCGCCACGCTGGGAAAAGACCCAAGGTCTATCAAGCCCAGCACTCCGTCTCCGACAGCGGCCAATCCAGGCCCCAAGAACCTGGCAAAAAACCCAAAATTTAATAACGATCAATGGACTTTTCCTCCAGGAATCTGTCCAGACCCCCTTTAAACTCAGCAAGGCCAAGATATTTTCATTCCCACCTCAGAGAGTCTACACAGGACTTTGGTTTTTCAAAAGTGGTGAAGCAATGGAACGCAGAGGTAGGAATCAACCTTCAAGAGGATCAAGTGAAAAGACAACTAATATCTGTTACAGAGAATGTGGTATGGCAAGAGACACAGATTAAATTCATACTGAGACTGTATATATCGCCATGCAGAGCTTGGAGGGCAATGCTAACAGAATCTGCCCCAAATGCAAGGCAACTGGGCGCGCACCTGGGACACATGTTCTGGATGTGCCCGGGGGTACAGAAATTCTGGAAAGAGGTGGGACTACAGGTGTCTACAAGCTGGCATACGGGCTGGAAGACAGACCCGGGACAGTTGTTTGATCGATTTGTCAGCCTTCGAAAATGAGAGCGTTTTTACAACGTGTGGTGCTCATGGGAAAAAGGACAATTTTACAGCTGTGGAGAAGCGAGGAATACCCTACAACGGCACAATGGCGCACAGCAATGATTCAGATGTGCTCCTTGGAAAAAAGGGGCATAAAGGACTTAGCTTCTAAGCAGGGTGATGCCTTTTGTGCCACGCGGGCACATTTTTGGAACACACTCACCCCAACTGCCCGAAGTAGAATTTTGAACTTATGAGGGGAGGGGGGGTTCAGGGAAGGGAGGGCTGGGAGGGTGGAGGGGAGGGTCACGGAGGGGGGAAAATGCGGATATTATGTTTGTATACTTGTAGGCTACGGCCCTGCCGTATCCAGTTAATGGTTGATTAAGATGTAAGCAAAGAGCAGATATGTGTAGTTGAAAACGTTCAATAAAGATGAGTAAAAAAAAAAAAAAACTCAGCAAGGCCAGCTGCCGTCACTACCTTCTCCGGCAATGAGTTCCAGAGTCTAAGTACGCGCTGAGAAAAGAACTTAACGGCCGTGTTACTAAACTGCAGAAAAATTTGCCATCGCTGCAGCTTAACGTGGGACTTTATCACGCAGCAGCTGCAATTTTCACGCAGTGACTATTGGGGGTGCCCCAGCATTTGCCGTTACTACAGCCATGTTATATCTGCAGCTATTTGCTTGGAGTTAACATAGAAGCACCAAGCACATTCTATTTAGGAGGTGGTGAGTGGTCCCATGCTAACTGCAAAAGTGCCAATACGTGCCTTCCACACCCATCCATCTTCTGCTCCTTCCCTCTGCTGTGCCTGACCTCTCCCAATCCCATCCATCTCCTGGTCCATCCCTCTGCTCCCCACCCCTCCCAGTCCCATCCATCTTCTGTTCCTTCCCTCTGCTCACCATCCCTCCGTCCCGTCCATCTTCTGCTCCTTCCCTCTGCTGTGCCTGACCTCTCCCAATCCCATCCATCTCCTGGTCCATCCCTCTGCTCCCCACCCCTCCCAGTCCCATCCATCTTCTGTTCCTTCCCTCTGCTCCCCACCCCTCCCAGTTCCATCCATCTTCCTTCTACTGCCCCCCCCCCCCGCGAGGTCCAAGATCGTGACTCCGTTTACCCCCTCTCTTCCTCCCTCCCTCCCTCTGGCGCAGGCAACAGTCTTCAGCTTTTTCAGCGTTCCTGGCAGCGGTAGCGATGTACACGCTGCCTTCGGTCTGCCCCGGAAGCCTTCTCTTCAAGTTCCTGTTCCCACCTATGCGGGAACAGGAACTTGAAGAGAAGGCTTTGGGGCAGAGCCGAAGGCAGCGTGTACATCGCTACCGCTGCCAGGAACGCTGAAAAAGACTGCTGCCTGCGCCGGAGGGAGGGAGGAAGAGAGAGGGGTAGACGGACACGCTCCTCTCCCTCCGCTTGGCTTCCCTGCCCTCTCTGTCTGCGTCCCGCCTTCCTCTGACGTCAGAGGAAGGCGGGAGCAGACAGAGAGGGCAGGGAAGCCAAGCGGATGGAGAGGAGCGCGTGCCTGCATGTGTTTTTTTTTTTAACTAATGGCGCGGTGGCGCCTCGTCGTCGTTTTGGTCCCCCCAGTCTACGCCTATGTGCAGGACCATGTGCGCGCGTGAATGTAAGCAATTTTGTTTATTTATTTAATTGTTACATCTGTATCCTTTTCAGCTTTCATTGATTACGCGATCAAAGGAGTTCGCTCATATGGATTTTTTTTTGTCTGATCTGATGCGAAGACCCCTGACGCAGGCGCTGCGCGCTGAAACACGGACCGTGTCGGGCCCATTTAAGGATTGTTTTATCCAAGCACATGATTACAGGTTTTTTTTTACCTTTTTTTGAGGGCCCCTGGTACTTTTTGTTTTTGTTTCTTACACTTGTATCCCACATTTTCCCACCTATTTGCAGGCTCCATGTGGCTTACAATAGTACCGTACAGGCGTTCGCCAATTCCGGTATAAACAGTTACACAGTGATTTTATGGTAGAATAGGGTTCGTGTGGAACAAACATGTTAGGGCATCATACAGAGGACAAGTTACGTTATGTCCATTACGTTCTTTGGATTCATCGTGTTGCTGGGTTCCGGTGTTTAAGTAGGGTCGGTAGGGTATGCCTTTTTGAACAGGTAAGTTTTTAGTGATTTCCGGAAGTTTAGGTGGTCGTACGTTGTTTTCACGGCTTTTTTTTTTTTACATTTGTACCCCGCGCTTTCCCACTCATGACAGGCTCAATGCGGCTTACATGGGGCAATGGAGGGTTAAGTGACTTGCCCAGAGTCACAAGGAGCTGCCTGTGCCGGGAATCGAACTCAGTTCCTCAGTTCCCCAGGACCAAAGTCCACCACCCTAACCACTAGGCCACTCCTCCATAATTGTGTGCTTATGTAGGAAAAGCTGGATGCGTAAGTTACAATTCAAGCTTCTCCTCCTTACCTACAAATGCACCCGGTCTGCGGCTCCTCACTACCTCTCTACCCTCATCTCCCCCTATGTTCCCGCCCGTAACCTCTGCTCACAGGACAAATCCCTCCTTTCAGTACCCTTCTCCACCACTGCCAACTCCAGGCTCCGCTCATTCTGCCTTGCCTCACCCTATGCCTGGAACAATCTTCCTCAACCCCTACGCCAAGCCCCCTCCCTACCCATCTTCAAATCTCTGCTTAAAACTCACCTCTTCAATGCTGCTTTCGGCACCTAACCTTTCGAGAAATATAGTATGCCCTATCAGATTGACTCTACACTTGTCTTTTAGATTGTAAGCTCCTTGAACACGGACTGTCCTTCCATGTTAAATTGTACAGCGCTGCGTAACCCTAGTAGCGCTTTAGAAATGTTAAGTAGTAGTAGTAGTAGAAAAGCTGGATGCATAAGTTGATTTGTATTTGAGTCCTTTCAGCTTGGGTAGTGGAGGTTTAGATATGTTCGTGTTGATCCGGTTGTGTTTCTGATTGGTAGGTCGATGAGGTCTGTCATGTATCCTTCGGACATGTGCGCAGTGAAGCCACCTTTACTGCAGAACCTTTATGCACATATCCAGTAGCTTATTGCATTGCTGCGGAACATTTTCTTATCAATCTTGCGGTAGAAGCTGCACTCAGCCATCAGACGTGGCTGGCTCTATCATTTGGCTTTCTACATTGGCCTCTGAATGTCACCATCTGTGCTTTGTTTTTTAACTTTCTGTTTGCTTTCGGCTGAAGAAACAAAACGGTCTGTGCTATCTCCCCCGGGGGAATTCATTTCTGTATTCCTTCCTTCTCTAATTAACATGACAGCAAAATGAGCCAAACTGCGGAAAATGCCTGACAACGGTGGAAGAATCACTTCCAGGAGAAAGAGGATACACAGTAGATTGGTCACATGGTCTTGTCCTGTGTCTGAGGGCGCCAAGTACTATGGATCTGGCTCATCATGTTTTGCGATGATTCCAAAAAAGCTTTTTTGCCTTGTTTCCAACGACATGAATGCAAGAAGGAAATCCATTTAACAGGCATCCAATATTTGATTTTTAAAACAACCTAAATGAGGAACTTAACGGATAGGGGAGTCATCGTACAAAGCTAGGAGATGGGAGAAAGAAAAATCTTTTATCATTAAGAGAGTGGTGGACCCCTGGGACATGTTTTCTACAGAAGTGGAAGGACTTAGAACCCAAACAGTGACAGAATTCTGTGTAAAGCACACATGGGCAGACAAACAGGGAGCACAGTGGCTGGAGAGAAGCTTCAATATGAAGAAAGGAGGTCTGCGGAACGGTTCTGATTGAAGGGAGGAGTGGCCTAATAGTTAGAGCAGTGGGCTTTGATTCTGGCAACCAGGGTTTGATTCCCACTGCAGCTCCTTGTGATCTTGGGTAAGTCACTTAACCCTCCATTGCCCCAGGTACCAAAACGTAGATTGTGAGCCCGCAAGGGACACAGAAAGTACCTGCATATAATGTGTACAGCGCTGCATATGCCTAGTAGCGCTATAGAAATGATTAGTAAGGTCTGAAAACTCTACAAGTAAAACACCTATCTCAGCTTTTGCTGATATCTTTCACTAATTTGCATCTGCCATTTTCAGGACACAGACCGTAGACGTCTGCCCAGCACTATCCTCACCTCCCAACCACCAGCCCCGCCTCCCACCACTGGCTCTGCCACCCAATCTCGGCTAAGCTCCTGAGGATCCATTCCTTCTGAACAGGATTCCTTTATGTTTATCCCACGCATGTTTGAATTCCGTTACCGTTTTCATCTCCACCACCTCCCATGGGAGGGCATTCCAAGCATCCACCACCCTCTCCGTGAAAAAATACTTCCTGACATTCTTCTTGAGTCTGCCCCCCTTCAATCTCATTTCATGCCCTCTCGTTGTACCACCTTCCCATCTCCGGAAAAGGTACGTTTGCGGATTAATACCTTTCAAATATTTGAACGTCTGTATCATATCACCCCTGTTCCTCCTTTCCTCCAGGGTATACATGTTCAGGTCCGCAAGTCTCTCCTCATACGTCTTGTAATGCAAATCCCATACCATCCTCGTAGCTTTTCTTTGCACCACTTCAATTCTTTTTACATCCTTCGCAAGATACGGCCTCCAAAACTGAACACAATGCTCTAGGTGGGGCCTCATCAACGACTTATATAGGGGCATCAACACCCGCTTTCTTCTGCTGGTCACACCTCTCTCTATACAGCCTAATAACCTTCTAGCTACGGCCACCTCCTTGTCACACTGTTTCATCTTATTTACCATCACTTTCGTAATAATTCGTAGCATCCTGTTTGCTTCTTTGCCTGCTGCCACACACTGATAGTAGTGGTTGGAAGCTGGGGATGGAATATTCCAGTGCTGTAGCTCTTTAGCTCCCTTAGTGGTTGGTTCTTCTTGAACAGGATGCATAAAGAAACAGGCAGTGTTGCCAGGTGGGCGGTTTTACTGCCCAATTGGGCGGTTTTCCGCAACCCGCTGCGGGAAATTTTTGCCCGCAGCGGGTTGCGGTTTTTTGGGCTTGTTTTGTGTCTTTTGGGCGGTTTTTTGAGTGTTTTTTTCGGCCGCGGGGGACGGGGTTAGTGATGTTTTGGGCGGGGTCGATGACGGGGAGGCGGGGCCGATGGCGGGGGAGGCGGGGCCGATGATGGCGGGGGCGGGGTTGATGACGGCGGGGGGGGGGGGTGATGACGCGGGGTTTGAGTTTGGGCGGGTTTTGGGCTGGATTTGGGCTCATTTGGGTGGGAAAAAATTTTTCCACCTGGCAACCCTGGAAACAGGTGAAAAACAGAGCCAAAGACAAAAACCTCAGAACATTATTGGGTCAATACCCAAACCGGTGATGGATATTCAGTGCTGGATGCTAACCAGGTACCGGCACTGAACATCTGGGTACAACCTGGCTGCTGGGACTTATCTGAGTACTGCAATATTCAGTCCAGTACCTGGATAGGCAACCAGATAAAGTTGGGACAGACTGTTTTCTGTTCTAGATTTATCCGGGTACTTACCTGGTTAACAGCCTGTACATCGCCCCAATATGGTCCTGGGCCAAGAGTGGTGATCCATTAAATTTTAAATAAAAATAAACATAAACTTATGAGCATTAGCTGGGTAAATTCTGGCTCTGCTCAGACTCTGCCCCTGGCCCATTCCGGCACAAACCAGACTGTGCTGCGGTGGTCTACCCGGTTATTCACCCACACTATCCCGGTAACTGCAGCAGAGTATCAGTTCTACTTAACTAGGTAGAATCCTCTCCTAACTGGTTAAGTAGTGCTGAATATCGACCCCTCTATATATAATGTCTATTTAAACAAGAATATGATTAAAGGAGTTTTAAAGTTATGAATTATATGAAAGGTAAAACATTTTTTTAAAATAAAGCGGATACTTACCTGAAGTAGGAATTCGCCAAGGACAGCAGACTTCTTATTCTCACAAGTGGGCAGACGCAGTCCCACGTCACCCGGCAACGTGGGACGGCGTCTACCCACTTGTGAGAACAAGATGCCTGCTGTCCTCGGAGAATTCCTGTTACAGGTAAGTATCTTCGCTTTATTTAAAAAAATGTTTTACACTGAAACCTTCTGCTCAGTGTGCTGCTGCGGCTCGGAAAGCGAATAGAATGTTAGGTATTATTAGGAAAGGTATGGAAAACAGGTGTGAGGATGTTATAATGCCGTTATATCCCTCCATGGTGCGACCGCACCTTGAGTATTGTGTTCAATTCTGGTCGCCGCATCTCAAGAAAGATATACTGGAACTGGAAAAGGTGCAGCGAAGGACGACTAAAATGATAGCGGGGATGGGACAACTTCCCTATGAAGAAAGACTAAGGAGGTTAGGGCTTTTCAGCTTGGAGAAGAGACGGCTGAGGGGAGACATGATAGAGGTATATAAAATAATGAGTGGAGTGGAACAGGTGGATGTGAAGCGTCTGTTCACGCTTTCCAAAAATACTAGGACTAGGGGGCATGCGATGAAACTACAGTGTAGTAAATTTAAAACAAATTGGAGAAAGGTTTTCTTCACCCAACGTGTAATTAAACTCTGGAATTCGTTGCCGGAGAACGTGGTGAAGGCGGTTAGCTTAGCAGAGTTTAAAAAGGGGTTGGACGGATTCCTAAAGGACAAGTCCATAAACCGCTACTAAACGGACTTGGAAAAATCCAAAATTCCAGGAATAACATGTATAGAATGTTTGTATGTTTGGGAAGCTTGCCAGGTGCCCTTGGCCTGGATTGGCCGCTGTCATGGACAGGATGCTGTGCTCGATGGACCCTTGGTCTTTTCCCAGTGTGGCATTACTTATGTACTTATGTAGGTATTCTCCGAGGAGAGCAGGCTTCTTATTCTCACAAGTGGGTAGACGCTGTCCTGTGTTGCCTGGCCCGGGTGACGCAGGATGGAGTCTACCCACTTGTGAGAATAAGCAAGCCTGCTTGTCCTCAGAGAATAACAATAATAATAATAATTAGCGATGCAATACAGTAGAGATGGTCCTGGCAAGGGTAAAGGGAGAGAAAGATCTTCTCTGTCACGCTCCAGTCCTCTCATCTGACTATTGAAAGGTCATACCTCCCATATATCACAAAAGGCATTACTTCTAGCGAGCTATTTAACTCAAAATGCCAGCGTTTCACAAAACAAAAAGAAAACTCAGAATCATGATGGAAAAATAACCAACGCTCTTCTGCACTGCACAGAAGCAGCTCAGCCTTGGAGACGCTGGTCCGATGACAAAAGACACACTGAGACTTTTTGCTTCCATTCTGCATAATGTTCTTCTGCATCTCGAGTCAGTCAATGCATATACTGTGTGACACATGCAAATATAAATGAAAAAGAAATCATCTAAATAAGCAGCCTGAATGTGGTCTCCTGCTCACGAGGAGTTCTCTGCTTTGCTGGCATTAAGGGCAAGCCACTGCTCTGATAAAAGTTAAAATGCTAACAAGCATCGAATTCGCTCCATCCAGAGCCCTTCAACGCCTGGAATAGACTTCCAGAGCCCCTACGTCTTGCCCCATCCTTGACCATCTTTAAATCTAGATTGAAAGCCCACCTCTTTAACATTGCTTTTGACTTGTAACCACTCGCCCCACCTACCCTCCTCTCCTCTTTCCTCTACACATTAATTGATTTGCTTGCTTTATTTTTGTCTATTAGATTGTAAGCTCTTTGAGCAGGGACTGTCTTTCTTCTATGTTTGGCAGCGCTGCTCACGCTTTGTAGCGCTATAGAAATGCTAAATAGTAGTAGTAGTAGTAGTAGCATTTGTATCCCACATTTTCCCACCTTTTTACAGGCTCAACGTGGCTTACATTATGCCGTAATGGCGATCGCCATTTCCGGAATGAGAAATACAAAGTGGTATTACATTAACGTACATAAATGATAGAGTAAGTTAGATAATCAGTTCATTTCCGGCGTGAGAAATAAGGTGGCAGTGCATTAACGTTCACTGGCGACAGAATGACTGAAGCAGTCAGGTATAAAGAGTTCAGTTTTGTCTGGTTCTGGAAGAGTTTCATTGTCTGGTATTTAGGATGGATCATTGTGGTATGTCTTGTGGTGTGTGGTATGCAGTGCCGTAGCCAGGGTGGCTGACACCCGGGGCGGGTCGCCGCTGTGCACCCCCCCCCCTGGGTGCAGCAAGGCGCACCCCCGCCTCGGTGCGCGCACCTCCCCCGGAGCGCATTCTTACCACTGACGTAGGAAAGGGGACGGCTGGGAGGGCCGCTCCGCCCCGAGTGCACGCCGCTAGGGGGGTGTCGGCTCCGCTGGTTCCCTGCTCTCTCTGCCCCGGAACAGGAAGTAACCTGTTCCAGGGCAGAGAGAGCAGGGAACCAGCGGAGCCGACACCCCCCTAGCGGCGTGCACCCGGGCGGACCGCCCCACCACCCCCCTTCCTACGCCACTGGTGGTATGTCTTGTGGTATGTGATGGAAAATGGTTCTTATCCGAGACAGACCCAGCCCAGTCCTACCCTTTTTTTCTTGTTAAATGACCAGCCAGAAACATTCTGAGATTCACTAAGAAAAGGCTCAGAATGCAATGGAGTTAGATTTAAATGCACCAGGATTGGAGACGGGATCAATCTAATCAGTCTACCCATATCAGGTGGCAAAAGTAGTAAGAAAAAGGAAGTTATTCTTTCCCCCCCCCCCCCCCCCCCTCACAGTAAACTTGAAACTATTTCATTACTCTGAAACGAAAGCAGCTGCTCTAGAAATAGTTAAGGAGAAAATGTAACAGATACCCTTAGACCCAGTCCTCGGGACACACCTAGCCAGTCAGGTTTTCAAGATATCCACAATGAATATGCATGAGAAAGGTTTGCATATAATGGAGGCAGTGCATGTAAACTAATCTCATGCATATTCATATAACTAAATACATTATATACACAGGGCCGTAAGCGAGGTAAGCAATGCAGGGGGGCGCCGACCTCTAGAGGGCGCCACTCACTTGCAAAACCTTTTACCTGAAGTTGTGATTCTCCTCTGCCCTTCCCGCATCAGGAAGTGAAGGTAGCCCAGCAGTGCTGAGACACACTGCTCTGCTAAAGCTGCTTCAAAGAGTATAACCAGCAGCTATTTATGGCTTTGGTGTGTGAACAACTTTCATTCAGGGTGAGCTGGAACAACATTCAAATTAAAGAGAACAGGTTTGGAGGCAGGTGTGCAAGTGAGACTGGGGAGAAATAAAAAATAAATAGTGTAATTGTTATCTGTAAGTGGTTCAAAGTTTTTGTTTTTTGAGCATGTACACTGAGAGGAGGGCATGACTGCAATGATGTGTACATAATTATCATTGCTACAGCTAAAATCCATTTAATTGGCTGAGGAAGTTTAGCTGACGTATAGTGTAGAATAGCTGGTAAGTAAAAATCTGATTGCTTTTTTTGTGTGTTTGTTTTTATATAAAACATTCTGCTTGGATATGAAATTGCTAAACTTTAGAGTCAGAGACTTATCAATGAGGGATACATACAGTGGAAAGGAAGCCCTGGAAACAGAGTTAAGAGGACAGATACCAGCAACAGAATCAGATACTGGGCCAGCATGATCAGAAAAAGAAAGTCACCAGCCAACAAAGGTAGAAAAAAATCGTTTTATTTTCATTTTAGTGTTTGGAATATGTCCACTTTGAGAATTTACATCTGCTATCTTATTTTGCAATGTATAGCAGTCTCCAAGAGACTGGGCTCCCAGTGAGCTAGGGAGGTCAGACTGTGTGAATGAGATGAAGAGACCCCCCCCCCCCCCCCCCACTGTAACAAAGACAGGAACATGCATAAGCAAAGCTTAGGTCTCTGCAGTTACAAGGGCTGGCCATTCCTAATTATGCTAATAGTTTTTAATAGGCTAAGTCCCACTGAAAAGCCTCTTTATAAAGGCAGTGCTTTCTCTGGAGAGCAGTGTTAAGAAACAGCAGGAATTGTGTTTATTTTTTTAAACTGCTTTCCTGTGTAAGCTAATTTACAGTTTTCTAGTATATGCTTGACATTGAAGGGTGTGGTAGACCCATTTGTCAGGTCTGGCTGGGCCTGTAGTTTTCAGTCTAAAGGAAAGACAGGTAGCAATGGAGAAACATCTAATGAAGAAGCGAGACGGGGGGGGGGGGGGGGGGGGGGGGGCACCAACTGATAGTCTGCAGGGGGGCACCAGAGACCCTTGGCACGGCCCTGTATATACACACATATACATATAGATTGATAGATATAGGAAGATAGATATAAATAGACAGGTATGGATGGATAGATATAAGTACCCAAAGGCTATTCTATAAAGAAAAGTAGATCTCTATTTTCCTTTATAAATTACTAGCATGACAGGTGGGATATACATGTATAGTATAAGCTCATGCAATTGCTGTGTGCAGCAAGTTCTGGAGATATGGCGTGGCCTATTGGTTAGGGTGGTGGACTTTGGTCCTGGGGAACGGAGTTCGATTCCCACTACAGGCAGCTCCTTGTGACTCTGGGCAAGTCACTTAACCCTCCATTGCCCCAGGTACAAATAAGTACCTGTAAGCCGCATTGAGCCTGCCATGAGTGGGAAAGCGCGGGCTACAAATGTAACAAAAAAAACCCCATTAATCCACAAGATTATCCACGGTGAATCTCCGAGTTGTATGCTCAATCTGATTGACCTTCCCACCAGAAACATGTCTGAAACTTCATGTACTTACCTCAACCTTCATTACCCCAATTGCAAAGGACTCAAGTACAAAACCTATTACGGATCCAACTTCTCCTTCTTAGGCAGCCAATTCTGGAATGCCCTCCCCAGACCCATCCGATCAATTAGTGACTATCTACCCTTCCGGAAATCACTAAAAACCCATCTGTTCAAGCAAGCCTACCCAAATGAACCAATCTAATCCTAGGATCCCTTCTACCCAACACATATCCAGAAGACGACGACAAAGACTATATCTCCCACCTAATTTCCCTATACTTTTCCCTGTCCCATCCCCCTCTACCCCTCCTCCAATGCTCATACCTCTCCTACTCCCTTCACCCTTCCCCATCTTCACCTACCTATCTCTTTTATTATTCTGCTATTATTAACCTATATTTTCCCTATCAATACTCTGTAATCCATATTATTATGTAAGCCGCATTGAACCTGCTTTAAGTGGGAAAGCGCGGGGCACAAATGTAATAATAAACAAATTCTATAAATTATGCACATAAGTGTGGGCTCCGCCTATGTGTAAATCCACACACAAACTACTCACTATCTAAGATATGCATGCAATTATATAATAGCGCATAGACACATATCCCGCACACATTCTATACTATTCCATAGAGTAGACTAATGGTTAGCGCAGTAGACTTTGATCCTGGTAACCTGGGTTCAAGTCCCACTGCAGCTCCTTGTGACCTTGACCAAGTCACTTTAACCCTCCATTGCCCCGAGTACAAAAAAACTTAGATTGTGAGCCCCCTAGGGACAGAGAAGGTACCTGTATATAATGTGTACAGCACTGCGTAGTCTAGCAGCGCTATAGAAATGATTAGTATTTATATTTTGCCTACTTCTATTTGGATTTTGGGCAGATAAGTAAAGAAGTCAACTACATTACAATATCATTCTTATTAATCATGTGTATGCTAGCATTTTAAATACCTTTCCATGCTACCAATCCCAGAGCAAGCAGTGGCCCGGCCAAATGTCAGAGCTCGCCGGGTTTGAGACGGCCGGCATCGGTTTTCGGCCATAATGGAAAATAATGCCGGTGATCTCAAACCCAGCCAAATCCAAGGCATTTGGTCGTGGGAGGAGCCAGCATTTGTAGTGCACTGGCCCCGCTCATATGCCAGGACACCAACCGGGCACCCTAGGGGGCACTTCTAAAAATAAAAAAAAAATAGCTCCCAGGTGCATAGCTCCCTTCCCTTGGTTGTTTAGCCTTCCAAATCCCCCCACAAAACCCACTCCCCACAACTCTACACCACTACCATAGCCCTAAGGGGCGAAGGGGGACACCTACATGTGGGTACAGTGGGTTTTGGAGGGCTCCCATTTACCACCACAAGTGTAACAGGTAGGGGGGATGGGCCTGGGTCTACCTGTCTGAAGTGCACTGCACCCACTAAAAACTGCTCCAGGGACTTGCATACTGCTATCAGGGAGCTGGGTATGACATTTGAGGCTGGCAAAAAAGTTTTTTGTTTGTTTTTTTTGTTGGGTGGGAGCGGGTTGGTGGCCACTGGGGGAGTAAGGGGAGGTCATTCCCGATTCCCTCCTGTGGTCATTTGGTGAGTTGGGGCTCCTTTTTGAAGCTTGGTCATGAAAAAAAAGGGACCAAGTAAAGCCAGCGAAATGCTCATCAAGCCTGGCTTTTTTTTCCTATTATCGGGTGAAGCTGGCCATCTCATGAGCATGCCCCCATCCCACCCCCGTCCTGCTTTCACTACCCTACCGACACACCCCCTTGATGTTTCGCCGGCTCTGCGACGGATAGCAGTTGAAGCCGGCCAAAATCGGCTTTCGATTATACCGATTTGGCCGGTTTCAGGAGATCGCCGGCCATCTCCCGATTTGTGTCGGAAGATGGCCGGCAATCACTTTTGAAAATGAGCTGGACAGGCATTTATACCAACCATAGGGTTGGCGTAAGTGACCGCACTTTAGATGAAAGTGACTGTGACAGGCCCAAATTATGGGTTTTGGAGTGTGACATCCTGTCACACCGACCACACTTTTTGAAGCCACTGATGTCTTCCATAGGAGCCAACTTTTCAAATTGATTGGGGGTGCTGAATTTTTTTTTTTTTACAGGTGGTGCATTCACCCCTCCCCCTCCCCCTTGTCCCCCTCCCTCTCCCCGTCCCCCCTCCTCCCTCCCCCTCGTGCCCCTCCCCCTCATCCCCCTCCCTCTCCCCTGCCCCCCTCCCCTGTCCCCTCCCCCTCCCTCGACTCCCCTCCACTCCCCTCAGAGTTCCAGGCCCCCTCTCTCTCTCCTTTCCCTCCCCTTTCCCTCCGAGTTCCATGGCCTCCCCCTCTCCCCGCCCTCATTTCCTGTTTCTGCAAGGGAGGGACCAGAGCTGAGAGCGAGAGAAGGGAAAACAACTAAGCACCGAGCCGAGCCTGTATGCTTTTTACCGCTGCTGCCACCCTAACCCCGACGAGGTAAAATAGATGACTTTTAAAATTCGGAGGGAGGGGGCCTGGAACTCGAAGGGAGGGAGGGAACGAACTTCCGGTGGGTGAACAAACTTCCAGTGGGTGCAATATTGGGGGTGCTCGAGCACCCACTGAGTCAGCGCCTATGATGTCTTCCGCTTTTGGAACATCAGAAGAAGAACAGCCAATGTCAAATCACGTGGCTTCAGGGTAAAACATTTCTGGTCAACATCACCTACTGTTCCAAGTCTTGGTGCCATGAAAAAAAAATAAGCAAATTTTAAACATGCTTGAACACCCTAAATTGAACTGACCCAGCAGGAAAAAGAGTTTAAACGTTACTTACACTGTAAAACCCCACAGAGATGTATAAGTTATGTGCAGTGGACTCTGTGGAAACACAGGAAGCTGAGGAGGCCATGGAAGACAAAGCTGATGTGGGAAGTCCCACATAGACTCAGTAGAGCATTCTAGAAAAGCTCTAAAGCTTTGTTACATTTCTCTGTTCTGGGCTCTATCAGATGACATCATCCACTTGGGAACAGAGTCATATCCTGCTTGTCCTCGGAGAAATAAATACAGTCCGGGTGACGGAAACAGCACAATTTTAAATTCGTTCAGTCTTGTGGCATCTGATCCAGCAGTATTTTCACATTAAATTAATCCTCTCTGATAACAATATAGATTTATCAAGCTCTTCTTGTCCTAACAGAAGCCTAATGCACTGTGGGGCTGAACTGCCTTGAAATAAATGTTGATGCCTGGGCTCTATGATAGAATCCAATAAAAAATAATTCGTATTAAAAAGCTAACATCACCATGTGGCATTACACGTACTGTAATGGATTCTTTTCTTCTTTACTATTTTAAAGAACATTTGCTAACACATATATACTCTAATCAAAAAAGCCAACACTTGCTATAAAACATTATGCACCTTATCACCCACCCAATAACACAGTCACAACACATTTCCCATTAACACTCTAGGAAATATGCAAAAAAGAAAATGTCATCTTTATTCTAGGTATTCAAACAACTCTGGTTTTGAATCTCCTCTCTGCCTGAGGCTCAGTGCAGCATGACAGTAGGGTGCTCGACTCTCGGTGGAAGCAGTAAATGGCTCTCAGAGGAGACTTTCCTCTGATCTTTAGTCAAAGCAGGAACCCAAGATGCACAAGGCAGCTTGCTTCTGAGGCTCTACCAACCTGCTAACTAACTAAAATAACCTCTATCTGTTGAATCAGAATCCTAAGCTAATAAGGGATCACTGACCACCTCAGGCTGTTTTATATACTGATTTATTTACACAGCCCATCCTGCTTATAATCGAAAGAGAAAAACGCCTATATTGTGACCCAAATCAGGAGATAGACGTTTATCTCCCAAAAACGAATAAAGCGGTATAATCAAAAGCCGAATTTGGACGTTTTTAACTGCACTCCGTCGCGGATGCGGACAACGTTGATGGGGGCGTGTCGAAGGCGTGGTGAAGGCGGAACTGGGGCGTGGTTATCTGCCGATCAGAGATGGGCGCCTTTCGCCGATAATGGAAAAAAAATATGCGTTTTTAGCGAGAATTTAGGGCACTTTTCCTGGACCCTGTTTTTCCACGAATAAGGCCCCAAAAAGTGCCCTAAATTACCAGATGACCACTGGAGGGAATCGGGGATGACCTCCCCTGACTCCCCCAGTGGTCACGAACCCCCTCCCACCACAAAATATGCCGTTTCACAACTTTTTATTTTCACCCTCAAATGTCATACCCACCTCCCTGGCAGCAGTATGCAGGTCACTGGAGCAGTGGACTTCAGGCAGGTGGACCCAGGCTCATCCCCCCCCCCCCCCCACCTGTTACACTTGTGCTGGTAAATGGGAGCCCTCCAAACCGCCCCCCCAAACCCACTGTACCCACATGTAGGTGCCCCCCTTCACCCCTTAGGGCTATAGTAATGGTGTAGACTTGTGGGCAGTGGGTTTTGAGGGGGATTTTGGGGGCTCAACACCCAAGGGAAGGGTGCTATGCACCTGGGAGCTGTTTTACCTTTTTTTTTGTTTTTGTAAAATTGCCCCCTAGGGTGCCCGGTTGGTGTCCTGGCATGTGAGGTGGACCGGTGCAATACGAATCCTGGCCCCTCCCACGAATAAATGTCTTGGAGTTATTCGTTTTTGAGCTGGGCGTTTTCGGTTTCCATTATCGCTGAAAAACAAAAACGCCCAGCTCAAAAAAAGATAAACGTCCATGTTTTTTCGAAAATACGATTCGGTCCGCCCCTTCACGGACCCGTTCTCGGAGATATGGAGATAGGCGTTTCTGTTCGATTATGCCCCTCCATATCTTTTTACCAATACTGTTATATATTACTGTGTATGTAAGTTCATATATGCTTTATATTTAATAGATACTGATTCGTATAGATAGTATATAACTGTATACTAATACTGTCTGTTTTGATCTGTATACACAGTATATAATTTTATACTCCCTTTCGTCTTCTCGTTGTTCCATTTTCCCAATCCTTTGGCCTTTTTATTCCTCCCTAATGACCCAACTTAACTTTTTTAAGCCCACCCACAAGATTCCTGCCCCGACGATTATTAAACCTTTGGCCATGTCTCGCAATCTCCTTATGCTCATTCCTCAATCTCTTCCTGTCCATCCTTCCTACTCCTTACCCCTCCCAATCTCTTCTCATTTTGCTCATCCTATCTTTGTTTACCTCTCCAGGCTCAATTTACATATCCTCAAAACCCCACTACTAGTACGTTTACTACAACGTGTAACATTCTCCTTCAAGGCTTTGTAATTCTATTTACCATGTAAGCCGCATTGAACCTGATATGTGTGGGAAAGCGCGGGGTACAAATGTAATTAATAATAATAATGAGTCTCAGCAAGAGTTACATGGAGGGATATTTTCAATATGACGTCTAGGTCCGACTTTGCACGTTTTGCAAAAAAAATGTCCAAAATTTGAATAGGAAAGAAGGTCATTTTCAAAAAAAGAAAAACGTCTATTATTTTTTTTAACATACTGTTTTGAACAATATTTTGTGATTTGGACATTTTGGATTTTTGGTCCATTTAAAAAAAAAAAAAAAAAATCGTCCAAGTGCAAAACGCACAGAATCAAGCCATTGGGATGTAGGAGGAGCCAGAATTTTTAGTAGACTGGTCACCCTGACATCCGAGGAAAGCAATGGGGCACCCTAGAGGGCACTGCAGTGGACTTCATAAAATGCTCCCAGGTACATATCTCACCATTGCTCCCTTACCTTGTCAGTGTGGTGGACTTTGGTCCTGGGGAACTGGGTTCGATTCCCACTTCAGGCACAGGCAGCTCCTTGTGACTCTGGGCAAGTCACTTAACCCTCCATTGCCCCAGGTACAAATAAGTACCTGTATATAATATGTAAGCCACATTGAGCCTGCCATGAGTGGGAAAGCGCGGGGTGCAAATGTAACAAAATAAAATTAAGGATTGGCCTGGACTCAGTAATAAAAAAAGGGTATTTGAGAAGGAAAATCCTTGCAGCAACCTGTAGGCAAACCAGTCCACTTGCAAGCAAGCTTTCTGTATGCAGAGTCTGAATAGCCAAGTCTCTCTGATCCAGGTTTATGATCCTTTACCTGCCTTCTGACTCCGTTTCTAGATCTGTAGTTCTGATGTACTTCCAGTCAGTGGCGTTCCTACGGGGGCTCACACCCGGGGTGGATCGCCAATGCGCCCCGCCCCCCGGGTGCAGCGCCCCCCCCCCCGGAACAGCACGACGCCCTCCCCCCCCCAGCGAAAAAAACCCCGATCCCCTGGCGAACCCCCCCCCCCCCGGGTGCACACCGCTGGGGGGGGGGGGGGTGCCGTGCGCCTGCTGGCTCTTCGGTTTCATGCTCCCTCTGCCCCGGAACAGGAAGTAACCTGTTCCGGGGCAGAGGGAGCATGAAAACGAAGAGCCGACAGGTGCGCGGCACCCCCCCAGCGGCGTGCACCCGGGGCCGACCGCCCCCCCTTGGTACACCACTGCTTCCAGTTCCTGTTCCAGACTTGTGACTTGCTTTTTTGTTTTTAATTTTTTTACTCAAGTTTTTTATCAGGTACATCTCTTTGAGTCAAGAACATTCAATGGTCATTAATAGTAAATAGAACAGAAAAGAGACTGTACCTAAAAGGTAAAAAGATACATATCAAATCTAAAGCAAGAGTTACATATGTGTTATTCAAAGTAGAACAGAATTTCAGCCCTCACCAATTCTGCCTTATAATTTTTCCATCTTGTATGTTCTCCAAATCTTATCGACAAAGTAGCAAAAAGAGAGGGTCCAAAAATGAAGACAAACACAACACAGAAAAGAAGCACAAAAGGGCCTTCAGAAATGGAACAATCAAGAGTCCTTTGATCAAAAGACTCGACATGGGCTGTGTTTTGGCACCCGTCAGGGGTCAAAACGGAGATTCTCAAACAGAACTGTAAATAGAATATCTTAGATGCTGTCAAGAAGAAATAAACGCGTCTTCGGTAGTCAGTGTCTAGCGAAACCTCCAAAAAGTTACACACATGCGCAGAAGCAAACTCCAGTTGTTCCTGCCCCTACTGGAACTGGCTTCATATCTTATCAAGCCATTGTGTGACAGATTGGGGGGGGGGGGGGAGAACATCTCCATGCTTGGATATAATAGGTCTAGCAACTGAGAATAGTCCGTTTATCATACGTCTATACAAGAGGAAGTATTTTGAATATCAACGCCCAAAAACATAAGGCTCAAATTAAATGGTACTAGGTTCCTGTAATTTGTTGTAAGAAGATAGGCAGGGAGGGGGCTTGGCGTATGGGCTCAGGGAGTTTATTCCAAGCATAGGGTGAGGCGAGGCAGAAAGGGCACATAACCATTATACCTCCATCCAGGATATCTAGACTGCCCCAACTTGACATTTCGTCCTTTAGATTGTAAGCTCCTTTGAGCAGGGACTATCCTTCTTTGTTTAAACTGTACAGCGCTGCGTAACCCTGGTAGCGCTTTAGAAATGTTAAGTAGTAGGAGTAGTAAGAAGGACTGAATTTGCTTTCAAAAATTTTGATCAAGACATTCCCACCAAAAGTGTAAAAAAGATCCAACTTGTTCACAGTTCCTCCAGCAAAGGTCAGAGTCTAAGCACCAACGATTAAGACATTTAGGGATGATATACAGTGGGGGAAATAAGTATTTGATCCCTTGCTGATTTTGTAAGTTTGCCCACTGACAAAGACATGAGCAGCCCATAATTGAAGGGTAGGTTATTGGTAACAGTGAGAGATAGCACATCACAAATTAAATCCGGAAAATCACATTGTGGAAAGTATATGAATTTATTTGCATTCTGCAGAGGGAAATAAGTATTTAATCCCTCTGGCAAACAAGACCTAATACTTAGTGGCAAAACCCTTGTTGGCAAGCACAGCGGTCAGACGTCTTCTGTAGTTGATGATGAGGTTTGCACACATGTCAGGAGGAATTTTGGTCCACTCCTCTTTGCAGATCATCTCTAAATCATTAAGAGTTCTGGGCTGTCGCTTGGCAACTCGCAGCTTCAGCTCCCTCCATAAGTTTTCAATGGGATTAAGGTCTGGTGACTGGCTAGGCCACTCCATGACCCTAATGTGCTTCTTCCTGAGCCACTCCTTTGTTGCCTTGGCTGTATGTTTTGGGTCATTGTCGTGCTGGAAGACCCAGCCACGACCCATTTTTAAGGCCCTGGCGGAGGGAAGGAGGTTGTCACTCAGAATTGTACGGTACATGGCCCCATCCATTCTCCCATTGATGCGGTGAAGTAGTCCTGTGCCCTTAGCAGAGAAACACCCCCAAAACATAACATTTCCACCTCCATGCTTGACAGTGGGGACGGTGTTCTTTGGGTCATAGGCAGCATTTCTCTTCCTCCAAACACGGCGAGTTGAGTTCATGCCAAAAAGCTCAATTTTTGTCTCATCTGACCACAGCACCTTCTCCCAATCACTCTCGGCATCATCCAGGTGTTCACTGGCAAACTTCAGACGGGCCGTCACATGTGCCTTCCGGAGCAGGGGGACCTTGCGGGCACTGCAGGATTGCAATCCGTTATGTCGTAATGTGTTACCAATGGTTTTCGTGGTGACAGTGGTCCCAGCTGCCTTGAGATCATTGACAAGTTCCCCCCTTGTAGTTGTAGGCTGATTTCTAACCTTCCTCATGATCAAGGATACCCCACGAGGTGAGATTTTGCGTGGAGCCCCAGATCTTTGTCGATTGACAGTCATTTTGTACTTCTTCCATTTTCTTACTATGGCACCAACAGTTGTCTCCTTCTCGCCCAGCGTCTTACTGATGGTTTTGTAGCCCATTCCAGCCTTGTGCAGGTGTATGATCTTGTCCCTGACATCCTTAGACAGCTCCTTGCTCTTGGCCATTTTGTAGAGGTTAGAGTCTGACTGATTCACTGAGTCTGTGGACAGGTGTCTTTCATACAGGTGACCATTGCCGACAGCTGTCTGTCATGCAGGTAACGAGTTGATTTGGAGCATCTACCTGGTCTGTAGGGGCCAGATCTCTTACTGGTTGGTGGGGGATCAAATACTTATTTCCCTCTGCAGAATGCAAATAAATTCATATACTTTCCACAATGTGATTTTCCGGATTTAATTTGTGATGTGCTATCTCTCACTGTTACCAATAACCTACCCTTCAATTATGGGCTGCTCATGTCTTTGTCAGTGGGCAAACTTACAAAATCAGCAAGGGATCAAATACTTATTTCCCCCACTGTATAATCCCTAAATAAAAAGTCATACCTGTGTAGTTAAAGCACTGGAGATTGAGCATTTAAACCAAGGTTGTCCAACCTCGGTCCTCGAGGGCTGCAGTCCAGTCGGGTTTTCAGGATTTCCTTAATGAATATAGATGACATCTATTTGCATGCACTGCCTTCACTGTGGAAATCCTGAAAACCCAACCTGGTGAGTGCCAAGGTTGGACACCCTAGATGTAAACAAAGATTCCCATTAAGGGATCCAAAAGGATTCCCTGTCTAGAAGTCCTATAGCTCTCTGCCATTTATCCTGATAAGCGTCTGAAGTTAATAGGAATGATAAATATTGAGTGATATAATTTAGAGATTAACCCTTTAAGGTTTCCTCCCCCAAAATAATTTTTTCAAAGGGTAATGTAGCGCGATTGAATCCTTCCAAATGATGAGGGTGTAAAGAAAAATTTTATAACTGAAACTATCTATAAAAAACTAAGGGACAAATTATATTTCTCTGACAGAAAACGCCATTCCTGAAAGCTACGACCCGTTATTAACTATGCAAAAAGTGGACAGGATTCCCAACTTTCTGAGGTTTGGAAAGGGGCCCATCCCATATTTTTTACAATGAATAAATATCTACCTGCAAAGAGCTCGTGTACGGCTATGAGGATATTCCCAACTCAAGAACTCTATTCTGACAGTCCTCAACTATATGTGGTGGGGAGAGCAAGGATCACAGGTGGTGCGTGGAAATGAGTGACCTAGGAGAATAATAGAGGGAGAAGTGAAATAAACACCAACAAAATATCAAATAATCCTGGGGTTGATGCCATCGGTGCCGATTTCGTGGACATCGATACCGGTACCGAAGAACCGGCCGTCGATACCGATGCCGTCGAAGTCGACGTCGAGGGGCCGGCGCAAGTTCCAAAAAGACGGTCCCGAAGAACTTGCCTCGCTACTTGTGTCCGTTTCCGGAGACCGAGACACAAAGTACACGACTTGGTATCGTGCTGCGGCCCGAGGCACTAGAGGCACCAAGCGTGAGTGTCGGTCTGCGAGATATGCCGGCCGCACCGACCACACTTTTTAAATCCACTCGGGACCTTCGAGGACATCGACGGAAAAATCGCGTCGGCGAAATCAAAGTCGTCGATGGTGGCGGTAAAAATCACACCTCGAAAATAAATCGACTGCGCGGCCACAAGGCCGCAACGTGACGCCCCCACTAAGAGACGAGGGAAAATCAAGTTCAGCGCATTTTTTTTTTAAAGAAAACTAAAGAGAAACGCGACAACGAAAAAAATAAGAAGATTCGCGAACAACGCGATCCGGTTTCCGGGGCTGACAGAGAGAGAGACGAACACGACTCTCTCCAGCGCGGAAAAGAAAAGACTGAGCGGGAACGGTCGCGCACGGGCGGGAAGGCGGCCGCGCATGCGCGGTGGGTGTGCCCTGCGTGCGGGACCACCCGCGAAGTTTTGTTCCGGTTGGTGGGGGCTGCCGTGGATGTCAACCCAGTTGTGAGAACAAGCAGCCTGCTTGTCCTCGGAGAAATCAAATAATCGAACTCTGGATGCAGTATAAATCAGCTACACCTGACAGCATGCTTGGATGATATGTGCCCTTGCCAGCCAGGAGGGCACATAGAAATCTTTATCCTCGGTGACCCTCCTTTAGCTGTCAGGGGTCTGCAGAAATATAGCAGCTGTATTTCTTCCCTCGCTGGGTATTACTGCATTACCTCAGCTACTCAGTTTTATAACACCTGCGTGACTTCATTTATTTCCATCACTAGGAATGAAAATAGACATCATATGAACAATACTGGTGCCAGTAGGGCTCCCGCCCCTGTTGGTCAGCATTTTACAGGACCAGGACACTGTACCAGTGACTTCACAGTGAGAATCCTGAAAGGTAACTTTAAAACCATACAAGAACGTAAGACCTTTGAAGTCAGAATGATTGAATATTTTAACACCCAACAGAAAGGACTTAACAAGGATCTGGGGTTCCTAGCCCATTATAAACCATAAAGCTGTATGTCTCTGTTGATCACCCTCCCCTCACCTATCCACACCCATCCTGTTAGAATATCAATGATATGCTTTGATGTCCCCATGCATACCTCCTACCTACCCCCATCCTCCCACCCTGTCAGAATGTCATAGTAATGCTTGAATGTTTTCACTTATATACACTGTCAGCTAGCACATTTGCTTATTTCCGATCTGAGGAAGAAGGGCAACCTTCGAAAGCTAATCAAGAAATGTATTAAGTTATGTCCAATAAAAAAGGTGTCATCTTATTTTCTTTTCCATGTTTTATTTTGTTTGATTTCTATAGATTCTACATGGAATGTTGCTATTCCACTAGCAACATTCCATGTAGAAGTCGGCCCTTGTAGATCACCAATGTGGCCGCGCAGGCTTCTGCTTCTGTGAGTCTGACGTCCTGCACGTACGTGCAGGACGTCAGACTCACAGAAACAGAAGCCTGCGCAGCCTTCTACATGGAATGTTGCTAGTGCAATAGCAACATTCCATGTAGAATCTCCAATAGTAGCAACATTCCATGTAGAATCTCCAATGGTATCTATTTTACTGTCATAGTAATGCTTGAATGTTTTCACTTATATACACTGTCAGCTAGCACATTTGCTTATTTCCGATCTGACGAAGAAGGGCGACCTTCAAAAGCTATTCAAGAAATGTATTAAGTTATGTCCAATAAAAAAGGTATCATCTTATTTTCTTTTCCATGTTTTATTTTGTTTGATTTCTATAGATTCTACATGGAATGTTGCTATTCCACTAGCAACATTCCATGTAGAAGTCGGCCCTTGTAGATCACCAATGTGGCCGCGCAGGCTTCTGCTTCTGTGAGTCTGACGTCCTGCACATACGTGCAGGACGTCAGACTCACAGAAACAGAAGCCTGCGCAGCCTTCTACATGGAATGTTGCTAGTGGAATAGCAACATTCCATGTAGAATCTCCAACAGTAGCAACATTCCATGTAGAATCTCAAAGAGTAGCAACATTCCATGTAGAATCTCCAATGGTATCTATTTTACTGTCATAGTAATGCTTGAATGTTTTCACTTATATACACTGTCAGCTA
Organism: Microcaecilia unicolor; assembly: GCF_901765095.1. Classification (NCBI taxonomy): domain Eukaryota; kingdom Metazoa; phylum Chordata; class Amphibia; order Gymnophiona; family Siphonopidae; genus Microcaecilia; species Microcaecilia unicolor. Next base: position 26,591,629 of record NC_044032.1, on the reverse strand, counting down.
GCACATTTGCTTATTTCCGATCTGAGGAAGAAGGGCAACCTTCGAAAGCTAATCAAGAAATGTATTAAGTTATGTCCAATAAAAAAGGTATCATCTTATTTTCTTTTCCATGTTTTATTTTGTTTGATTTCTATAGATTCTACATGGAATGTTGCTATTCCACTAGCAACATTCCATGTAGAAGTCGGCCCTTGTAGATCACCAATGTGGCCGCGCAGGCTTCTGCTTCTGTGAGTCTGACGTCCTGCACGTACGTGCAGGATGTCAGACTCACAGAAACAGAAGCCTGCGCAGCCTTCTACATGGAATGTTGCTAGTGGAATAGCAACATTCCATGTAGAATCTCAAAGAGTAGCAACATTCCATGTAGAATCTCCAATGGTATCTATTTTACTGTCATAGTAATGCTTGAATGTTTTCACTTATATACACTGTCAGCTAGCACATTTGCTTATTTCCGATCTGAGGAAGAAGGGCAACCTTCGAAAGCTAATCAAGAAATGTATTAAGTTATGTCCAATAAAAAAGGTATCATCTTATTTTCTTTTCCATGTTTTATTTTGTTTGATTTCTATAGATTCTACATGGAATGTTGCTATTCCACTAGCAACATTCCATGTAGAAGTCGGCCCTTGTAGATCACCAATGTGGCCGCGCAGGCTTCTGCTTCTGTGAGTCTGACGTCCTGCACGTACGTGCAGGATGTCAGACTCACAGAAACAGAAGCCTGCGCAGCCTTCTACATGGAATGTTGCTAGTGGAATAGCAACATTCCATGTAGAATCTCCAATGGTATCTATTTTACTGTCATAGTAATGCTTGAATGTTTTCACTTATATACACTGTCAGCTAGCACATTTGCTTATTTCCGATCTGAGGAAGAAGGGCAACCTTCGAAAGCTAATCAAGAAATGTATTAAGTTATGTCCAATAAAAAAGGGATCATCTTATTTTCTTTTCCATGTTTTATTTTGTTTGATTTCTATAGATTCTACATGGAATGTTGCTATTCCACTAGCAACATTCCATGTAGAAGTCGGCCCTTGTAGATCACCAATGTGGCCGCGCAGGCTTCTGCTTCTGTGAGTCTGACGTCCTGCACGTACGTGCAGGATGTCAGACTCACAGAAACAGAAGCCTGCGCAGCCTTCTACATGGAATGTTGCTAGTGGAATAGCAACATTCCATGTAGAATCTCCAACAGTAGCAACATTCCATGTAGAATCTCAAAGAGTAGCAACATTCCATGTAGAATCTCCAATGGTATCTATTTTACTGTCATAGTAATGCTTGAATGTTTTCACTTATATACACTGTCAGCTAGCACATTTGCTTATTTCCCATCTGAGGAAGGAGGGCAACCTTCGAAAGCTAATCAAGAAATGTATTAAGTTATGTCCAATAAAAAAGGGATCATCTTATTTTCTTTTCCATGTTTTATTTTGTTTGATTTCTGTTGATAACCTTAAGAGTGGACTAACACGGCTACCACACTCCATCACTAGGAATAAATGTAGATGCTTAAACAAATAATTTTAGAATCTCAACATCTTGCCTTAGATACTACAAAAGAAACATTGGAGGAATTTTTCTGCTAAAGTAATATATCATAAGGAAACCCAGATGGCCCTGGAGAGGGGTCACAGTAGGATAAGAGATCCTAAGTCAGTCATTACCCATTTATCACAGGGAGCTCAGTCTACAGCACATTTATTTCTCAACAGAACTCTTGAAAAAAATATGTCAAAAGATTAGAAGACAAAGCCTCTTCTGTCCCTACCTTGCCCCTAGAAAATATATACTCTACCTCATATGAAGAGAACAGAAAGCATGACGCTGCTCTGAGAAAGCTTATAAACTGTTCTTCCAGTTTCCAAGCGAGAGCCCCAAGACGCCTGCTCATATTTCCTTATAGGCCTTAATTAGCCCCACGGGAGTTCTTCTGAATACTTGGATTTTCAACATAACCAGCCATTTTCATAAGGCTCTTGACAAAAGCACTGGAGAGATGATCTTTCACACCATAGAAAGCTTCCACAGGAATCCTCAATATGGGTAAAAAGGGAAGGAGGAGGAGGAGAGTACAGGAGACATTTTGCACTTTATGTATCCTGCAAAGTCTCGTCAAAAATATAACCAATGGTTCAGCCTCAGGACTATCGTCTGAGCTGCTACAGGAGACACAGCACTGCAGACAATTATATGAAAAAGAAGTAAGAACCTTGAATTACAAATATGTCTATACACATGCAGGGTAATCTAATATAATAATTTGCTCCTCCAACGTTCCAATGTGTGTCACTGGGATCGTAACCACCTGCTGACGTCACTCCTCCAACGTTCTCCGTCCCCCCTCCCTCCCAGTTCCATGGGACCCTGGAACTGGGAGGGAGGGACAGAGGGAGGGGGGACCCTGGAAATGGTAGGGAGGGAGGGGGACACTGGAACTCAGAGGTGGGGGGAGGGAGGGGGCCTGGAACTCGGAGGGAGGTGGAGGGGGCAGGGGAGAGATGCTGCACATGGATGGATGGAGGGGGCAGGGCACAGAGGACGTTGCCTGCATATGGATGAATGCAGGGGAGAGAGGATAATGCAGGGGAGGGTGGGGACCCTGAAACTCAGAGGGAGGCTGGGAGGGGACGACCCTGGAACTCGGAGGCAGGGAGAGAGGGAGGGGATGACCCTGGAACTCGGAGGGAGGGAGGGGGACAACAACCCTGGAACTTGAAGGGAGGGAGGGGGGGACAACCCTGGAACTCAGAGGGCGGGAGGGAGGGGGGACCCTGGAACTGGGAGGGAGGGGGGCCCTCGCACACAATATCATGCTCACACACACTCTCTCTCTCTCTCACAGACACACTCGCACCCAGTCTCACTCTCTGTCACACACACTCGCACATTCACTCTCTCTCACACAGTGGCGTTCCTAGGGGGGCAGACACCCGGGGCGGTGCCCCACCCCCCGGGTGCAGCGCCCCCCCCCAATGCAGTGCGGACCCCCCCCCCCCGGCGAAAGACCCCCCCCGGGTGCATGCCGCTGGGGGGGGGGGGTGCCGCAGCGCGCGCCTCCTGCGAGTTTACTAACTTTGCTCGTTCGCTGCAGCTCCCTCTGCCCCGGAACAGGAAGTAACCTGTTCCGGGGCAGAGGGAGCTGCAGCGAACGAGAGAAGTTAGCGAACTCTCGCAGCAGGCGCGCGCCCCGGCACCCCCCAGCAGCGTGCACCCGGGGCGGCCCGCCCCCCCACCTTGGTACGCCACTGTTCTCTCACACACTCTCTCAAACATAAACACTCCGAGGAAAACCTTGCTAGCGCCTGTTCCATTTGTATCAGAAACGGGCCTTTTTTACTAGTTCTATATAATGCATTAAAAAGGCACAAATTAGGTACCAAACGTTTGGCGTAGCAATGGGATTTAACGAATGTTAGGCGCCAAAATGAGGCAGAAATGGCCAGTTAGGTGCCACGATGCACTTAGGTGCTATTCTATAACTTGGTGCTTAAGGGGCCCTTTACCTAAAAGGTTGATATGAGTCAACAGGCTTGCCGCACACCGGAACTAGTTCCCACCCCCAGCACGCACTATTTCCGGTGCTACAGGAAATTTTTTTTTAGATTTTTGTAGTGCCGGAACTTAACTGGCGGTAATCAGGCAGTGAGCGTTACTGCTGGGTTAGCGACAGAGCCCTTACCACCATCTGAATGGGTGGCGGTAAGGGTTCCCCGCGAAATGGCCATGCGGTAAGAGGTTCGCCTACCGCACAAGCATTTCTTTTTCCCCCAAAATGACCAGCCTTTTACCCGCTATGGTAAAAGGGGACCTCAGCTAGGGTTACTATACGTCCGGATTTACCTGGACATGTCGTTGGTGAGGCCCCACCTGGAGTATTGTGTTCAGTTTTGGAGGCCGTACCTTGCGAAGGATGTTAAAAAAATGGAAGCAGTGCAAAGAAAAGCTACGAGAATGGTATGGGATTTGCGTTCCAAGACGTTTGATCAGAGACTTGCTGACCTGAACATGTATACCCTGGAGGAAAGGAGGAACAGGGTTGATATGATACAGACGTTCAAATATTTGAAAGGTATTAATCCGCAAAAAAATCTTTTCCGGAGATGGGAAGGTGGTAGAACGAGAGGACATGAAATGAGATTGAAGGGGGGCAGACTCAAAAAAGATGTCAGGAAGTATTTTTTCACGGAGAGGGTGGTGGATGCTTGGAATGCCCTCCCGTGGGAGGTGGTGGAGATGAAAACGGTAACGGAATTCAAACATGCGTGGGATATGCAAAATGAATTCTGTGCAGTAGGAATGGATCCTCAGAAGCTTAGCCAAAATTGGGTGGCGGAGCAGGTGGGGGAAGAGAGATTGGTGGTTGGGAGGCGAGGATAGTGGAGGGCAGACTTATACGGTCTGTGCCAGAGCCGGTGATGGGAGGCGGGACTGGTGGTTGGGAGGCGGGAAATACTGCTGGGCAGACTTGTACGGTCTGTGCCCTGAAAAAGGCAGGTACAAATCAAGGTAAGGTATACACATATGAGTTTATCTTGTTGGGCAGACTGGATGGACCATGCAGGTCTTTTTCTGCCGTCATCTACTATGTTACTATGTCCTCTTTTTGAGGACATGTCCGGGCATCCGGACGGGTTTTGGCCAGCCTGCCCATTTGTCCGGATTTCTGGACAAATGGGCGGGCTGATGCTGACGTGCGTGCGGTGGACCTCCCCTCCCCTTACTCACGATCTTCCCTGGTGGTCTAGTGACTTCGGGGAAGGAAAGAGCCCCCTCCATTCCATTGAAGTAGTCTACATGGCTTAGTACCATTTACGTGCCCAGCTGTTGCTTTTTAGGCATCAGCATTTATAACAGCCACAGAAATAGCGTAGGTGGTCGTGCCTAAAGTTTGGCGTGTAACTGCAAACTTATGTTAGTATTCTAGACCAGATTTGGTGCCCAACTCTGCTGTTGTAGCTTAGAGCCCAGTCTTAGGCACCTAACTTTAGGCGCTATCTATAGAATTCCCCTCTAAGGGGCAATTATCTGCAGGTCGCCTAAAGTTAGGTGCTGGGAAGCTGCACACTAAGCGCAAATTCTATAATCACCAATTGTGTGTGTGTAATTGCAGTTATATAATACTAGGGTAAGTCTGCATTTACAAACTTAACCCTGGGGCGTAGCCAGACCTCAACGTTTGGGGGGTGAGGAGCCCATTTGGCCTACCTCCTGCAACCCCGCCAGCCAAACTGGGGGACCTGGATTCATTTTGAGGGGGCCCAGGCTCCCAAAGCAATGCCACTGTCTTAACTGTAAGCACAGTGGCATTCCTAGGTCAGCTGCCACCCGGGGCGGATTGCCACTGTGCACCCCCCCTCCCCCGGGTGCAGCGGCGTCTGTCCCCCCAGGGTGCAGCACGACACCCCCCCCCCCGGCGCAATGACACCCCCCGTCCCCGGGTGCATTCTTGGCTGTTGGAGGGTGCAGAGAGCAGCCGCGCGCCTGTCGGCTCCACTGGCTCCCTGCTCCCTCTGCCCCGGAACAGGAAGTAACCTGTTCCGGGGCAGAGGGAGCAGGGAACCAGCGGAGCAGACAGTCGCGCGGCTGCTCTCTGCATCCACCAGAAGCGTGCACCCGGGGCGGACCGCCCCCACCGCCCTTGCTACGCCACTGCGTAAGCACAATCTTTTATGCCATGTCAAAAGCTGGTGGAAACGCTCGCACCTAAATGTGGTCAATTACACGCATCCACAGCCTACTCACTACGGCTCTAGAATAACAACTAGAAGGGGACGTTATCAACATGGGCTACCACTGAAATGGGTTGTTTTATCGTTAATTTGAGTTACCAGTAACTAGGTCTCACTGCATAAAATAGGACCACTGCGAAAATACCATAAGTTAATGGTAAAATAACCCATTTTAATGGTAGCCTACATTGATAACCCCTCCCCCCCAGGGTAGTTACACATATAACTGCAAATTAGTGCGTTAGAGCAGATTACCACCAACCAAATATGGCTAGTAATTGATTACTGGTGCCAACTGGTCTGGAGAGAGGTGTCCGGATTTATGATTATGCTCCAATTGATATATTTATTTATTTGCTGCATTTGTACCCCACATTTTCCCACCTATTTGCAGACTCAATGTGGCTTACACTATGTTATTATTATTATTATTAACATTTGTATAGCGCTACCAGATGCACGCAGCGCTGAACACCTGACATAGAGAGACAGTCCCTGCTCAATAGAGCTTACAATCTAAAAGTAATACAGACAAGACAATTAAGGGCGATGTCAATTAAGATAATTAAGACAATTAAGTCAATTAAGAGAATTAAGTCAATTAAGACAAGACAATTAAAGGCGAGGGAAGTACTGGGTGAGAAGGAACAAGGGGAGGGCACTTGAGTAGTGGCTAGGAGCCAAAACATTCCATCTGGAATCTCCAATAGTAGCAACATTCCGTGTAGAACCTCCAATAGTAGCAACATTCCATGTTCCACTGCACTAACCACTAGGCTACTCCTCCACTAGCAACATTCCATGTAGAAGCCTGCCCTTGCAGATGAGCAACGTGGCCGCGCAGGCGAAGCCTGCCCTTGCAGATGAGCAACGCGGCCGCGCAGGCTTCTGTTTCTGTGAGTCTGACGTCCTGCACGTACGTGCAGGACGTCAGACTCACAGAAACAGAAGCCTGCGCGGCCGCGTTGCTCATCTGCAAGGGCGGGCTTCTAAATGGAATGTTATTATTATTATTAACATTTGTATAGCGCTACCAGACGCACGCAGCGCTGAACACCTGACATAGAGACAGTCCCTGCTCAATAGAGCTTACAATCTAAAAATAATACAGACAGACAAGACGATTAAGGGCGAGGGAAGTACAGGGTGAGAAGGAACAAGGGGAGGGGAATTGAGTAGTGGCTAGGAGCCAAAACATTCCATCTGGAATCTCCAATAGTAGCAACATTCCGTGTAGAACCTCCAATAGTAGCAACATTCCATGTTCCACTGCTCTAACCACTAGGCTACCCCTCCACTAGCAACATTCCATGTAGAAGCCTGCCCTTGCAGATGAGCAACGCGGCCGCGCAGGCTTCTGTTTCTGTGAGTCTGACGTCCTGCACGTACGTGCAGGACGTCAGACTCACAGAAACAGAAGCCTGCGCGGCCGCGTTGCTCATCTGCAAGGGCAGGCTTCTACATGGAATGTTATTATTATTAACATTTGTATAGCGCTACCAGACGCACGCAGCGCTGAACACCTGACACAGAGAGACAGTCCCTGCTCGATAGAGCTTACACTCTATAAATACAGACAGACAAGACAATTAAGGGCGAGGGAAGTACTGGGTGAGAAGGAACAAGGATAGGGAAATTGAGTAGTGGTTAGGAGCCAAAAGCAGTGGTGAAAAGGTGGGTTTTCAGCATAGATTTGAAAACAGGTAGAGATGGAGCTAGACGTACAGGCTCAGGAAGTCTATTCCAGGCATAAGGTGCCGCGAGGGAAAAGGAACGAAGTCTGGAGTTAGCAGTGGAGGAGAAACGGGACAACAAGAGAGATTTGTCCAGTGAGCGGAGTTCACGGGGAGGAATGTAGGGAGAGATGAGAGAGGAGAGGTAATGTTGCAAAAGGTATAATCATAAACAGAGTAAGAGGTATGGTCTAAATTAACATATTACTATGTAAGAAATTAGGTAGATAGGTCAGTAGAATTATTTACATAACACAAAATAAAACGGGTAAGATATAATGACCAATAGCGATAATGTGATTAGCATAATCCAATTAGAAGGGATCAGTATTAGTTGGTTTAGATGTAGAATGGAATCAAGTCATTAAGGAGGATTTTTATTGTAAGTCTCCTCGAACAGGTGCGTCTTCAATAACTTCCGGAAGGTTGTCAAGTCACGCGTTGTTTTTATAGCATTTCGGTAGTTTATTCCATGATTTTGTGCAGAGGTACGTGAAGGTAGATGCGTGTAGTGATTTGTATTTGAGTCCTCTACAATTGGGGTAGTGGAGGTTTAAGAAGGTACGTGATGAACTTTTGATGTTTCGTGCAGGTTAGGAAACAAAAGCCTGCGCGGCCACGTTGCTGATCTGCAAGGGCAGGCTTCTACATGGAATGTTGCTAGTGGAATAGCAACGTTAACATTCCATGTAGAATCTCCAATAGCAGCAACAGAATCTCAACATTCCATTTAGAATCTCAAATAGGGAAAGGGAAATGGGACTTGATATACCTCCTTTCTGAAGTTTTTGCAACTACATTCAAAGCGGTTTACATATATTCAGGTACTTATTTTGTACCAGGGGCAAGGGAGGGTTAAGTGACTTGCCCAGAGTCACAAGGAGCTGCAGTGGGAATCAAACTCAGTTCCCCAGGATCAAAGTCCACTGCACTAACCACTAGGCTACTCCTCCACTAGCAACATCCCATGTAGAAGCCTGCCCTTGCAGATCAGCAACGCGGCCGCGCAGGCTTCTGTTTCTGCAGCTTAGTAAACAGGAGGGTTTATTTTAAAATACTTTAAATTTGTGCTTGTCCGGCTTTATTATGTTTAGATTTTTCACCATTAATTGAAGCACTTTTCTCTAGCATACAAACCAGGATAGCTTATATAAAAAGGGTCTTTTATTTATAGACTTTTTGCTTAGCTAATAGAAACATAGAAACATGACGGCAGATAAAGTCTATGGAAGCAGCTGATTTCAGAACCCAGCAAAGCCAAACAGAGAGGGCTACAAAGTACAAAACAAACAATCTCAAACAAAAAGCACCAAGAGCCTTCAAGACCGGAACATGTCCTTTAATTGATGGAAGTAGAAATAATGTACATCAGTGACCCGACATGGGCTGTGTTTCGGCACACAGTGTCTGCATCAGGGGTCTTAAGTCAGTACTTTCAAAAGTAAGGAAAGGATAGCCCGCCACCGGGGCTCCAAACAGAGATCGTTGACCTTCAAAGCAGTCAAAACTCTGACGTTCCAGTGTCTGTGAAACAAACAATCTGATGCAGGCACAGTGCGCCAAAACACGGCCCGTATCGGGTCACTGATGCACATTATTTCTACGTCTATCAATTAAAGGACATGTTCCGGTCTTGAAGGCTCTTGGTGCTTTTGGATTTCAGAGCCCAGACATCGAGCCGGCCATACTTTAGATTTAATCTTTTTTAATGATTTATTTTTGGAAATGAATCGGGTAAAAATCTTGGTTGAATCCGTTTTGTGGACAGATCGTCTGTTATTAGCTGCTGGTTTTCAGTTAAGGAAAAAAAAAGTTAGTAAGGAGTCAGGTAGATTTTGATCAATTAAGAACTTGGTGGCTTCCTCTTTGGAATTCTGCAATAGATGGTGGATACAGTTCTTTGACTATCTGTCTAGATTCTTTGCAACCTTTAGAGTTTAGAATACCTAAGCATTCACATGTTGCACCTTGGTTTACATCACAACTAAAAGCAGAAACAACTATTATGTAGAAAAGAATGAGAATTGAGGACATTTCCAGATCGTTTTACACTCTCAGACTATCAATCGTGTCTTGAGCTCTATCGAAAATCCACTAAGACAGCAAAGAAAACATTTTTTGAAGATAAAATGAACAAAACTGGCTCTTCTAAGGAATCATTTTCCATAGTGAGAAATATGTCTTCTCTGCAATATGGGGATGATTTGGTAGACATTTCCTTCTCTAGCCAAATCTTTGCGACCTTTCTTTGTGATTAAGTTAGCAGAGTCTGCTCCTCTTTTGATCATAAAGATTTACCATTCAATTCAGGAACCAGCTGTACACCGCTGTCTCTTTGATCGGAATTTGCTCCAGTTACTACACAGCAGGTGGGAAAAGTAATGAGTTGTGTTAATAATTCTACTATCTTCTTGGGTGTTTGTAATGCAGTCTTAATTAAAAGTATGAAGGAGGACTCAAGAGGCAGCGCAAGGAAAGATGCCGAGATGCCAACCCCCTGGCCTGAGATGCTGTCCCCTTCCTTCCTCCACCCCGTTTGCAGCATTTACCTTGTCGTTTCATCACTTTCCAAAAGACGGCAACGGCAGCAATTTCCATAAGCTACCCTGCTGCTGGCACCCGCCTCTTCCCTTTACCATGGCCGCCTCTGAAGAAACAGGAAGTTACATCAGTAAAGGGAAGAGACGGGTGCTGGTGGCAGGGCAGTGTATGGGAATTGCTGCTGCCACCGGCTTTTGGAATGCAACAAAACGACAAGGTAAACACCGCGAACAGAGTGGAGGAAGGAATGGAGAGATGCCGCTCCCAAAATAGTGGGGAGATGCTGCTCCCTGAAGAGTGCCACCTCAGGCCACCACCTCAGGTGGCCAGGGCCGCCGAGAGACTGGGCTGGTCCTGGGGCAAGGCTGCCCCCGGGGCCCTGCCACTGCCACCCCCCCCAAGGTTGCCGCACCCCTCCTCCACCCGCCCCCCTCCGTCCGCCACAGGACCGGGCCCCCCTGCATTGAAATCACAGCGCCTCTCACCTCCGTGTGAAAGCGCTGCAGGCAGCAGGGCAGCAGATCGCTTCCCTTCGGGCCTCCTTCCCTCCCTGTGTCCCGCCCTCGAGGAAGTTAAGTCAGATGAGGGCGGGACACAGGGAGGGAAGGAGGCCCGAAGGGAGGCGATCTGCTGCCCTGCTGCCTGCAGCAGTTTCACACGGAGGTGAGAGGCACTGTGATTTCAATGCAGGGGGCCCAGCCTGGTGGCAGACGGTCGACGACGGAGGGCGGGTGGGACTGCGGCGCTGGGCCCCCTTGGAGGCCCGGGGAATTTTGTCCCCCCTGCCCCGCCCCTCTTGGTGGCCCTCCAGGTGGCCTAATGGTCAGGCCACCCCTAGGAGGACTTATCTAATTATTTGACAGGTTTACGGGTCCTTTTACCAAAGAGCAATAGGGCTACCGCCACGCTGGTGCGGAGCAAATCAGGCCTACCGCCAAGCTACCGCAGGAACCCAGCAGTGGTCCCGGCCTCTCCTGCGCAACAACTCCAGAGCTAGAAAATGCATTTTTATTTTCAAGTGCCAGGGATTACCTGGTGGCAATTGGGCAGCGTCAGTTTAGAGTGGGAGCCCTTACTGCCTCCTGAATGGTGGTGGTAAGGGCTTCCTCGAGAAATGGCCGCACAAGTGGTTCACTTACCGCAGGGCCAATCCCTTAAAAAAAAAAAAAGAAAGAGAGCCTCTTACCCAGTGAGGTAAAAGGGGGTCTCGGAACACGGCAAATCCACGGGCTGATGCTACTGCAGGGCCCCTTTCACTGTAGCTCAGTAAAAAGAACCTTTAGTGAATAGGTCCTTATCTGAGAGTGAATATTTATTTATTTTAGTACATTTATACCCCGTATTTTCCCACAAAAGCGGGCACAATGCGGCTTACAAAATTACAAAAGTTACATATCAAGAAGGGAAATAACTGTTTGAAACAGGTTCAGTCAAGAGGAAGAAGGTGTGGGCTGAGTGATGTAGTGGGAATATGTCTTCCCAAACAAGAATGTTTTTAAGGATTTTTTGAAAATGTGATGATCGTGTATCTCCTTTAAGGACTTTGGTAGACTGTTCCAAAACTTAGGACTGACATAGGTGAAGGATGAGGAAAGGAGCAATTTATATCGAACAGATTTATAGCTTGAAAAGCGTAAGTTGAGGTAAGATCAAGCGGTCAAGGAAGCATTTCTGGATGGCAGGTCAATCAGGTCTTCCATGTAGGCAGGGGTCTCCCAATAGATGATCTAGTGAGTTAGCGTGCAGATTTTGAAGGTGAGACGAGCTGAAATGGGGAGCCAATGTAGGTTAAAACGAAGAGGTTCTGCATGTTCAAATCGAGGTTTGCCAAAAATAAGTCTAGCAGATCGTAGCAGTAAGACCACTTTTAAAACTTGAAAAGATGGAAAAGTCTTGCCCTGGAAATGATCAGCCTCTCTTCTGTTCTCTTTTTTTGTCCAAAAGTTTTGAAACGCTAGTCCTATTCCAGTTACAAGATATTTTAGAGAAGCATTCTTATTCTGGATAGTATTTCAGTTTGGCTTTCGTCCAAAATTTTCTACTGAAACTCTATTAGTGCCAAGCGTATTCTAGAATCGGCATCTAAATCTAGGCGCCGATAATAGAATATGCTTAGTTGGTATTTCAGCACATATATGTACGCGCATCCATTTACACCAATAAAAACATGGCGTAAATCCCAGCACGCTTGAGATGGAGGTTCATTGAATGAAGATCTGGTTTCTTTTGGGGCCATATAATTGACGAAGTAGACGAAGGATTTCAAATACTCCATCTGTTGTCTTTGAGCAATTCAAAGATTTTTTCAACGTCTTCAATCTCTGGATACTGACTGTTTAATCAGTTAAAGTGTTTAAAGATTGACGTTGTGGCTAAGAAGATTTAAGTGGAGTTTCAACAGAACATTGGATGAATAAATTGAGTGATTACCTTGTAGATGATCCTCTTCTATGGACAGAGTCTGGAGATTTAAACTCCGAAAAGATAAGAACAATAATTTTTATTTATATTCAATTGTCGCGTGGAACTGTCTGATGTCAATGTTAACCCCCATTTTTTGAATGTTGTGTATGAGATGCTATGCATATTATATTTAATAATGAAGTAGATTAATGATTATATTAGTCCTGCAAGTTTTGAGCACGTAGATTTAGGCTGCACTGGGCCATATTCTTTAACTAGGTGCATAAATTTCAGAACACCCATGAAATGCCCATTTTCCCACCCAGAACCAAACCCCTTTTGGCTGTGCACATTAGAAGTTCAATACACATTGTTACAGAATACGCTTGGCGAGTTGTGCGCCTAAATTCTAATCAGTGCCAATTAATGCTCAATATTGCTTGTTAAGTGCTGTTATCAGCGCTCATTAGCTTGTTAAATTGTGCGCATTGTTATAGGATCTGTGCTGATTTTTCGGCTCGGATCTCTAGGCAGGCTATATAGAATCCGGGGCTAAAGGGTTCTGATCTGGTCATTTCAGGTCCAAATAAATGACAAATCGGACTGGTCCACTTTAGAATCAGGAGTACCTCAAGGGTAGATACATTCGGTCAATTAATGAATATCTTCCCTTTAGGAAACAATTGAAAACCCATCTATTCAAACAGGTTTTACCCAAGTGACTTGACCTATCATAAACAAACATAAGCAAATCATCTATCTACAGGTTCAAATAACCACTATCTACAATGACTCAGAAACATCTCCTACCAACCTTCTTACCCTCCATGCTCTTCCCATCTTCTCTTTAATCGCTCCACCGCCTTACCTATCCCTATCCTTTTTCTCATACTTCTTCTATCCCATTTACTCCTTGTTCATTTGTCCTATCACATACCCCCTTTGTTGATTCTGTTACTATCGATTGTATTCTCGTTACTATGTAAGCCGCATTGAGCCTGCGATGAGCGGGAAAGCGCGGGGTACTCCAGGACCGGACTTGGGAAACACTGTTCTAGGATAAACAGCATAAAATCTGTTTTACTGATCTGGGATCTTGCCAGGTACTCCACTGTTGGAAACAGGATACTGGGCTTGATGGACCTTTGGGAATACTTATATACTTATGTACTTGGGATTCTGAATGGAATGTTGCTATTATTTGGGGTTCTACATGGAATGTTGCTACTCTTTGGGTTTCTGCCAGGTACTTGTGACCTGGATTGGCCACTGTTGGAAACAGGATACTGGGCTTGATGGACCTCCGGTCTGTCCCAGTATAGCAACATTTATGCTTATGTTCTTATATACTACCTTGAGGATCTACTATCCCTTTTGCGCACTGTGTTCAGCAGAAAGACCGGTTACTGGAAATTTGCTCTTTACGTCATGTTCAAGTTTACCTCATTTATTGTATTTACTAGTAAAAAAGACCCGTTTCTTAACGCAATGAAACGGGCGCTAGCAATGTAATGAGTCCCTGCCATTAATGTTTCCACGGTTGTATTCTGAATATAATTGTTGTTTATATGTGTAAGATTTCTTTATATACAATATTTTTTGTGTAATCTGTGTTACAATGTGGTAAAAGTTTTCCTTGTTCAGGCCCTTCAATCAGTTTAACAATCACAGTGGAGTGGAGTGGAGGAGTGGCCTAGTGGTTAGGGTGGTGGACTTTGGTCCTGGGGAACTGAGGAACTGAGTTCGATTCCCATTTCAGGCACAGGCAGCTCCTTGTGACTCTGGGCATTGAGCCTGCCATGAGTGGGAAAGCGCAGGGTACAAATGTAACAAAAATAAAATTAAAACTACTGGAGATTCTACATGGAATGTTCCTATTCCACTAGCAACATTCCATGTAGAAGCCTGCGTGGCCACATTGCTGATCTGCAAGGGCCGACTTCTACATGGAATGTTGCTAGTGGAATAGGAACATTGCATGTAGAATCTCAAATAGCAGCAACAGTGGAGGAGTGGCCTAGTGGTTAGGGTGGTGGACTTTGGTCCTGGGGAACTGAGTTTGATTCCCACTTCAGGCACAGGCAGCTCCTTGTGACTCTGGGCAAGTCACTTAACCCTCCATTGCCCCATGTAAGCTGCACTGAGCCTGCCATGAGTGGGAAAGCACGGGGTACAAATGTAACAAAAATAAATAAAATAAAATCAGAAGAGCTCCTTACTCGTGAGAATGCAACATACAGTTGCCCATGTGAGAGACTGAGAGTGACAGTGTGTTTTACAGACAGTGTAAGAGAGAGATACACAGAGTGATTGAGTGTGTGTGTGTGTGTGTGATGTCTGTGAGTGACAAAGTGATTAAATGTTTGTCTTCCCTTCTGTTCTGTGCACTTGCCTCCTTGCCTCCACTGATGTTCGTACCTCCCTGTATATGATTGTTTGTTAGAGATTCAATCCACTCCACTTCCCTCCTCCAAGTTCCGTTCTGTCTGATTGGTTCTTCGTTCCTGTGACGTCACGTTTGTTTGCTTGGCAACTATGCAGCGTTCCGTTTCCTCGACATGAGGGCGGGGACAGTGAGAGCCAATGAAACTCTGAACTACGAACCCTACACTGCCACAGAGTCAGCTTCAGAATGTTGGAGGTGCTTTTTATTATACAGGGTGTTTATACTTGGTTATTTTACTATTGTTATGCTAGTAACAAAATTGTAAGTTTTATGTTAAACTGTACCTGCTGTACACCGCCTTGGGCGAATCTCTTCATAAAGGTGGTTAATAAATCCCAATAAATAAATAAACTTGAGGAATACAGGACTGCAGTGCTTTATGTTGAAGGGGCTTGTTTATGGAATTCACTTCCTTTTGAATTGCACTCTATATAACATTATTTGAAGTTTCAAAAAGCACTCGAGGCATTTTTATTTCAAAGGGCTTTTACAAAATTCTGTGGCATTCAAGGCTTATAGTCATAAATGCATGCTTATTAGATTATCTTGTCTAGCTAACTATTTTGTTTAGGTCTGCATTTTATGATCATGAATGTTGCTACTTAGAGTTTTGGATAGAATAAACAATTTCTATGTAAACAAACAAGCAAATAAATAAATAAATAAATAAATAAATAAATAAAATAAACATAAGGACTGTTAACCTGGATCAGATCAAATCCAACATCCAGTCTCTTAAGATGGTGAGCAGGTATTTAGAGAGGAAGTGTCTAATTAAAGGACCCTTTTACTAAAGGTTGCCAGGTGGCAACCCGGAACTACCACAGACCCAATATGTTCTACCCCCAGCGTGCGCCATTTACGATACTAGCAGAAATATTGCAAAAATATTTCCGCAGGGGTTTATCCCGGCGGTAATCAGGGGGCATCGCACACTGCACAGGTTACCAAGGGTTAGTGTGGGAGCCCTATAAAATAATGAGTGGCATTGAACGGGTAGATGTGAAGCGTGTGTTTACGCTTTCCAAAACTACTAGGACTAGGGGGCACGCGATGAAGCTACAATGTAGTAAATTTAAAACGAATCGGAGAAAATGTTTCTTCACTCAACGTGTAATTAAACTCCGGAATTCGTTGCCAGAGAACTGTGGTAAAGGCAGTTAGCTTAGCGGAGTTTAAAAAAGGTTTGGGCGGCTTCCTAAAGGAAAAGTCCATAGACCGTTATTAAATGGAGTTCGGGAAAATCCACTGTTTCTGGGATAAGCAGTATAAAATGTTTTGAACTTTTTTGGGATCTTGCCAGGTATTTATGATCTGGATTGACCACTGTTGGAAACAGGATGCTGGGTTTCATGGACCTTTGGTCTTTCCCAGTATGGCAATACTTATGTACTTATGTTGTATCCCACTAATATCCAAAAACAAGTTTTGATTCAAAGTGGCTTACAATTTACATTTTGGTGGAGTTACAATAGTGTTGTGCAATGTGGAGACGGTTATTCATATAGTTTTTGAAGAGGTAGATTTGAAAGGAAGGTGACGATATCTTTGTGATTAGCTGTAGAATTTTTTGAAATGGGCGCGCTCGGGGCAAGACTGCCACCGGTGGCCGCGTTGAGTCAGCGGTAGTCCCGGAAGAGTGGTAAGCCCGTGTTGGGCTTACCGTCGCTCTGTAAAAGTGCCCCTAAGCCAATTAAGTTATGTGCCTTTTTATGAAATATGTCCGGATTTCGGCACGGATCTCTAAGCACGCTATATAGAATCCGGCAGTAAGTGTTTGTAGAAAGCATTTTATGTAACATTGTGTTCTGTATAGTGCACTGTTCTGTAACTGCTTTGATTGTATTTGAATGGAATGGCGGTATTTATTTATTTGTTACATTTGTATCCCACATTTTCCCACCTATTTGTAGGCTCAATGTGGCTTACATAGTACCGGAGAGGCGTTTGCAGACTCCGGAGTGAACAAATACAAAGTGATGCTGTGGTAAGATAAAGTTCATGTGGCACAGTCACATTAGGGAATCGTATAACGGAAGAGTTGTGTTACGTCCATTACATACTTTAATTTTGTTGTGTTGCAGAGATTAGGCATTTATGTTGGAGCGGCAGGGTATGCCTTTTTAAACAGGTTAGTTTTTAGTGTTTTCCGGAAGTTTAGGTGATCTTACGTAGTTTTCAAGGCTTTTGGTAATGTGTTCCACGGTTGTGTGCTAATGTAGGAAAAACTGGATGCATAGGTTGATTTGTATTTGAGTCCTTTGCAGCTTGGGTAGTGCAGATTTAGGTACGTTCGTGTTGATTCGGATGTGTTTCTAGTTGGTAGGTCGATCAAGTCTGTCATGTATCCTGGGGCTTCACCATAGATAATTTTGTGAACCAGAGTGCAGATTTTGAAAGCAATGCGTTCTTTGATTGGGAGCCAGTGTAGTTTTTCGCGGAGGGGTTTTGCGCTTTCAAATCGCGTTTTTCCGAAGATAAGCCTAGCTGCCATGTTTTGAGCGGTCTGAAGTTTCTTTAAGGTTTGTTCTTTACATCCTGGATAGATTCCATTGCAGTAGTCTACATGGCTTAGCACCATTGATTGTACCAAGTTGCGAAATGTTTCCCTCGGGAAGAATTGCTTCACGCGTTTAAGCTTCCACATTGAGTGGAACATTTTCTTTGTCGTGGATGTCACTTGGCTCTCCAGTGTTAAGTAGCGGTCCATGGTAACGCCGAGGATTTTCCGGCTGTCTGAGATAGAAAGAGTGTAATCTGGGGTGTTGATGATTGTGGGGTTGTCCGTGCTGTGTTGAGATGAGAGGATGAGACTGTGTTTTTTCTTTGTTGAGTTTTAGTTGAACTGCATTTGCCCAAGAGTCCATGACGTTACAGCAAATGAGATGACTAAATTAATCATGTGAGAATTTCCAGTGTCCCCAAGTTTTGTGCTGAAAGGCAGAGAATTATGTGCTGTATCTATAGCTTTGAGGACTAAATATATATCTTTCCCTTATCTCCCTTTAGTCATCTTTTGTTCTGAGCCTTTCCACAACATTACGTATTTCTGTTTTCCTCTGTACCTTTTCTAGGTCTGCTATGTGATTTGTGAGGAGAATTACCAGGCCTGCATTCAGTATTAAAAACTGGATGCACCACCGAATTTCATAATGTCAAAAAGGATGTTTTCTCTTTTGCTTGCAAAAACCTGGTTAATAATTCATAGCATTCTCTTAGACTTGTTGACCACCCGGGTGCCTGCAAGTCACGGAGTGCTGAGAGCGGGATTATATTTAGAGCCCCTGATCTCCTCTAACTACTCCATTTAGTGCATCCATTTCATACCTCTCTCTGGGGTCCTTTTACTAAGCTGTGGTAAAAAGCCATTTAAAAAAAATTACGGCATGAGCATTTACTGTCACTCGTTTTGTAGATGGTAAAGCTCGCGTGGTTTTCCTGCACTAACCACTTAGAACATACTAATTAGAAGTGCTGTATAATGTAGGAACATCTACTCTCTGCCCATTCACACCCCCCTCCAATATATACATATATATATTTATTTTTATTTATTTTTGTTACATTAGTACCCCGCGCTTTCCCACTCATGGCAGGCTCAATGCGGCTACATGGGGCAATGGAGGGTTAAGTGACTTGCCCAGAGTCACAAGGAGCTGCCTGTGCCTGAAGTGGGAATCGAACTCAGTTCCTCAGTTCCCCAGGACCAAAGTCCACCACCCTAACCACTAGGCCACTCCTCCACTGTTGCTACTATTTGAGATTCTACATTGTTCCATGTAGAAGTCGGCCCTTGCAGATCAGCAATGTGGCCGCGCAGGCTTCTGCTTCTGTGAGTCTGACGTCCTGCAGGACGTCAGACTCACAGAAACAGAAGCCTGCGCAGCCTTCTACATGGAATGTTGCTAGTGGAATATATAATATAATATATATAATATATAATTTTCCAGTGTGCGGCGCTGATGGGCGGTAATCGGCATTGTATGCACGCTGATTACCACCCTGTTAACATGTGAGAAGTTACTGCTAAAGTCTCAGGCCCAAAATGGATATGCCAAATTTTATTTTGCCGCACGTCCATTTTCAGCCCAAAAAAGCACCTTTTTTAAAGGTGCGCTGAAAAATGGACATGCGTGCAATACATGCATCTACACCAACGCAGGACACTTTTCGGTGCACCTTAGTAAAAGGACCCCACAGTTAGCACATATACATTTGTCAGTTAGAACATAAGAACACAAGCGTTGCCATACTGGGACAGACCGAAGGTCCATCAAGCCCAGCAACTGTTTCCAACAGTGGCCAATCCAGGTCACAAGTACCTGGCAAGATCCCAAAAAAGTACAATACATTTTATACTGCTTATCCTAGAAATAAGCAGTGGATTTTCCCCAAGTCCATCTTAATAATGACCTATGGACTTTTCTTTCAGGTAAGACAGTCAAACCTTTTTTAAACCCCGCTAAGCTAACTGCTTTTACCAAATTCTCTGGCAAGGAATTCCAGAGTTTAATTACACTTTGAGTGAAGAAATATTTTCTCCCATTTGTTTTTAATTTACTACTTTGTAGCTTCATTGCGTGCCCCCTAGTCCTAGTATTTTTGGAAACAGTAAACAAGTGATTCACGAGTACGTGTTCCATTCCAGTCATTATTTTATAGACCTCTATTATACCTCCCCTAAGCTGTCTTTTCTCTAAGCTGAAGAGACCTTGCCACAGAACACCATTTTAAACTGTACACAGCTTTATAAAAGGCCCCTATATAAATAGTCTTATGGGGCCTTTTAGAAAGCCATGCTAGTGTTTTTAACTTGTGGTAAAAATAAGTTGACGGTAAACGCTGAGATGCCCATAGGAATATAATAGGTGTCTTAGCGTCTACCACCAGCTGATTTTTACCACAAGCTAAAAACGCTAGCACGGTTTTGATAAAACCCAGCTGCAAAGGTCTAAAATACAAATTAGCACATGCATCCAGCTTTTCATACACAAGCACGCAGCTATGGAATGCACTACCACTCGACGTGAAAAAAATGCGCGACCTAACCAACTTTCGGAAATCACTAAAGACCTGCCTCTTCAACAAGGCATACCGCAATGATCCATCCTATGATCTTTAACACAACACCACTTTATCTCTTATTCCGAATATGATCTCTTTATACTTGATTGCTTAATCTACTATCCAGCTTATTTTAGAAACAGATCGCCGCCCATCTTCCGACACAAATTGGGAGATGGGCGTCAATCTCCTGAATCCGGCTAAATCGGCATAATCGAAAGCTGATTTGGGGCGGCTTCAACTGCGTTGCGTCGCGGGGCCGGTGAAAGTTCAAAGGGGGCATGTCGGCATGGTAGCAAAGGCGGGACGGGGGCGTGCGTTGAGATGGCCGGCTTCGCCTGATAATGGAAAAAAGAAAGCTGGCCGTCACAAGAATTTGGTCCGCTTATTTGGACCCTTTTTTTTTCAGGTCCAAGTCCCTAAAAAGGGCCCCCAACTGACCACCAGAGGGAATCGGGGATGACCTCCCCTGACTCCCCCAGTGGTTCCAAACCCCCTTCCTCGCTCAAAACAACTTAAATTTTTTTTTTTTGCCAGCCTCAAATGTCATACCCAGCTCCCTGACAACAATATGCAGGTCCCTGGAGCAATTTGTAGTGGGTGCAGTGCACTTCATGCAGGAGGACCCAGGCCCATCCCCCACTACCTGTTCCACTTGTGGTGGTAAGTGGGAGCCCTCCAACCCCCCCCCCCCCCCAAAACCCACTGTACCCACATGTAGTTGACCCCCTTCAGCCCTTAGGGCTATGGTAATGCTGTAGAGTTGTGGCCAGTCATTTTTTAACACCCCCCCTCCAAAATCTAGTACTAGGCATGCCGAGAATACAAAACACTCAGGACCTATAGAGCAATTCTACCATACCATAAGCAGTAATTTGTACGAGTCACACAAGGAAAAGGAAAGCATCTTAAACACTACAGTGAGCACTAGAACATCAATTCACCTACTGAAAAACGAAACCAGACAGAATAGTACAGATCGTCGATCCTGCACAATCAATGCCAACTGAAAGCCATGTCTTTTTCACAAACACAGATACACCCTAATCCACTATAGAATAAGCAATAATAACCTTTCTATTTAGACAAAAATTAAACTGAACCCCCAATGCCAGAGTCTGCATACAATGCAACACCACAGAAACAGAAAATGTCCCCTAGTACTGTGCAAAATATAAAGATAGCAGATGTAAATTTGAAAAAACTAACAAACACCAATCACCACTTTACAAATTAACAAATAGAAATAAAACAAATATAGAAAATAAAATAATACCATTTTATTGGACTAATACAGTGGGGGAAATAAGTATTTGATCCCTTGCTGATTTTGTAAGTTTGCCCACTGACAAAGACATGAGCAGCCCATAATTGAAGGGTAGGTTATTGGTAACAGTGAGAGATAGCACATCACAAATTAAATCCGGAAAATCACATTGTGGAAAGTATATGAATTTATTTGCATTCTGCAGAGGGAAATAAGTATTTGATCCCCCACCAACCAGTAAGAGATCTGGCCCCTACAGACCAGGTAGATGCTCCAAATCAACTCGTTACCTGCATGACAGACAGCTGTCGGCAATGGTCACCTGTATGAAAGACACCTGTCCACAGACTCAGTGAATCAGTCAGACTCTAACCTCTACAAAATGGCCAAGAGCAAGGAGCTGTCTAAGGATGTCAGGGACAAGATCATACACCTGCACAAGGCTGGAATGGGCTACAAAACCATCAGTAAGACGCTGGGCGAGAAGGAGACAACTGTTGGTGCCATAGTAAGAAAATGGAAGAAGTACAAAATGACTGTCAATCGACAAAGATCTGGGGCTCCACGCAAAATCTCACCTCGTGGGGTATCCTTGATCATGAGGAAGGTTAGAAATCAGCCTACAACTACAAGGGGGGAACTTGTCAATGATCTCAAGGCAGCTGGGACCACTGTCACCACGAAAACCATTGGTAACACATTACGACATAACGGATTGCAATCCTGCAGTGCCCGCAAGGTCCCCCTGCTCCGGAAGGCACATGTGACGGCCCGTCTGAAGTTTGCCAGTGAACACCTGGATGATGCCGAGAGTGATTGGGAAAAGGTGCTGTGGTCAGATGAGACAAAAATTGAGCTCTTTGGCATGAACTCAACTCGCCGTGTTTGGAGGAAGAGAAATGCTGCCTATGACCCAAAGAACACCGTCCCCACTGTCAAGCATGGAGGTGGAAATGTTATGTTTTGGGGGTGTTTCTCTGGTAAGGGCACAGGACTACTTCGCCGCATCAATGGGAGAATGGATGGGGCCATGTACCGTACAATTCTGAGTGACAACCTCCTTCCCTCCGCCAGGGCCTTAAAAATGGGTCGTGGCTGGGTCTTCCAGCACGACAATGACCCAAAACATACAGCCAAGGCAACAAAGGAGTGGCTCAGGAAGAAGCACATTAGGGTCATGGAGTGGCCTAGCCAGTCACCAGACCTTAATCCCATTGAAAACTTATGGAGGGAGCTGAAGCTGCGAGTTGCCAAGCGACAGCCCAGAACTCTTAATGATTTAGAGATGATCTGCAAAGAGGAGTGGACCAAAATTCCTCCTGACATGTGTGCAAACCTCATCATCAACTACAGAAGACGTCTGACCACTGTGCTTGCCAACAAGGGTTTTGCCACCAAGTATTAGGTCTTGTTTGCCAGAGGGATTAAATACTTATTTCCCTCTGCAGAATGCAAATAAATTCATATACTTTCCACAATGTGATTTTCCGGATTTAATTTGTGATGTGCTATCTCTCACTGTTACCAATAACCTACCCTTCAATTATGGGCTGCTCATGTCTTTGTCAGTGGGCAAACTTACAAAATCAGCAAGGGATCAAATACTTATTTCCCCCACTGTACATTTAGCTTTCAGAGGCCAAAACATCCTTCCTCAGGTCAATACAGTATAGTGCTATTACAATATCCTATCCGGACCTGAGGAAGGGGGTTTTGTTCTCCGAAAGTTAGCCAAAATGTATTAAAATTAGTCCAATAAAAAGATTACATTGTTTACATGTTCTATTATAAACATTAACACAGCTACAATACTACTTTATCCTAAAGCAAAAAATAAAAATATATATTTTATTTACAGTTTGTTGTCTCTGGTTTCTGCTTTCCTCATCTTCTTTTCACTGTCTTCCTTCCATCCAGCATCTGTCTTTGTTCTCTCTCTGCCATCAAGTGTCTGCCCTCTCTGCTGTCCCCTCTATTCAATGTCTGCCCTCTCTCCCTGCCCCTTCCATCTACATGTGCCCTCTATCTCTGCCCCTGTCTGCCCTCTCTCTCTCCCCCTTCCATTCACTGTCTGCCCTTTCTATCCCTTCCATCCACTGTCTGCCCTTTCAATCCATCATTTGCCCTCCCTCTCCCATCCATCCAGGGTCTGCCCTCCCTCTCCTCCCCCTTCCATCCAGGATCAGTCCCCTCTCTCTGCCCCTTTATTTCAGCCCCCAGTTCCAGCCCCAGTCCTTTTCTCCCACCAGTCCCGAGCTTTAGCCCCCAGCCACTTCTCCCTGTCCCCTTTTTAGCCCCCAGTTTCAACCCCAGCCCTTTTCTCTCACCAGTCCTGAGCTTCAGCCCCAGCCACTTCTCCCTGTCTCCTTTTCAGCCCCCAGTCCCCACAATTTCAGCCCCTGCTGCCTTTCAGCCCCCAGTCCCAGTACTAGCCCCCTTTATCCCACCTACCCTCCTTTCAGCCCTCAGTTTCAGCCCCTTTCATCCACATGCCTTGCCCCCCTTTTCAGCCCGACCCATTCTCCCACCTGACCCAGGCATGTCCCATTTTCCATCATGACCCCTTCTCAGACCCCAATTCTAGCCCCCTTCTCCCATTTGAGAACCCCCACCCCACCCCAGTCCCCTTCTCCCATCTGAGAACCCCCACCCCACCCCACCCCAGTCCTCCCATCTGAGAATCCCCAGAACCCCCTCCCCACCCCAGTACCCTTCTCCCATCTGAGAACCCCCACCCCACCCCACCCCAGTCCTTCTCCCATCTGAGAATCCCCAGAACCCCCCTCCCCACCCCAGTCCCCTTCTCCCATCTGGAAACCCCTCCCCACTCCAGTCCCCTTTTCCCATATAAAAACCCCTTCCCCCATGTGAGAACCCCCACAACACCCCTCTCCACCCCAGTCCCCTTCTCCCATATGAAAACCCCCTCCCCTCCCGAGAACCCCCACAACACCCCTCTCCCATCTGAGAGCCCTCTCCCCACTCTAGTCCCCTTCTCCCATATGAAAACCCCCTCCCCACCCCAGTCCCCTTTTCCCATATAAAAACCCCTTCCCCCCATGTGAGAACCCCCACAACACCCCTCTCCCATCTGAAAGCCCCCTCCCCACTCTAGTCCCCTTCTCCCATATGAAAACCCCTCCCCTCCCCATGTGATAACCCCCACAACACCCCTCTCCCATCTGAGAACCCCCTCCCCACCCCCCTTTTCCCATATAAAAACCCCTTCCCCCCATGTGAAAACCCCCACAATACCCCTCTCCCATCTGAGGAGTCCACCCCGACCCGACTCTCCTGCTCCCACCCTACCTTTAAAAAAATATTTTGAAGCATCGTTGCAGGCAGCGCCTTGCGGCTGCCCTGCTTGTTGTAAAAGAAGTAAATCTCTTTGCTTCGTCGTCGTCGGGCCTCACTATGTCCGCCCTCGCGGAAATTACCTCAGAGGAGGGCGGGACATAGTGAGGCCCGACGGACGACGAAGCAAAGAGATTTACTTCTTTTACAACAAGCAGGGCAGACGCAAGGCGCTGCCTGCAACGACGCTTCAAAAAAATTTTTTTTAAGGTAAAGTGGGAGCAGCGGGAGCGAAACGGATCACCCCCCCACCCACTGACACCCGGGGCGGACTGCCCCCACCGCCCCCCCCTTGGTACGCCACTGGGCCAGTGGGTTTGGGGGGGGGGGGATTTGGGGGGCTCAGCACCCAAACGAAGGGTGCTATGCACCTGGAAGCTAATTGTTTTATTTTTTTAATTTTTTTTAAAGTGCCCCCTGGGGTGCCTGATTGGTGTCCTGGCATGTCAGGGGGGCCAGTGCACTAGAAATGCTGGCTCCTTCCATGCCCAAATGCCCTACATTTTGCCGGGTTTGAGATGGCCGACTCCGGTTTCCATTATGGCTGAAAATCGGAGTCGGCCATCTCATCTAACCCCGGTGAGCGATTTGGCCGGCGCCAAGCGTATTTTGAAAATACGCTTGGCTCCGCCCCTTCACGGAGCCGGCCCCGAAGATGGCCACCCATCGATTTGGCCGGCTCCGTTCGATTATGCCCCTACACATCACTCATGATCTTTATGTAATACCACTTGTATCTCTCACTCTGGAATCGTGATCGCCATGACGGAACAATGTAAGCCACATTGAGCCTGCAAATAGGTGGGAAAATGTGGGATACAAATGCAGCAAATAAATAAATAAATAAATAAAAGACCCCCTTAGGCACATCAGTGCCTTTGTCCTTTTTAGATGCCTCCTTTCTCATTGTTCTGCAAAATCTGAAATATTTTGAGAAG
This sequence comes from Microcaecilia unicolor, assembly GCF_901765095.1. NCBI lineage: Eukaryota > Metazoa > Chordata > Amphibia > Gymnophiona > Siphonopidae > Microcaecilia > Microcaecilia unicolor. Next base: position 26,566,142 of record NC_044032.1, on the reverse strand, counting down.
TTATGGAAGATTTAACTTATGCACTGTAACTTGCTTTGTTGTCTTGTTAAGTAAAACCTGTACATAAGTACATAAGTACCGCCATAATGGGAAAAGACCAAGGGTCCATCAAGCCCAGCATCCTGTCTCCGACAGCGGCCAATCCAGGCTTCAAGAACCCGGCAACCCCTCCCCCCCCCCAAAAAAAAATATATATTAATAATGTTCAATTAACTTTTCCCTCAGGAACCTGTCCAAACCCCCTTTAAATTCCGTAAGGCCAGCTGCAGTCACTACATTCTCCGGCAACGAGTACCAGAGTCCAACTACACGCTGAGTAAAGAAAACCTTTCTCCTATTTGTTTTAAATCTACCATATTCTAGCTTCATCTTGTGTCCCCTGGTTTTGTTGTTGTTTGAAATTGTAAACAAACGCTTCACATTTGTCCGCTCTACTCCACTCATTATCTTGTAGACTTCTATCATATCACCCCTCAGCCGCCTTTTCTCCATGCTCCAACCTGGAGCATATAATCTAGTCCCAACTGGACCAATAACATTACATCCTACGGCAGGCTGGACACTGTGCTTTAGAGTCACTGTCTCTGTAATCTGATTTGTTCCTAAACTGTGAATACAAAATATATTTTACAAATGCTCAAAAGAAAATTTGTGATTTTTTAGGGCGTGTTATTCATTTTAGAGAAGGGAAGCAGGGCAGGGAGAAGAAAAAACTTTGATAAAAAGACACACAAATTTTATGTTAGAAGAAAAGGCTACAACGGACTGATTTATTTTAGAAGAAAAATTTTGGAAGGCTGCAGGTGACAGATTTATAGATATAAAACCAAAATCAATTTGAAAGGTAGGAAAAGATCATTCTGTTCCCCCAGAAGAAAGCGAAGTAACTCCTTCCTGCCTGGATCAGTCTTATGTGGTGCACTTTACATAAAATAAATTCATTTTGTCGGTGGGTCCAGGTTGGGACCAGTAATCATGGGGGTGGAGGGAAACATTTGCAAAGAATTCACATTCTCCACTGGCACTTAATAATTCAGTACAGGCCAGAATTGGGCTTCTGAAACAAAAAGATATACTTAAAAATAGAGGAGGTATTATCCAGCCCATGGCAGTCAGCATTGTCTTTAAATCTGACACAGCTAAAATGACACCTGATAGATGTGTTCTGATTAGCGGCTAACAAGCTGTATAAAGTTAGGACAGCCCTTTTGCCGTTAACTTTATTTGGTTAGCAGTCTAAATAGGGTCACAAATCCGATAAATTCTGGCTCTGCCTAAGCTCCACCCATGGACCGACTTGACATTATTCAAATAGTGTCAGAGATGTACCCAGGAATTATTCACAGGGGCCTGCATCTCCTGCCCACAGTGCCGTTCCTCCATCCTTTCCTTCAAATCACCTCATAGTAACATAGTAGATGACGGCAGAAAAAGACCTGCACGGTCCATCCAGTCTGCCCAACAAGATAACTCATATGTGCTAATTTTGTGTATACCCTACTTTGATTTGTACCTGTGCTCTTCAGGGCACAGACCGTATAAGTCTGCCCAGCACTAGCCCTGCCTCCCAACCACCAGCCCCCCTCCCACCACCGGTTCCGGCACAGACCGTATAAGTCTGCCCAGCACTATCCCCGCCTCCCAACCACCAGCCCCGCCTCCCACCACCGGTTCCGGCACAGACCGTATAAGTCTGCCCAGCACTATCCCCGCCTCCCAACCACCAGCCCCGCCTCCCACCACCGGCTCTGGCACAGACCGTATAAGTCTGTCCAGCACTATCCCTGCCTCCCAACCACCAGCCCCACCTCCCGATCTTGACTAAGCTCCTGAGTATCCATTCCTTCGGCACAGGATTCCTTTATGCTTATCCCACGCATGTTTGAATTCCGTTACCGTTTTCATTTCCACCACCTCCCGCGGGAGGGCATTCCAAGCATCCATTACTCTCTCCGTGAAAAAATACTTCCTGACATCTTTCCTGAGTCTGCCCCCCTTCAATCTCATTTCATGTCCTCTCGTTCTACCGCCTTCCCATCTCCGGAAAAGGTTCGTTTGCGGATTAATACCTTCAAATATTTGAACGTCTGTATCATATCACCCCTGTTTCTCCTTTCCTCCAGGGTATACATGTTCAGGTCCGCAAGTCTCTCCTCATACGTCTTGTAACGCAAATCCCATACCATTCTCGTAGCTTTTCTTTGCACCGCTTTGATTCTTTTTACATCCTTAGCAAGATACGGCCTCCAAAACTGAACACAATACTCCAGGTGGGGCCAGTCTTGCCCAGGCAGTGGCAGCGGCACTCATAAACTGGCTGTGCCTGCTCAGAGACTTTCTCTCACTCTGAACCGTACTGTCCTTCACAAAACAGGAAGTTGCATCAGAAGGGGCGGGATGATGGTTCAGAGCAAGAGAAAGTTCCGCTGGTGCAGGCACAGGCGGCCTAAGACTGGAGCAGAAGTGATTTGAAGATGCGTGGGGAGGGGGGGGGGGGGGAAATTGCAGAGCTTTGAGGGGCTGGGAAGGGCAGATAAACTGTCTGACAGGGGGTGCGTAAGCAACACAAGCACCTTGAATGGATACTGGATAGTGCCAAGATGGTTAGAGGAGATATTTAATGACATTTGCTAACTGGATAAATGCCTTTGAATATCGTCTCAGTCTCTCTAAGCAAAAGGGGCAAAAGTCACAACAATAGCAAAACTACAGACAGTGGAAGAAAACAAAAATAGTATCAAAGAGTCTCTCATTCGCCCATAGAAATGTATAGATGCGTTAACGTTTAACATGACTTAAATTTACAGGTGCGTTAAAAAGGCCTACACACCTTAGTAAACATACCCCTTAGAAAGCAGAAGGTAAGGTATCATCTATAAACTATGCGGGCAATAATCTAACTGTCCGCATGAGTACAACTTTCCTTTAATATTTCAACAGCTTTATTGAAAATACTCATACAAACAAAAACAACTTACACAAAACATTTGAGGAGACGTACCTGGGATTCCAGACCTTTTCAACATTAACAGCCTAATAGCTTTAATACCGGAGTACTTTTTACCCATGGTTTACACCAGTACCCCATGTAAAATTAGGTGAACAGTCGCATTATTTGTACCTAATTTTAAGTGCAGAGAAAAAGTTACAAGGAAAATAATGTGCAGATGTTTGAAAATGTAATCTGTGGTGTTATTTTCTCCACTAATTAAGTGTCCTTGGGACTGCATCCTGGCCATGCGGGCAAAAGTATGTTCCCCAAAGATCACACATTAAGGGTCGACAGTTTTCCAAAAGCCAGTTTACCAAGGTAGAAAGCAGAAATGCACTCCAGCGGGAGGTGGTGGAGATGAAAACGGTAACGGAATTCAAACATGCGTGGGATAAACATAAAGGAATCCTGTTCAGAAGGAAGGGATCCTCAGGAGCTTAGCCGAGATTGGGTGGCAGAGCCAGTGGTTGGGAGGTGGGGCAAGTACTGGGCAGACTTGTATGGTCTGTGCCCTGAAAAAGACAGGTACAAATCAAGGTAAGGTATACACAAAAAGTGGCACATATGAGTTATCTTGTTGGGCAGACTGGATGGACCGTGCAGGTCTTTTTCTGCCGTCATCTACTATGTTACTATGAGGGGCATAATAGAACGTGAACGCCTATCTCCATGGGCGTCTATTTCCAAAAACGGGTATGTGAAGAGGCGGGACAGACTGTATTTTCAAAAAAATGGACGTTTTTCAGCTGGGTGTTTGTTTTTTTTTTAGCGATAATGGAAACTAAAAATGCCCAGCTCAAAAACGTCCTAATCCGAGCCATTTGGTCATGGGAGGGGCCACGATTCATAGTACACTTGCCCCCCTGACATGCCAGGACACCAACTGGGCACCCTAGAGGTCAGTGCGGTGGACTTCAGACAATGCTCCCACATGCATAGCTCCCTTACCATGGGTACTGAGCACCCAACCCCCTCCCCCAAAACCCACTACCCACAAATGTACAACACTACCATAGCTCTTAGGGGTGAAGGGGGCACCTACATGTGGGTATAGTGGTTTTGGAGGCCTCCCATTTACCAGCACAAGTGTTATAGGTAGGGGGGGATGGGCCTGGGTCTACCTGGCTGAAGTGCACTGCGGTACCCACTAAAAGTGCTCCAGGGACCTGCATACACGCAGGCCTCTAGGACTTGTTGCTGCTGTATAACATTGGCACAGCAGTTGACACCTGAAGACTAATCTCTCCGAAAACGTCCTTTATTGGAATAACCGCGTTTACTCACAGTTAACTGCAGATCAGAGGTTGTGCCCCACTGGCAACGAGTCTCCCTGGTACTGAGATTAGCAGTAGGTCCGAGCTGGCAGAATGGTGTACAATGCCCTCTTTCAGCCACATTCAAGGTAAGAACTAAGTTCTGTAACGTGGCTAACATGTGAAAGGGATCTAAAACTGGCTTACAAAAATGGCCACTACCTCATGGACTACCGGAAACAAAACAGGGCACACTCTGACCCAGTAAGCACGGGTAAAAGCACCATGGGAGTAGAGCCTACCAACTACCAACATCGTGAGCATTTGCCACAAGCTAGTGGAATCATGGAGCCCAATACCCTACACCCACCACAATGCATTGCTGATGTGACTCTGCAGTGCGCATAACAGAAAGAGTGTCATACTCACCCGAGAGCCACATCAGAACAAGGGAAAGGCTGTCACAGGATAGAACACATTCTGCTGTCATGGAGGTGGGTATGGCATTTGAGGCTGGCATAGAGGCTGGAAAAAAAGTTTTTAAAGTGGGGTTTTTTTGGTGGGAGGGGGTTAGTGACCACTGGGGGAGTCCGGGGAGGTCATCCCCGATTCCCTCCAGTGGTCATCTGGTCAGTTGGGGCACTTTTTGGGGACCTGTTCGTGAAAAAAAAGGGTCCAAAAAAAGTGACCGAAAATCGCGGTAAAAACGCCTTTTTTCCCGATTATCAGCTAAAGACGCCCATCTCGCCTCGGCTGATAACCACGCCCCAGTTCCGCCTTCACCATGCCTCCGACACCCCCGTCAACTTTACCCGTTTCCTTGACGGATTGCAGTTGGAAACGCCCAAAATCGGCTTTCGATTATACCGATTTGGGCGCCACGGGAGAAAGACGCCCATCTCCCGATTTGGGTCGCAATATAGGCGTTTTTCTCTTTCGATTATAAGCAGGTATGTATATCTGCTAATATTGGTTTTGAAAATTGTCCTCCTCATATAATTAACAAAGGGATGAGGGGTCCTTTTACAAAAGTGCAGTAAAAAGTGGCCTGCGGTAGCGTGGGCATGTGTTTTGGACGTGTGCTGGACCATTAACGCCACCCATTAACTTAGTGGTAAGGGCTCACGCGCTACCTGAACGGTAACTATGAACACACGTCACCTGCCTATTACCGCCAGGAACGCCCCCACCGGAATAAAATAGAAAATTCTTTTCTACCACTGGATTTGGTTCGCACCAAACTTGGAATTACCGCCAAGCTCATACGCTAGCGTGGCAGTAGTGCCAATCTGGTGTGTGCAACCCGCATATTAGCCCTCCCGTGCCTTTGTAAAAGGGCCCTCAATGAGCTGTCCGAGATGAACCATCAAGTAAATGACAGTTCGGGAACTATCAATAGGCCACTTCTGTGACATCATTAACAGTAAGTTTGTACTCCCTTTTTATTTTTTGCCTCACCCTGTATAGGCCTGTAGAGTACGAGGACGATTAAACAATGGAATCACAAAACCCCAAACTAGAGGTTGATTGAGGAAAAAAGAAAGAACAACAACTATACCAATCCATGTCCTATAAGACTACTACTGAACATAACATAGGCAGGCTGCACATACTCTTACTCCGACCCACATACAGAAGGCACACAATGACTGGGCAAGAGACAGGCTTTGGGAATAAATAGCCACAGCTTTATTCATATACATTATCCTAGGAAACACCAGAACCTTGGGTTTTATGCTGTAGATGGCTTCTCCCCGCCTTGGCCTTCCAGCTAGGAAGCATGATTCACTGGTCAATGTGGCAGCCAGCCATAGCTCCTTCTCCAGCGTGTCCGCAGTGCTGGTCAGTGTGGCGGCCAGCCTTATCTCCACTGCAGCGTGGCCGCAGTGTATGTCTGCTTTTGACTCCACCCCAGTCTAGCATTCCAACCGCCATTAGAGCCAGCTGGGGGATCAGCCCGTCGCCAGTGAGTGTTCCTGTCCTCGCCTCAAGCGACCCAACTCCCTTTCGTCTGTTGTTCCAGCACCTCTGGCAGTTTCTAGGCTTGGGTGTCTCCACTAATTATACACAGACAATATAAGAGAAGGTGATAACAATGCAGGCCCTAGGCCCACCCCGTTACACAGCGCAACATAAACAATGCCGTTAAACTCTTTTAATTATGTATCAGTACAGTTCACAACATCTGTATCAACTGATCGCCTTACACCTTGCGCACACCACATAGCAGAATTTAGTTGTCAATATTTTTTAAGACTTTGAACCACCTAAGAATAAACAGTGCCCTCATGATGCCCAACTATTTGCCAGAGAAACAAACAAACAAAAGGGGGTGGGGGGATGGGGAAGTGATCCCACCGTCCGCCGCCAAAAAGGCTTGTTCCCTCCTTCGCCGGCTCTTTATTTCTCCTCTTCCTGCCACTGGGCTTGGGCCACACCCCTTCCCCGGCTTCCCCACCAATCCCTGCTGGGAATTCCTGTGAGATCACTCCGTACAGTGGGGAAGCCGGGCGAGGGGCAGAACATGTCGGGAGCTCCCACATGGCAGCCGCCATGTTATGTTTGACTGCTCGCAAGTCAGCTTGCTGGCCTTCTTCAGATCTACAAATGATCTGGGAACAATTTGTTTATATAGAGCCTTTGATATGAAGAAAGACTATACAAAGCTTTACCGTGTTTAAATATTTTAGGAGCACTCAATCATAATGGACATGCTATTTCGCTCTTGCATACAAGCTTTCACAGAGGAAAGGATAAGGAACTATCAGTAATGGTTGTACAAACTCTTATTTGTGCCGACTTGAGTCCAACACCCTACCTCCTCCTTAAAATATGCTCATTGACACACTATTAAAAGTGAGAAATAATTTTCTACTAGAGAATTTTTTTGAAGCATATTTTCCAAAACTGAGCAATGCTGCTCACTTTATACTGTCCTCTTTGCCGCGAAAGAGACTCTGTGCTGTGATTACTCCCTACGCAGGAGAAACAGGGGGAGGCAATCAAAGCTTGCCTTCAGATCGACTGTAATTTTCCACTGGCTGGTTTTGGTTTACAGCTTACCTATTCCACTGTGGAAATCTAATCAGTGCTGCTGCTCAGGTCAAAACAATGAAACATCACAACAAGAGGAAAAAGTAGAATTTTTCTAGTGAAAAATACCAATGTTAATTCATTTTTTAAATAAGCAGTACTATGTTATTATAGATCTCAGACAGCTGTACGAACAAACCTTAAAGCAAAGAGATTGCCAACAAGTTAGAGGTGGCCTAGCCCAAGGATTTAGCATTACACAATATGGCCGCCGTCCTAAATGCATCAAGGGAAAAATATAAAATAGTCTCCCCGCAACTGTTGTGATTTGAAATTTAGGTGGGAAAGAGGCTCTTTCAGGGGAGGGTAGACCTTGAGTTAAGTAGACATCACCGCCGAGACCCAGGCCAAGGTATCGGCCTGCTTATCCGACATTGCTGCCTGGATGTCCAACCGCCACCTGAAGCTGAACATGTCCAAAACCGAGCTCCTCGTCTTTCCACCTAAACCCACTTCTCCTCTTCCTCCACTCTCTTTCTCAGTTGATAGCACCCTCATCCTCCCCGTCCCATCTGCCTGCAACCTCGGAGTCATCTTCGACTCCTCCCTCTCCTTCTCTGCGCATATCCAACAGACTGCCAAGACCTGTCGCTTCTTCCTCTTCAACATCAGCAAAATTCGCCCTTTCCTCTCTGAGCACACCACACGAACTCTCGTCCACGCTCTCATTACCTCTCGCCTTGACTACTGCAACTTACTCCTCACCGGCCTCCCACTTAGCCATCTATCCCCCCTTCAATCCGTTCAGAACGCTGCCGCAAGTCTTATAATCCGCCAGAACCGATATACTCATATCACCCCTCTCCTCAAGTCACTTCACTGGCTTCCGATCAGATACCGCATACAATTCAAGCTTCTACTCCTTACCTACAAATGCACCCAGTCTGCGACTCCTCACTACCTCTCTACCCTGTTTTGTGTGTGTTTGTATTTTTGTGGGCACGAACATACCTAAATCTCCACTACTACTACTACTACTTAGCATTTCTATAGCGCTGCCAGGGTTACGCAGCGCTGTACAAGTTTAAACACGGGGAGGGACAGTCCCTGCTCAAGAGAGCTTACAATCTAACGGTAACAGACTACGTAGTCAGTGTAGGTAACAGGAATGGGGAAGGTGGTTAGGCGCCAAAAGCAACGGAGAAGAGATGGGCTTTGAGTAAGGACTTGAAGATGGGCAGGGAGGGCGCATGGCGTATGGGCTCGGGAAGTCTGTTCCAGGCATAAGGTGATGCGAGGCAGAAGGGGCGGAGTCTGGAGTTAGCGGTGGTGGAGAAGGGTACAGAAAGGAGTGATTTGTCCTGAGATCGGAGGTTACGGGTGGGAACATATGGGGAGAGGAGGGTAGAGAGGTAATGGGGTAATTGGGCACCACCCAAGCTGCAAAGGACTCAAATACAAATCAACCTATTCATTCAACTTTTCCTATATAAGCACACAACTATGGAACGCACTACCAAGCACCTTGAAAACAACAAACCACCACCTAAAATTCCGGAAATTACTAAAAACTTACCTGTTCGAGTCCAAGATGGCCGCCGATCGAGGAGGACGCGTTTGAGCTTTCCTCTGTCTTTGCCTTGGGAGGACGAGCTGCCGCTGCTGCCTCCCAGCAGCAAAGAACCTCTGTCCCTTCGGGATTGATTACCTAATATATGCAGAGGGGCGCAAGCCTGACGCCGCCGTCGGTGAGCGGCCTGCAAGCTCAAGCCACGAGTGGAGTTAGCGAGCGGAGCATTGGGCCGGATAGCACTCTAAGCCTCGACGGACGCGAGCCACCTCCTTAACCGGTGTTTAGCAGTTCTCCGATATCGGCTCCAGTTGACCCGAATACCGAAGTGTTAGCGGGATCTTCAGGATGGGGGGGGGGCAATTCTACAAATATCGGAAGAAAGCGGGAGTATTTTAACCCCAGCTTCAACTGCACACCCTGTTTTAAGATCAATAGAGGAGGATAGAGGAGCAGTAGCGATGGAGAATCAATCTGCAGCCCCCCATTACCTCTCTACCCTCCATTCCCCGTATGTCCCCACCCGTAACCTCCGCTCTCAGGACAAATCACTCCTATCTGTACCCTTCTCCACCACCGCCAACTCCAGACTCCGCCCCTTCTGCCTCGCATCACCTTATGCCTGGAACAGACTTCCCGAGCCCATACGCCATGCGCCCTCCCTGCCCATCTTCAAGTCCTTACTCAAGGCCCATCTCTTCTCCCTTGCTTTTGGCGCCTAACCATAGTAACATAGTAGATGACGGCAGAAAAAGACCTGCATGGTCCATCCAGTCTGCACAACAAGATAAACTCATATGTGTATACCTTACCTTGATTTGTACCTGTCTTTTTCAGGGCACAGACCGTACAAGTCTGCCCAGCAGTATCCTCACCTCCCCACCACCAGCCCCGCCTCCCATCTCCGGCTCTGGCAGACTGTATAAGTCTGCCCTCCACTATCCTCGCCTCCCAACCACCAACCCCTTTTCCCCCCACCTGCTCCGCCACCCAATTTCGGCTAAGCTTCTGAGGATCCATTCCTGCTGCACAGGAATGGATCCTTCCCCCTTCCCCATTCATGATACCTACACTGACTACATAGTTTGTTACCTTTAGATTGTAAGCTCTCTTGAGTAGGGACTGTCCTTCCCCTTGTTTAAAATTGTACAGCGCTGCGTAACCCTAGCAGCGCTATAGAAATGCTTAGTAGTAGTAGAAAATGCTACGAGTTGGTGAGCCAATGGATACTTTATTAACAATGTTTCAAAAAACACCTGTGGAAGTAACATTGGATAGTTTATGGATGTTAATAGCGGAACTTGGTAAGGCTTTATTGCCCCCCAAATAAATCAGATGAAAGAAAAAATAGTGGTTATTGATGGGAAAGTGAAAGAAATGGACTCTGAAATTAAGACATTGTCATCACATAGTAACATAGTAACATAGTAGATGACGGCAGAAAAAGACCTGCACGGTCCATCCAGTCTGCCCAACAAGATAAACTCATGTGCGCTACTTTTTGTGTATACCTTACCTTGATTTGTACCTGTCCTTTTCAGGGCACAGACCGTAGAAGTCTGCCCAGCACTATCCTCGCCTCCCAACCACCTGCCCCACCTCCCAACCACCGGCTCTGGCACAGACCGTACAAGTCTGTCCAGTACTATCCTCGCCTCCCAACCACCTGCCCCACCTCCCAACCACCGGCTCTGGCACAGACCGTATAAGTCTGCCCAGCACTATCCCTGCCACCCAACCACCAGCCCCGCCTCCCACCACCGGTTCTGGCACAGACCGTATAAGTCTGCCCAGCACTATCCCCGTCTCCCAACCACCAGCCCCGCCTCCCACCACCGGTTCTGGCACAGACCGTATAAGTCTGCCCAGCACTATCCCCGCCTCCCAACCACCAGCCCCGCCTCCCAACCACCGGCTCTGGCACAGACCGTACAAGTCTGTCCAGTACTGTCCTCGCCTCCCAACCACCTGCCCCACCTCCCAACCACCAGCTCTGGCACAGACCGTATAAGTCTGCCCAGCACTATCCCCGCCTCCCAACCACCAGCCCCGCCTCCCAACCACCGGCTCTGGCACAGACCGTACAAGTCTGTCCAGTACTATCCTCGCCTCCCAACCACCAGCCCCGCCTCCCAACCACCGGCTCTGGCACAGACCGTACAAGTCTGTCCAGTACTATCCTCGCCTCCCAACCACCTGCCCCACCTCCCAACCACCGGCTCTGGCACAGACCGTATAAGTCTGCCCAGCACTATCCCCGCCTCCCAACCACCAGCCCCGCCTCCCAACCACCGGCTCTGGCACAGACCGTATAAGTCTGCCCAGCACTATCCCCGCCTCCCAACCACCAGCCCCGCCTCCCAACCACCGGCTCTGGCACACACCATACAAGTCTGTCCAGTACTATCCTCGCCTCCCAACCACCTGCCCCACCTCCCAACCACCGGCTCTGGCACAGACCGTATAAGTCTGCCCCGCACTATCCCCGCCTCCCAACCACCAGCCCCGCCTCCCGATCTTGACTAAGCTCCTGAGGATCCATTCCTTCGGCACAGGATTCCTTTATGCTTATCCCACGCATGTTTGAATTCCGTTACCGTTTTCATTTCCACAGGTGAATAAAGCTGAGAAGGAAATTCAACAGATACAAACTGTGCAAATGACGGTGATTAAAGATTTGATGAGCCTGAGGAGGAAATCAGACTTTCTTGAGAACGCCTCTAGAGGCAACAATCTACGTTTTATAAATTTTCCTTTTCATTCGCTGATTTCTCCAAGGGAAATGTTAAAATCTTACTGTAAAGAGATTTTGAATATAACTGAAGATCTTATTCCTCCAGTGACACAGATCTTTTACATTCCCAAAAAAACCTGAAAGGAATTTACAAACGCAAGGAAACAATCAGCCATTAGATGTTTCGGCTATGCTAGAAACATCTGATTCAGAGCAAGTGACACCATCTACTTTGTTAGTAACGTTTGTGTTACATACAGATAAGATCTGGATACTTAAAAAAAAAATTTTTTCAAGCAAGAGATAAATTGTTTAAAGGTATTTTGGTTCGAGTATTTCCAGACCTGGCACGAGAGACGCAAAGGCGTAGACAGAAATTTTTACAACTGAAACAGGAAACAATACAGATTGGAGCGACTTTCTATTTAAAGTATCCTTGCAAGTGTTTGGTTACCTATCAATCGGTAAAATATGTATATTTTGATCCTTCGCAACTGACCTCATTTTTAACAACTAAAAAGGCCGCATAAGATTAAGTAATTTCAAGCTTGTAAACGTATACCTCTCGATTTAAGTTTATTATAAGTTTTCCTTTTACTTCTCTAGGATTCGATCACGGACTCCCATTTTGTGGACTTATATGATCTAATAAGACATTTAACTGATAAGATGTTGGAAATATCCTATGATATATTTTTTTGTATTAGTATCATTTTTCACATCAAGTGTGTTAACCTGTAATGTAAATAAATAAAACTAGAAAAAAAAAAAACTTACCTGTTCGAAAAGGCATACCCTAAAGATCCAATTTAAATGCCTTAACCCTACAACACAACGAAGCTAAAGCTTGTACTGGACCTTAACTCTTCCCCCTTACGATCCCTTAACGTGTCTGTAACACATGATCTGTACTCTACTACAACATCACTCTGTATTTGTTCATACCAATATTGGCGATCGCCTATATGGTACTATGTAAGCCACATTGAGCCTGCAAATAGGTGGGGAAATGTGGGATACAAATGTAAAAAAAGAAACAAACAAGCAACACTGGGCCTTCAGGATTGAGATGATCAAAGTCTCTTGTTTATTAACTGACGGATAGACCCATCCTATATAATAATTCTCACCTCCAACGTTCCATGCTTGGGACCGTGGGTCCCTGGCTGCAAGTGGTCTGCGAGGCAGACACGCAGGACGTCACTGACGTCAACACAGCTGATTGCAAGGCAAGGGCGCGTGTTTCCCTACTCCTCCTACTGCCTCGGAATCAGCTGTCACCCCCCCCCCGCGCTATGGCCCCCTCGAAACCCACCCCCTCCCGCGAACCTGTCGATCCCCCCCCCCCGCTGGAACGCCGAAAACTGCCGCCGCCGTTGTTGTGCTACCTTCCCTTCCCGTAGGTTGTTCAATCATCTTCTTAGAAAGTTTTACTCCGTGCGTCTGACGTCAGACGCACGGAGTTAAACTTTCTAAGAAGATGATTGAACAACCTACGGGAAGGGAAGGTAGCACAACAACGGTGGCGACGGTGGCGGCAGTTTTCGGCATTCCGGGGTGGGGGAGGGGATCGACAGGTTCACGGGAGGGGGTGGGTTTGAGGGGGCCGTAGCACGGGGGGGGGGGGGGGGGATTGCCTGCCTGTTTCCTTGCCTACAGAAACGGGCCTTTTTTACTAGTCACTTAATAAACAAGAGACTTTGATCATCTCAATCCTGAAGGCCCAGTGTTGCTTTTTTGTTTCTGTTTTATTTTGTATGCTGTTTTACCCTCTCTTTGTGTCTGTGGATACAAATGTAACAAATAAAAATAATAAAATATCTATGCATGATTGTATGTGAGTACATGTACTGTATCTGTGCTGGATCTGCATGTATGTGATCAGGAGAGAAGAGGAGATGGAGAACTGTTTACAAGTTGCAATTCTATAATTGCTGTATTACTGTGAATCAGTGTTTGCATGCTGCAGCTGTTAGAATGTTTTCCCATGGTGGTGGTGGTGGTGGTGGTGGTGGTGGAGGGGGGGCATTTCTCTTCCATCTTTCACCACATGCAGCAATTCCGTTTCTACAGCTGTCAGGCTCACTAGGGGTTGAACCTATAGTCTTTGAGATCAGAGACTGGGGACTTGTGGCTAGAACCGTGGAAGCCACACAGCCAAAGACAAAAGGTGGTGAAATATTATCTGTCCCAGCCAGAAGTTCCCATTGCACCAGCGTAGCTTTTGGCCTTGATTAGAGACCAAAGAAAAGCAGAGCCAGGGGCAGGCATAGCCTTGCTGGTTCATCAGTTTCCAAGAAGTTTGTCCTGTGGATATGCTGTTTGTCTGGCTTTGCCAGTGAGTTTTTTCTAGCAAAAAAGGTGCCGGTACTCAAATGCCTGGCCACCCTTAAGGAGTGGGGTGATCACTGAGGAACCAACCCCACAATGGCCAGGCCCCCTGCAACCAGTCACAGGATCTATGATAAGGCAGAATTGGTGTGTAGAGCCTGATCTCTTTCATTAAAACACTAGTAAAACATGCCCGTTTCTGGAGCAAATGAAACGGGCGCTAGCAAGGTTTTCCTGCCGAACCCCTCCTCCCTACCCACCCCTTCGGCGTTGTGAAGCCACTCACCGCCATTGCTCCGCACCTTGTCAACGCACGTCACCTTCATCCACTGACGCCATTGCTCGGCCCTCGATCTTTGACGCCATTGCTCGGCCCTCGACGTCATCACGTTTGACGTGAGGGCGGGGCCCAGACACAGTGATTTCGGTGGCTTCACCACCACGAACCCTTCGAACCCGAAGGAAGTGACACTGACGTCAGTGTCCTCAGAACGTTGAGGGTGAGTTTTATTATAGGATGGGGACCATGGGTCAATTTTAGCAGACAATGGAAAAGGTGCCGGTACTCAGTACCCCCTCAAAAAAAAGCCCTGGGCTTTGCTTTTCTCTTGATATTGTCATTGCCATTGTTCCTAGTTCTTGCTTGCTCCTGTTTCTGGACCTGGAGCTGCTTGACTCCTGTTCCTAGCTCCATTCTGCAAATCCTAGGACCTAGCACTCTTAGGTATTTTACAGTTCCAGGGTGCGAGTAACCCCTTCAACTGGGCAGGCCCTGATATCAGCAAAGGAACTTCCCCCGACTCACCACCTCCCTTTTTGCGACTAGAGCAGCCTTCCTCTGCCCACACAGCTTTCTCATTGGCTGGATCTTACTCACAAGTCTGCTGCTAGTTACCCTGGAAGCAGACAGGACAGGCTCATCTCACATATAGGACGAAAGATTAGATATCTGCAGAAAGTTTCTAAACTCGGAAAAATGCCCAGACGTGCTTAGCATCCTTCTAGCTTCTGGACACGAATGTAAAGCTCAGTAGAATCTTGAAAAATGCCAGACAGTTATCGGTTCTATCGTCAGGAGCACATCTGAAAGGGCTCCCTTAAATGTTAGACCCTAGATATATGCTTATTTATGGTTACTTTGAATAAAATTGAGACTCAAGTTAATTTTTTTTTGTACCCCGTGCTTTCCCACTCATGGCAGGCTCAATGCAGCTTACATATTATATACAGGTACTTATTTGTACCTGGGGCAATGGAGGGTTAAGTGACTTGCCCAGAGTCAGAAGGAGCTGCCTGTGCCTGAAGTGGGAATCAAACTCAGTTCCTCAGGACCAAAGTCCACCACCCTAACCACTAGGCCACTCCTCCACTGTTGCTACTATTTGAGATTCTACATGGAATGTTGCTATTCCACTAGAAGTCGGCCCTTGTAGATCACCAATGTGGCCGCGCAGGCTTCTGCTTCTGTGAGTCTGATGTCCTGCATGTATGTGCAGGACGTCAGACTCACAGAAACAGAAGCCTGCGCAGCCTTCTACATGGAATTGCTAGTGGAATAGCAACATTCCATGTAGAATCTCCAATAGTAGCAACATTCCATGTAGAATCTCCAATAGTATCTATTTTATTTTTGTTACATTTGTACCCTGCGCTTTCCCACTCATGGCAGGCTCAATGCAGCTTACATGGGGCAATGGAGGGTTAAGTGACTTTGCCCAGAGTCACAAGGAGCTGCCTGTGCCTGCAGTGGGAATCGAACCCAGTTCCCCAGGATCAAAGTCCACCACTCTAACCACTAGGCTACTCCTGCCAGGGTATTTGGGCAGACCAGATGGACTTTGCAGTCTATCTGCTATCATATTCAACCCTTCCATTTTCTTATTATTCAGAAACCTGTAGAGGTACTGCACTTGATTTCAAATCACAAAACACTTAGGGATCAATATTCAACGTGATTTAACTGGCTAGAGTTGGCTTCTAGCTGGTTAGATAACCTATTCGAGGCTAACCACTAATTTTCAGCAGCACTTAACTGGTTAGTGGCGTTGAAAATAACCAGTTAGCACTGAACTGAAAATCAGCTATTTTGGGGGTGTTCCAGAGGCGGAGTCAGCACTTGACTGGTTAAGTGCTGATATTCAGTACTCAACCGGCCAGGGTAACTACATAAATAAGACTGCATAAAAGTTAGTCCTATCTATATACCAGAGACGTAGCCAGACTTCGGCAGGAAGGGGGTCCAGAGCCTGAGGTGAGGGGGTACATTTTAGCCCCCCTGGCACCGCCGACCCCCCCCCCCCCCGCCGCCATTGCCGACACCCACCCCCCCGCCATTGCCGACCCGGCCGCCAACTTTGCCCCCCCCTGCCGACGACCCTCTCGATCCCCCTCCCGCTGCCAACCCTCCGTCGCCTACCTGTGCTGGTGGGGGACCCCAACCCCCGCCAGCCGAGGTCCTATTCTTCTCGCAAAAGACTTCCTTCTGTTTCTGATATCCTGCATGTACGCGCAGGACGTTAGAAACAGAAGGAAGCCTTTTGCGAGAAGAAGAGGACCTCGGCTGGTGGGGGTTGGGGTCCCCCACCAGCAAAGGCAGGCGACAGCGGGTTGGCGGCGGGAGGGGGGATCGAGAGGGTCGTTGGCAGGGGGGTCCAGGGCCAAATCTATGGGGACCCAGGCCCCTCCTGGCCCCACATAGTTATGCCACTGCTATATACAGTAAAACCACAGCTGGTTAAGTGCTGACTATCAAACTTAACCGACTATGTTCAGTGCCGGTGTCTGGATACAGCCCAGCATTGAATTTACAGGTTTAACGCCGCCAGCGGTCAGCATAACGCTGATCAGTGTCAGCTGAATATCAGGCCCTTTGCGCATAGGTAGAGCCTTAATTAAAGTGCTAGCATGTACATTTGAGGCATCCAGTTGTTGGTGAAACTGGCTCTAGACTCTCCCTTGGCCCCACTTACCTGAGAGTCAGTTATAATTGGAATACAGCTATGCTCTATGCAAATTACATACACATACACACACATATGTAATCCCCTGTTAGTTTAGGATTACTAAGAGAGTAAGTCCCTGCAGAGAGTCACTGGGAGGTACCTGGGTGGGAAGAAGCCCAGCTCATGGGGAGTAGCTTTGGAATAAAATGCAGAGAGATAGTGCTAGAAGAGTGATAGAGGGGGAGGAGACAAAGATGATAGTTTGCCCTGTAGGGGGACTCTGTCTTATTTTGTTTTCTTTGGTTTGGGTTTTATGTTTGTTGCTGTGTGCCTTTGGTTGCCTACAAGCCCCTGCCAAGTGACCCAAAGAAGGAGGGGAGGGAATTCCATTTAGAAGTGAATCCATTGGCTAAAGACAAGGAGAGCTGCTGTCAGGAGAAACATTAACCGTGGGTGGGCAGTTAGACCCAGCCCAGGAAATAAGGATAGGAGTCAAGAAGTGCCCATCAGGGCGGCCGAGAGACTAGGCCGAGCCCGGGGCAAGGCCGCCCCGCCTCCGCCCCACCCACCGCTGCAGTCCGCAGTCTCACCTGCCTGCCTCCACTGCTCCGGGCCTCCTTCATTCAAAGCGGAAGTCGCAGATCGCGTCTCTTCTGGCCTTCCCTCCCTGTGTCCCGCCCTCGTCTGATGTAACTTCCGGTTTCCGCGAGGGCGGGACACAGGGAGGGAAGGCCAGAAGAGACGCGATCTGCGACTGCCGCTTTGAATGAAGGGGGCCCGGAGCCACGGAGGTAGGCAGGTGAGACCGGGGACTACAGCGCCGGCGGCCTGACCCCGGCGCTGGGCCCCCCTTGGAGGCCCGGGGAATTTTGCCCACCCTCTCGGCGGCCCTGGTGCCCATCCCATTGTAAGGGTGACCCAACGCAAAGATCACTTGGGTAGAGGTTAGACCAGGAGGGTCTGAACCTGAAGCATAGAGAGGAGCAGAGCCTTTGGACACTGTCTTTCGGGATAGGCACAGGATGGAGCTGTAAAAAGTGTAAATAACCCTGTTTAAGAATGTCTTGTAACATAAATATCGAGTGTACCTGAATGTAACTCACCTTGAGCTACTACTCAAAAAGGTGTGGGCAAAATCTAAATAAATAAATAAACATACCCCATTAGGAGAACAATACAGGAGTTCCACTGGGGGAATACCACAGGAAGATCTATTTGAGGATTGTACTATTTGATGCAGTGGCGTTCCTAGCCTGGATGACACCCGGGGTGGATCGCCGATGCGCCCCCCCCCCCCCTGTGAAATGACACCTGCCCCCCCCCAGCGAAATGACACCCCCTCCCCCGGGTGCACGCCGCTGGGGGGGTGTGCCGCGGCGCGCGCCTGTCAGCTCCGAGTTCGCTAACTTTGCTCGTTCGCTGCAGCTCCCTCTGCCCCGGAACAGGAAGTAACCTGTTCTGGGGCAGAGGGAGCTGCAGCGAACGAGCGGATGTTAGCGAACTCGGAGTTGACAGGCACGCACCGCGGCACCCCCTAGCGGCGTGCACCCAGGGTGGACCCCCCCTTGGTACGCCACTGATTTGATGAAGAGTTCATACAGTTGGATGTTCCTGTGATTTGAAGTTGAAGAAACTTTTGAGTTTTAAGCTGCTGACTGCGGAGTGGTCCTTTGGATTAAAAGGTGCACAGCTGTCTCCCCACAGGCAGCCTATCTTAACTGCCAGTTTTGTTTCCCCACAGGGGTTTTGGACCTTGACTTTCAGGTTCCTGGGGGAGAAGAGGGTAATCCCACCCACTAACACTTCTTTCCCCAGGTGGATGACACTTCTTTTCCGGAGATGGGAAGGCGGTAGAACGAGAGGACATGAAATGAGATTGAAGGGGGGCAGACTCAAGAAGAATGTCAGGAAGTATTTTTTCACGGAGAGGGTGGTGGATGCTTGGAATGCCCTCCCGCGGGAGGTGGTGGAGATGAAAACGGTAACGGAATTCAAACATGCGTGGGATAAACATAAAGGAATCCTGTGCAGAAGAAAGGGATCCTCAGGAGCTTAGCCTAGAATGGGTGGCAGAGCTGGTGGTTGGGAGGCGGGGCTAGTGTGGGCAGACATATACGGTCTGTGCTGGGGCTGGTGGTTGGGAGGCGGGACTAGTGCTGGGCAGACTTATACGGTCTGTGCCAGAGCCGGTGGTGGGTGGCAGGGATAGTGCTGGGCAGACTTATACGGTCTGTGCCAGAGCTGGTGGTTGGGAGGCGGGGATAGTGCTGGGCAAACTTATACGGTCTGTGCCAGAGCCGGTGGTGGGTGGCAGGGATAGTGCTGGGCAGACTTATACGGTCTGTGCCAGAGCTGGTGCTTGGGAGGCGGGGTTGGTGGTTGGGAGGCGGGGATAGGGCTGGCCAGACTTATTCGGTCTGTGCACTGAAGAGGACAGTACAAATAAAAAAAGTAGCACATATGAATTTATCTTCTTGGGCAGACTGGATGGACCGTGCAGGTCTTTTTCTGCCGTCATCTACTATGTTACTATGTGGAGGCACCGCGCACCAAGTGAGTGAGCGAGTGTCTGACAGAGTCTGTCCTTCATGGGTGTTCAGCCCATTTGGACCCTGGAATCAGAAGTGCCCAGGCAGAGGGGCGTTACACAAATATATGTATACATGCATGCATACACACACACACATATAAATTTTAACCCTTCCTCCATAGTAAAACAATCAACAGCTTTGGAACGCTTTACCAAGATCCATCCGAACAATTAACGACCATCTACCCTTCCGAAAAATGTTGAAAACCCATTTCTTCAAGCAAGCTTACCATAACGACCCGACTTAACCTTGTAAGCCCACCCACATGTCTCCTGCTCCTACGAAGATTATATCTTAACCATGTCTCCCAATCTCTTTCATGCTTATCCCCTCATCTTTCTTCCCCATCTTCCCTACCCCATGCCCCTCCCAATCTCTTTTCCTTCAGCTTATCCTATCTTTGTTACACCTTTCCATGTTCAATTCTCATATTCTTAAGGCCTTTCTATTACAATGTTTACTACAGATGTAAAATTCTCCTTACAAGACTTTGTAATTCTATTTACTATGTAAGCCGCATTGAACCTGCTATGTGTGGGAAAGCACGGGGTACAAATGTAATAATAATAATAACAGCATAGACTAGAAAAATGTATACACAAATACTCATAACCAGTAAATAAAACAACGCCTCATACAAATAGGACAACATATACTCTCCCATCGATCTTTTCAGGTTCAGCTTCAATTTTTTTTTTCCTGAAGGAATCATTTGGAATTTCTTTAAGATTAGTTCAAGAGGCCCAGCAGTGTGAGAGATGGAGAGAGAAATTAACATGCTCCAGAGCGTGGTGGAGTGGCAGACTGTCACTCCGTTGCTTGTGCATCAAGGAACATTCTGTACGTGCTGCTTTCATGTAAATGCCAAAGAATGCTCTGAAGGCAACGTGCAGATAAATAAATGTACCAAATTCCCTTTGAACTCAGTAGGCAGAGAGTCGCAGGGAGCTGGGTCACCTGGGATGATGCGTCGAGCAGAAACAGTGCTGTTCTCAAATAGCAGCTATGCCAAAAGCTCTGCTGTAATAGAAAGAACGGAGGATGGCTGAAGTGGAAAGGCTGTATAAAAAGGAGGTTTTAACACAAAGTTATAGATTTCCGGAGATCGGTGAGATGTGTGGCCCTTAAACGTTCTGCTAGCCATGGGAAGCGTGTGGGGAGAGGGGTGCTGTTTCTTACTGTTACCACTGAATCAGGGTATGGCAGTAACTGTAGTAAGCTGATCAGTTTTACCATACAAATAGTAGATGACGGCAGAAAAAGACCTGCACGGTCCATCCAGTCTGCCCAAAAAGATAAACTCATATGTGTACACCTTACCTTGATTTGTACCTGCCTTTTTCAGGGCACAGACCGTATAAGTCTGCCCAGCACTATTCCCTCCTCCCACCACCAGCTCTGGCACAGACCGTATAAGTCTGCCCAGCACTATCCCCTCCTCCCAACTACCAGCCCCACCTCCCACCACCGGCTCTGGCACAGACCGTACAAGTCTGCCCAGCACTATTCCCCACCTCCCAACCACCAGTCCCGCCTCCCACCACCGGCTCTGGCACAGACCGTATGTCTGCCCAGCACTATTCCCTCCTCCCACCACCAGCTCTGGCACAGACCGTATAAGTTTGCCCACCACTATCCCCTCCTCCCACCACCGGCTCTGGCACAGACCGTATAAGTCTGCCCAGCACTATCCCCTCCTCCCAACTACCAGCCCCGCCTCCCACCACCGGCTCTGGCACAGACCATATAAGTCTGCCCAGCACTATTCCCCACCTCCCAACTACCAGCCCCGCCTCCCACCACCAGCTCTGGCACAGACCGTATAAGTCTGCCCAGCACTATCCCCTCCTCCCAACTACCAGCCCCACCTCCCACCACCGGCTCTGGCACAGACCATATAAGTCTGCCCAGCACTATTCCCCGCCTCCCAACTACCAGTCCCCGCCTCCCACCACCAGCTCTGGCACAGACCGTATAAGTCTGCCCAGCACTATCCCCTCCTCCCAACTACCAGCCCCACCTCCCACCACCGGCTCTGGCACAGACCGTATAAGTCTGCCCAGCACTATTCCCCGCCTCCCAACAACCAGTCCCGCCTCCCACCACCGGCTATGGCACAGACGGTATAAGTCTGCCCAGCACTATTCCCCGCCTCCCAACCACCAGTCCCGCCTCCCACCACCGGCTATGGCACAGACCGTATAAGTCTGCCCACCACTATCCCCTCCTCCCACCACCGGCTCTGGCACAGACCGTATAAGTCTGCCCACCACTATCCTCGCCTCCCAACCACCAACCCCTCTTCCCCCCACCGGCTTCCATTGTTTAAAGGATGGCTTGGGGCTTTTGGGGGGACATTATGTATAAGGCGGGTTGGGGTTCCAGTGTGGTGGGTGGGTGGAGGAGGGGTTCAGTTGTTTTTTTTGAGTTGTTATATGGCCCTTGGCTTCTCTCCAAGATTTTTATCTTTTTGGGAGATTTAATTTTGAAGCAGTGTTTGCACGATTTTTTTTTCTTATTTCTGTATATTGTAATTTACTGAATACTATCTCACAGGAATGCAAGTAGTAAATATTTTTAAATAAGCTGTTGAAATCTATCAAAAAGAATTTGCAGTGTACGTAAGTATCGTCAGAGGTCACTCAAGCTTGGCATCCTGGTTTCCAACAGGGGCCAATCCAGGTCACAACTACCTGGGAACATAGGAGTCAACTTTTCAAAATGATTGGGGATGCTGAATTTTTTTTTTTTTACAGGTGGTGCATTCCCCCCTCTACCCTCCCCCCTGTCCCCCTCCCTCTTCCCCCTCCCTCCCTCCCAGTTCCAGGCCCCCCTCCCTCTGAGTTCCAGGGTCCCCCTCCCTCTGAATTTTAAAAGTCATCTATCTTACCTCGTCGGGGTTAGGGCGGCAGCAGCGGTAAAAAGCATGCAGGCTCGGCTCGGTGCTTAGTTGGTTTTCCCTTCTCTCTCTCTCAGCTCTGGTCCCACCCTCATTTCCTGTTTCAGCAAGGGCGGGACCAGAGCTGAGAGAGAGAGAAGGGAAACCAACTAAGCACCGAGCCGAGCCTGCATGCTTTTTACCGCTGCTGCCGCCCTAACCCTGACGAGGTAAAATAGATGACTTTTAAAATTTGGAGGGAGGGGGCCTGGAACTCGATGGGAGGAGGGAGGGAGGGAGGGAATGAACTTCCGGTGGGTGAACGAACTTCCGGTGGGTGAAATATTGCGGGCGCTCCAGCATCCACAGCACCCATGGAGTCGGCGCCTATGCCTGGGAAGATCACAAAAGAATAAAACAGATTTTGTGCTGCTTATCCCAGGAATATACAGTGGATTTTCTCAAGTCCATCTTAATAATGGCTAATGGAGTTTTCTTTTAGGAACATGTCCAAGCCTTTTTTAAACCCTGCAACAACTCCTAGAGCTTAATTACACATTGAGCGATGAAATAATTTCTCCCATGTGTTTAACATTTTTTACTTAGTAGCTTCATTTCATGCTCCTAGAGTAAACTAGTGATTCCTGCCTGCTCCACTTGACCCTGTATTTTACAGAGCTCAATCATATCTCCCCTCGGTCATCTCCAAGCTGAAGAGCCCTAGCCTCTTTAGCCTTTCCTCTTAGGGAAGTCGTTCCATCCCTTTTATCATTTTTGTCATCCTTCTCTAATTCCACTATATCTTTTTTGAGATGTTGTGACCAAAATTGCATAGAAATAATATTCTTAATTTTGATCTACTACTAATACATTTCTAAGAACATAAAAGTAGCCATACTGGGTCAGACCCAATGGTCCATCTAGCCCAGTATCCTGTTTTCCAATCAGTCAAGCCAGGTACAAGTACCTGGCAAAAACCCAAATCGCGGCAACACTCCACACTACAAATCCCAGAGCAAGCAGTTGCTTCCCATAAGTACTGTCATACTGGGACAGACCAAAGGTCCATCAAGCCCAGCATCCTGTTTCCAACAGTGGCCAATCCAGGTCACAAATACCTAGCAGAAACTCTTATAGTAGCAACATTCCATGTAGAACCTCAAAGAGTAGCAAGATTGTAGAATTCTAAAGAATAACAAGATTCCATGCAGAAGTTCAAAGAGTAGCAACATTCCATGTAGAACCCCAAAGAATAGCAAGATTCCATTCAGAATCCCAAGTACATAAGTGTTGCCATACTGGGACAGACCAAAGGTCTATCAAGCCCAGCATCCTGATTCCAACAGTGGCCAATCCAGGTCACAAATACCTGGCAGAAACTCATATAGTAGCAACATTCCATGTAGAACCTCAAAGAGTAGCAAGATTGTAGAATTCTAAAGAATAACAAGATTCCATGCAGAAGTTCAAAGAGTAGCAACATTCCATGTAGAACCTCAGAGTAGCAACATTCCATGTAGAACCCCAAAGAATAGCAAGATTCCATTCAGAATCCCAAGTACATAAGTGTTGCCATACTGGGACAGACCAAAGGTCTATCAAGCCGAGCATCCTGATTCCAACAGTGGCCAATCCAGGTCACAAATACCTGGCAGAAACTCATATAGTAGCAACATTCCATGTAGAACCTCAAAGAGTAGCAAGATTCTAGAATTCTAAAGGATAACAAGATTCCATGCAGAAGTTCAAAGAGTAGCAACATTCCATGTAGAACCTCAGAGTAGCAACATTCCATGTAGAACCTCAAAGAATAGCAAGATTCCATTCAGAATCCCAAGTACATAAGTGTTGGCACACTGGGACAGACCAAAGGTCCATCAAGCCCAGCATCCTGTTTCCAACAGTGGCCAATCCAGGTCACAAATACCTGGCAAGATCCCCCAAAAGTACAAAACATTTTATGCCGCTTATCCTAGAAATATAATCATCTATACCTTGTCCCAAGCATCCAATTATCTCATATGTATATTATTCATTATTTCATTAATTCACTTCATTCACATAACTCTCTGTAGTGAACAATTCTCAGTCAATGTAACAACTACCTTTAAACACTTTCTTTTCCTTTTTTTCGGGGATCATCAGATAGTCCTGCTGCTCTCACCATATGAACACAGTGTTCAAATTTTAGTATCTACCAAGGGAAATGGTTGAGGCGCAAATCGCCATAGACCAACCCACATGACTTTTTAAAAATATATTTCTACTATTTGGTTTTTCTTGACATCTTTAAGAGTTGTTTGAATTAAATTGAAAAATCATAGCAGCACTTTTTATCTTTTAAATCGGCAGCATTTTAAACAACAGGAGAACCTGCAGCACTCCACTATTCACCAATCCCAGGGCAAGCAGTAGTTTCCCCTTGTATGTCTCAATAGCAGACTATGGACGTTTTCTCCAGAAACTTGTAAAATCTTTTTTAAATCTAGATACCGCTGTTACTATATCCTCCGGCAAAAAGTTCCAGAGCTTAACTATTCGTTGAATCAAGGCCGGTCTTAGGGCGAGGCGATCGAGGCGACCGCATAGGGCCTCACGCTCAAGGGGGCCCCGCGCGGCACACCTCCGCCCCGACCACCCGAGTTCCAGTCCCCCTCCCTCTGAATTTTAAAAGTTACCTTCTCGGGTTACAGGCAGCGGCAGGCGGCAGCAGTGAAAAGCGTGCAAGCTGCTCAGCACTCCAGGAGCCTTCCCTTTCCTCTCTCAGTTCTAGTCCCACCCTCATGGGCGTTTGAAAACTTTTTTTTTTAATTGTAAACATTCCTAAAGTAAGACTTTATTTAAGCTTAGTTTTTGTACCTCTTTGTAAAAATATATATTTACATAGATGCTTCCCAATTAGGGAGTCATCAGTTGGAACCCTCAATCCTGGGAAGCTAAACAGGAAACTAGATAATCATCTTTTTGAAGGCATTTTAAAATCTTGGGGCCCTGTTTACAAAGGCACGCTAGCGCATGCTACACGCCAACCATGTAGACGCCCATAGGAATATTATGGACATCTACACAGGTAACGCACAGTTAGGGTTTTGCTTTAGTTGGGGGAGGGGCAGTGATGAAATTTTTGGCCCACCCACTTTGATCTCAGGCCCACCCTAAATTGCCTGTCTGGCTACGCCACTGGGTGGGAGGGAGGGCCGGCCTTGGAGCTGGGAAGGAGGGACTTGGATCTGGGAAGGAGGGAAGGGCCCTGGAGCTCAGAGGAAGGGAGGGAGGGAGGGGGGCCCAGGACCTCGGAGGATGGAAGATGGTCCTGGAGCTCGGAGGGAGGGGTGGCCGCCCTGGAGCTAGGGTGGGGGTGGAGCTAGGGTGGGGGCAGGACTAGGATGGGGCCCCATCAAATTGGTCTGCACAGGGCCCTGCACTTCCTAAGACCAGCCCTGCGTTGAATGAAAAAATATTTCCTCCTATTTGTTTTAAAAGTATTTCCATGTAACTTCCTTGAGTGCCCTCTAGTCTTTGTACTTTTGGAACAAGTAAAAAATCGATTCACTTCTACTCCACAGCACTTCAAAGTAAAAACTCCAGAAGAAGAGGGTACCAGATCTGCCTCGGCTACCGCAGAGCAATGAGAATCATGGTTCCCTAGCATTGTCCAAGTTCCCTATGAGAGGGATCGGAGAAACGTATATGGAAGTTTCATTCCCCAATGCAGGAAAAAGGTAGTTGTCGCCAGCCTGTTATGTGTGGAGCAAAACAGAGGTACTTTGTGGGTAAGGTGAGTGGCCAAAATGTTTCACAACAAGGAAAATACCCACTCGCAGAGGAGCTGACGGTTAACACTCATATTGCGAGACCACTCGTGAGGTTGTACCATCCTGCTCAGTTTGTTTACCAGGCTGTTCTTCTTCCATGTGGCCACGAGCATCATCTCATGTGGCTGGTGGCCCCAGTTCACATGCCACCCACTTCCTGACACAAGGGGTAGGATCTGCTTGTCCGCCTGACTCTTTATACATAGCTTTGTTTACACATGCACAAGACTATATAGAATTTGGCCCCAAGCTCTATTCTACAAAAGGCACTCTGAAATGAGCGCACTTTATAGAATAGAGCTTAAAGCTGACTCCCGTGCCTGAAGTTGAGTACCAGAATTTACTGGTGACTAACTCTTGGCATTTCAGTACATAAATAGTGCTATTCTATAACAGTTCGTGCAACTTTTTAGAACGCTCATGCCTCTCCCCAGCCTTATCCCCCTTTGAGTTGCACGCTAGAGGATTTACACGTGGGGCGTTATAGAATACTGTGCAAGAAGATGCATGTGCAAATTCCAATTAGGGCAATTATGGATTGTTAAAGTTCATTAATTCATACCTGATAGCTCATTTACCAGTTTAGTTGCGCACGCATCTTGATATCGTGCCTCAATTCCAGCACCATGTATACAATCTGGGGAGGGGGGGGGGATATGCAAATCTTCTGCCTTCTACTCCAATCAATTAAAATCTCAGGTGGGGGGGGGGGAGTGCATATAACAATCATGATGATTGCTACACCATCCCTGTAGAAATGCATAATTTTGTATGAGAGAGAGAGAGAAGTTGCATTGGCTCCCAATCAAAGAACGGATCATCTTCAAAATCTGCACCTTAGTCCACAAAATCATATACGGCGTAGTCCCAGGATACATGACAGACCTCATAGACTTACCAATAAGAAACAAAGTCAGGTCATCAAGATCCTACCTAAACCTACACTACCCAAATTGCAAAGGACTGAAATACAAAACAATTTACGCAGCCGGCTTCTCCTACATAAGCGCACAACTATGGAATGGGCTCCCAAAAGCTGTGAAAACAATCCACGGCCACTTGAACATCAGGAAATCACTAAAAACCAACCTCTTCAAAAAGGCCTACCCCAACGACCCCATGTAACACTCTTCACCTACCAACACAGCATGACTATGATCGATCTTTTAGCCTAGATTTGAAGACAGCCAAATGACAGCAACTTCTCCTCCCTCCCCCACCCATCTTCCATTAGGCTTGTGTTCCTGTGGTTCCAGGGTCGCTTTACTCATACTACCCCTCTCCTCAAGACCCTTCACTGGCTCCCTATTCTTTTTCGCATCCTGTTCAAACTTCTTCTACTAACCTATAAATGTACTCACTCTGCTGCTCCCCAGTATCTCTCCACACTCGTCCTTCCCTACACCCCTTCCCGTGCACTCCGCTCCATGGATAAATCCTTCTTATCTGTTCCCTTCTCCACTACTGCCAACTCCAGACTTCGCGCCTTCTGTCTCGCTGCACCCTACGCCTAGAATAAACTTCCTGAGCCCCTACATCTTGCCCCATCCTTGGCCACCTTTAAATCTAGACTGAAAGCCCACCTCTTTAACATTGCTTTTGACTCGTAACCACTTGTAACCACTCGCCTCCACCCACCCTCCTCTCTTCCTTCCCGTTCACATTAATTGATTTGATTTGCTTACTTTATTTATTTTTTGTCTATTAGATTGTAAGCTCTTTGAGCAGGGACTGTCTTTCTTCTATGTTTGTGCAGCGCTGCGTACGCCTTGTAGCGCTATAGAAATGCTAAATAGTAGTAGTAGTAGTAGTAGTTGTGGATTGAAAACAGGCCCCGGTACGTAGCCACACTTTGCTTAAAAACTTTTCCTGAAGACGGTCTATCCTGTGGCCTGTTACGAAGGAAAAAGTGTGAATTAGAAATAAAAACGTGAACACGCTTTCGTACATCTGGCCTGATGTGTTGGGATGAAAAGCGAGGTAACAGAAGAGCACAGGGTAGAGGGAGAGAATGAAAACAATCAGTTTACAGAACTTCAACACCACACTGACTTTTGCAATCTGCCTGTGAAGATTTCTCAAGTGAGGCACAAATGAAATCTTTCACAGCTTATCTCCCTGCTTCTAAAACTTTACTGTGATTCTCCTGCCATTAAATAAATCTCTTTATATTATTCACCATAACAACAAACTCCCACTGACAATCCAAGAAGACAGACGCTTTTGGACATCTTACTCAGTAAGAGACATTTTCTGCAAAGAATGGATTAAATAAGTCCCCAAGGATCTCTACGTTTGTTCCATTATGGGGCAGGTATTATCTTTTAATCCAATTTGTTGTAGACACTGGAAGAAACAGTTTCCAGCATGGAAGAGAAAAGAGAGGAAATTAGTTTAGAAATCGTGAAGTTTCCAGTTCTTCATGTGATTAGCTTATTCAGATTGCTGCCGCTGTGATTGCCTTCTTTCCTTCTGCTCCCTCCCCAACCCCCACGAGGATTTTAATATCAAAGCTCGATTTCCATTTGTTATCACATTTAGGACTGTAACACAGCTAAAGGGAGCAATTATCTCACCACATTCCGGTATAGGTGCTATCGATTTCATAAGGAGAACAGAAATTCTACCCACGCGTTTCCAAGGGGATGGGAAACCAATGTGGTTCAGCTGTCCCTATACCTACTGGTATTACGCGTTTTACCAGGTACAGTGCAGGTCCTTCATTCGTCGTCTGCCATCCATCAGGAATCTCTAAGTCTGAAGATTAAGTGAGGAGGACTGAAGAAAGTTATCATTGTGTGGCTAAGGCCAAATCTAGTTTGCTATAAATTTGCAAATCTTATTTATTGATCAGGATAAGTCTCAGTCTCTCTCTCTCTCTTTCAAATCTTGGCATTATCCATAAAAAGGCAAATGATTCACGATAGCCCTTCTGCAATATTGTTTACAAAAATGCTGAAAGGAAGCAGACTAATGGTCAATCCCTGCAGCACACTACTGGTTAACACTGGTGGTTGGGAGGTGGGAATAGTGCTGGGCAGACTTATACGGTCTGTGCCAGAGCCGGTGGTTGGGAGGCGGGGCTGGTGGTTGGGAGGCGGGGATAGTGCTGGGCAGACTTATATGGTCTGTGACAGAGCCGGTGGTGGGAGGCGGGGATAGTGCTGGGCAGACTTATACGGTCTGTGCCAGAGCCGGTGGTTGGGAGGCGGGGCTGGTGGTTGGGAGGCGGGGATAGTGCTGGGCAGACTTATACGGTCTGTGCCAGAGCCGGTGGTGGGAGGCGGGGATAGTGCTGGGCAGACTTACACGGTCTGTGCCCTGAAGAGGACAGGTACAAATCAAAGTAGGGTATACACAAAAGGTAGCACATATGAGTTATCTTGTTGGGCAGACTGGATGGACCGTGCAGGTCTTTTTCTGCCGTCATCTACTATGTTACTTCTTTCCTCAGTATGAATTCCATTTCCCACCACCTGTTGTTGCCTTCTACTCACAAATCATATGGCAAAAAACATGACGACATTTCAATGTCTGTCTCTCCTATCCCATCTTTATTCCAAAAGTATGCATATCTAGATTTTTAAGGGGTAAATGCACAGAAGACAGGTCTCTTTCAATTAAAAAGAAATTCTGGAATGATAGGTAATAGAACAAGGGCAAAAGAGGGTAGACTCAAGAGTAATCTGAGGAAGTATTTCTTTACAGAAAGGGTGGTGGATGCATGGAACAGAATCCCAGAGGAGGTGGTGGAGAAGAGAATTCATAAAAGCATGAGACTCATACAATATAACATAAGAGTAGCCATGCCGGGTCAAACCAATGGTCCATCTAGCCCAGTATCCTGTTTCCAACAGTGGCCAAGCCAGGTCACAAGTACCTGGAAGAAACCCAATTAGAAGCAACATTCCATGCTACCAATCCCGGGGCAAGCAGTTGCTTCCCCATGTCTGTCTCAATAGCAAACTATGGACTTTTCCTCCAAATCTTTTTTAAACCCAGATACGCTAACCGCTGTTACCACATCCTCCAGTAAATAGTTCCAGCGCTTAACTCTTCATTGAGTGAAAAAATATTTCCTCCTATTTGTTTTAAAAGTATTTCTATGTAACTTCCTCGAGTGTCCCCTAGTCTTTGTACTTTTGGAATGAGTAGAAAAATGATTTACTTCTACTCGTTCTACACCACTCAGGATTTTGTAGACCTCAGTCCTATCCCCCCCCCTCAGCCGTCGCTTTTCCAAGCTGAAGAGCCCTAACCTCTTTGGCCTTTCCTGATACGAGAGGAGCTCCATCCCTTTTATCATTATGGTTTCTCTTCTTTGAACCTTTTCTAATTCCGCTATATCTTTTTTGAGGTACGGAAACCAGAGAATTGAGCACACAAAATCACTGAGAAGAAGGGATCGGACAGCTAAGTAGTTGGTGTAGATGAGGTCTCTATCTGCCATCCTTTTTCTGTGTTTCTAGGGAGTAAAAGGCATAACAAAAAGTTTGTAGCTTTTAAAGAAGTCACAGAGCCTACTGGAACATATTCAACTAGGTTTGTAGACAAATAGTAAGAGCAAGTGAAGGGCTGGAAGTCTCTCGCATGTAGTGTAATGACTTGTCGTTTTTACAAGAAAGCTCGGTAAATTTTGTTCTGCTGCAAAATGACGTGACCCCTTTGTGTGGCTGGTTTTCTGATTGTCTTTAGAGAACCTCTTCAAGAAAGCCTACCCTAATGAGTCAACTTAACTAAAGCCTGCCCACATGATTCTTACCAACGATTGTTATACGTTGACCATGTTTCCCATTATCCTTATTGCTATCCCATATCCATTCCTCTCCATCTTCCTACGCCTATCTCCTAACGCTCATTTCCTTCTGCACCCAATTCCTCCTATGTTCAATTTACTTATCCGTTAACCTCATTAATATTACGTTTACTACAAATTGTATATTCTTCTTACGACTTTGTAATTCTCTATATTGTTATTATGTAAGCCGCATTGAGCCTGCCATGTGTGGGAAAGCGTGGGGTACAAATGTAATAAATAAATAAATAAATAAACCTTAGGTTACATTTGCAGCAAAAGAAGGAACAGAAGAGTGGTTTAAGCCTAGAATCAGACAGCCTACCCTAATAGTTCTCACCAAAGAGTGAATTTTATACACTGTGGAGCAAAGACAGGAGGTTTATATTGGTGATGGGTTTTTGACACTTAGACCTTATGAGACTCTTTCTCTCTGTGGAGCCTGAAATTGCAATAGCTTCAAACTGGTTGTAAAATTGGAAACTGCAGTGAACAAATCATTGTTTTATATCTTTCAACTGGTCAACTGACAGGAGCTTCTCCTCGTTACAGATTATGCCTATTCTGATAATAGGAGCCTCAATATTCAGAGACACCCATCCAGATAAACAGCAGTAGTTGTCTCAACAAGGGTCATAGCCAACCCTATCAGGATAGTGCCGTGAAAATCATTACAGACGATCTTGGCTCTATCTGGAATGAGAGCGTTCTACAAAACTATATGGCGAGCAGAGGTATTCATATCACTAGCTGGATGACTTAAGGATGACCACAAATCTGTTCTAAATTTTGCAATAGTTATACAGATACCCCTGGATTCTATATAGCACACCTAGAGATCCACGCTAAAATTCAAGTGGAATCTATAACAGCGCATGTAACTTAATTGGCTTAATAAGCTAATTAGCATCGATAACAGCACTCAACAAGCAATAATGAGCACTAATTGGCAATAATTAGAATTTACATGCACAACTCGTATTCTGTAATGCACTGCGCCTAACTTCTAATGCGTGCAGGCAAAAAGGGGCATGTTATAGGCGGGAAAATGGGTGTTTTCACTGTTATAAATGGATGTGTATAGATATAGGCACTACAATGGCCATGTAAGTGTGTTCAATATACTGCACCTAAATCTAGGCACGGATTATAAAATATGCTTAGGCGGAAATGTCTTATGCATGGATTTTTTAGGTACCATATATGTAGAATCCTCCCCCCCCCCCCTAACAACGATCTAAAAAAAACCCTCTCCAAACAGAGGCAGTGCTTACTGCTCTACAGGCATATTCAGCACCATCTGTTATCTGGATAGCAGTGCTGAATTTCAATGTATTCAAAATGCCAACTGTGTTTGAATATGAAGCTGACCGTCTCTGGGAAAAGCAGCAGATCCAAAACGTTGAGAATGGCCGACTTTTCATGTCACAGGTCCATAAGCAGTCTCCAAAAGTTACATGTTTGAATTTCTGTAACTTTTTTTTATTATTTTTTTTCCACATAAAAGGATGGGGTTTGGAGTATTGTATTACAAATTGCTCTCATGGAATTCATTAAAATGTCATTTTTTGTTTCTAGTGACTTTAGTCACCTTTTCCCAGAAGGTAAATATTTTTGAAGATGTTTTTGCATGCACATGCTGTACATTGGTACCTCCTTACACAATAAAATTTATTAGGATTTATTTACTTCCTTTTGGAAGGAATTCACTCAAGGCGGTATACATAGTAACTTAGTAGATGACGGCAGAAAAAGACCTGCATGGTCCATCCAGTCTGCCCAACAAGACAAACTCATATGTGTATACCTTACCTTGATTTGTACCTGCCTTTTTCAGGGCACAGACCGTACAAGTCTGCCCAGCAGTATTTCCCGCCTCCCAACCACCAGTCCCGCCTCCCATCACCGGCTCCGGCACGGACCGTATAAGTCTGCCCTCCACTATCCACACCTCCCAACCACCAACCCCTCTTCCCCCCACCTGCTCCGCACAGTAGATCAAACTTGAGCAACAGACAATTACAGCAGTAAAAATATTTAAATAACAATACAAAGTATGGCATAGTGTACTACTTACAATGTCAACACAATACGTAATACAACATTTTAATTGATAGTGAAGGGTAAAGCAAAGATGGAAC
This sequence comes from Microcaecilia unicolor, assembly GCF_901765095.1. Lineage (NCBI taxonomy): Eukaryota > Metazoa > Chordata > Amphibia > Gymnophiona > Siphonopidae > Microcaecilia > Microcaecilia unicolor. The sequence goes on along the minus strand of NC_044032.1, from coordinate 26,533,067 downwards.
ATATAGATAGGTAAGAGAGTAAGAAATTGTACAATAAAAAGACTGGTAGTGCATATCCTGCTCATCTCTCTATATAAAAGGCAACCCCAACGTTCTGAAGCCTCCACGGAAGTTGAGGGCGGAGCTATGACACTCGAGGGCCGAAACGGAAACGCCACAGCGAACAAGGGAAGTAGCTCGGAGGGACAGAGCCCCTTGCTAGCGCCCGTTTCATTGCGCTCAGAAACGGGCATTTTTTCCTAGTAAGTACATAAGTATTGCCATACTGGGAAAGACCAAAGGTCCATCGAGCCCAGCATCCTGTTTCCAACAGTGGCCAATCCAGGTCACAAACACCTGGCAAGATCCCCAAAATGTACAAAACATTTTATACTGCTTATCCCAGAAAGAGTGGATTTTCCCCATCCATTTAATAACGGTCTATGGACTTTTCCTTTAGGAAGCCATCCAAACCTTTTTTTAAACTCCGCTAAGCTAACCGCCTTTACCACATTCTCTGGCAATGAATTCCAGAGTTTAATTACACGTTGAGTGAAGAAAGATTTTCTCTGATTTGTTTTAAATTTACTACATTGTAGCTTCATCGCATGCCCCCTAGTATTTTTGGAAAGCGTGAACAGACGCTTCACATTACCCGTTCAACTCCACTCATTATTTTATAGACCACTATCACATCTCCCCTCAGCTGCCTTTTCTCCAAGCTGAAGAGCCCTAGCCACTTTAGCCTTTCCTCATAAGGAAGTCGTCCCATCCCTTTTATCATTTTCGTCACCCTTCTCTGCACCTTTTCTAATTCCACTATATCTTTTTTGAGATGCGGTGACCAGAATTGAACACAATATTCGAGGTGCAGTCGCACCATGGAGCGATACAAAGGCATTATAACATCCTCATTTTTGTTTTCCATTCCTTTCCTAATAATACCTAACATTCTCTTTGCTTTCTTAGCTGCAGCAGAACAATGAGCAGAAGGTTTCAACGTATCATCAACGACGACACCTAGATCCCTTTCTTGGTCCGTGACTCCTAACGTGGAACCTTGCATGACGTAGCTATAATTCGGGTTCATCTTTCCCACATGTATCATTTTGCACTTGCTCACATTAAACGTCATCTGCCATTTAGACGCCCAGTCTCGTAAGGTCCTCTTGTAATTTTTCACAATCCTCCTGTGATTTAACGACTTTGAATAACAGATAGAGTCCAAACAATCAATTTCCTCTTCAAGCACCAATGCTAAATATAGAGTGAAAAACGTACATACAGGACATAGGCAGATCTGTTATAAAAGTATTATAAAGAGAGAATCTGTATTCAAGAATAAAGTAAAGAAAGGTCCTTTTTTTTGCATCAGTGTTCTTCAACGCAAGGCCCAAGGGCCAATGATGGTCCCGGTCCCTGGAGACCTCTGGGGCTGTCCCCATTGTCTCTGTTGTTTTCTCTGTTACTCTTGCCTCTCTACCCAGGCTCAGGACAGAAAAGGGAAGTGGATGGGGGGGGGGGGGAGCCACACATTTGAAGGGCAGGGCATTTCTCAATGGAGAAAAGAGAATGCATTTGGAAATGCTCACAGCCTCCCCCCCCCCCCCCCCATGAAGTTTGAAGGTAGGGATGAATGTCATTGATACACACTGGTCAGCAGTGTTGTGGCCCCCACTTGGGAAGGCATTTGGGGGCCCTTTCACTAAGCCACATAAGCCTATGTGCACCAAAATGGACTTACCGCCCGGCTACCACGTGGCTCTTGCGGTAATTTCATTTTTGGTGCGCATATCGGATGCACGCCAAGTGGCATTTGACGCCCATAGGTCATTACTGCCCAGTTACCATGTGAGTCCTCCTCCACCACTAACTCAAGACTCCGTTCCTTTTATCTTGCCACACCATATGCCTGGAATAGACTTCCTGAGCCAGTACGTCAAGCTCCATCTCTGGCCATCTTCAAATCTAAGCTAAAAGCCCACCTTTTTGATGCTGCTTTTAACTCCTAACTCTTGTTCACTTGTTCAGAACCCTTATTTTATCATCCTCACTTTAAAATTCCCTTATCTCATGTTTGTCTGTCCTGATTAGATTGTAAGCTCTGTCGAGCAGGGACTGTCTCTTCAAGGTCAAGTGTACAGCGCTGCGTACGTCTAGTAGCGCTATAGAAATGATAAGTAGTATTAGTAGTAGTAGTCCTTACCACTAGGTCTCAGACCCAAAATGGATGCTCACCAATTTTCATTTTGCTGCACGTCCATTTTCGGCAAAAGTTTAAAAAGGCCTTTTTACAGATGCGCTGAAAAACGATTCTGCGTGCACCCAAAACACGCGCCTACACTACCGCAGGCCATTTTCAGAGCACATTAGTGAAAGGACCCCTTGCATGCTCTCCTTCAGCTCATGAGAATCCAAAGGGGCCCCAGCTTAAGAGTTAATGAAGAATATGGCTTTACATTATTCCTGAATACTGATGCTCCCCTTATAATATTTTATAAAGATCTGCCTATGTCCTGTATATATATATTTCCACTCTCTATATATAGCATTGGTGCTTATACTGCAGCATGGTTAAGTGGCACAATTACTAGGAGAAGCCAGCTAGAAACAGTTGGAAAACACAGGACTGTAGATCATGATACTGTCTTTAAAAAAGAATAAATCAAAAGGATTTTGCAGCACATGAGATTTGAGATCGCTCAGGTTCCCTCTTCAGGTTCAGGGGTTGAACAATGCTTCCCAGCCTTTTTCAAGCCCCGAGGCATAGGTACAGTATCAAAAATATTGTGCAGCGCATCAGTCTTCATCAGCAGGCAGTGCGGGCATGGGAGAAGATTCATATGGCCAAAAGAAAGCTAGAGAAGCACTGAAAGTCCCCTAAGAGCCTGGAAGGACCCCAAGGGATGAGGCTCAGGTTGGGAGAAAGGGGGCTGCGCTATGCACAATGTGTGTGCAGCACAAGCAGAACCCTGCGGGCTGCCTGTTCATTCCTACACTCCAGGGCTCATACTATTGCTAGGAAGGAGAGGCTTGTGAATAGGCATATGCTGAGAAAAATCTCCTATATATTTAAGACCCTCCAGTGGACTAGGGGGCATGCGATGAAGCTACAATGTAGTAAATTTAAAACAAATCGGAGAAAATGTTTCTTCACTCAACATGTAATTAAGCTCTGGAATTCGTTGCCAGAGAATGTGGTAAAGGCGATTAGCTTAGCAGAGTTTAAAAAAAGGTTTGGACGGCTTCCTAAAGGAAAAGTCCATAGACTGTTATTAAATGGACTTGGGGAAAATCCACTATTTCTGGGATAAGCAGTATAAAATGTTTTGTACATTTTTGGGATCTTGCCGGGTATTTGTGACCTGGTTTGGCCACTGTTGGAAACAGGATGCTGGGCTCGATGGACCTTTGATCTTTCCCAGTATGGCATTACTTATGTACTTATTATTATTTGCACTTAGCTCACACCTTTTCACTAGTAGCTCAAAGTGAGCTATATTTTGGTACGCTAGGTATTTCCCTATAGTATACCTGAGGCAATGGATTAAGTGGCTTGCCCAAGGTGACAAGGAGCAGAGGCAGGCAACATCCCCTCCTCTTCTGGCACTGATTTCTTCTCTTTCTTATGGACACAGAGACACAAACACCTGATGCTAATTCTCTCTCTTATGCCTCCCCTTAACTTCTCTCTCATGCGAGCACAAGCCTAACCTTCTTCTCTTCTCTCACTCTTTCCCCCCTGCCAATTTTCACCCTCCTCTCTACCCTTTCACATTTTCATCCTCTCCTCCCTGTGCTGGATTTGCTGACAGCAGGAGGGAGAGAGAAAGTAGTGGAGCTACAGGCTGTGTTTTCCTCTGCCACTCTGGATGCCATTCGGGTTCTGAATTGTGCAGGACACGGTACTGCAGCATTGTTCAGTCAGGCTCTGGGTAAGAAAGATGTGGCAGGAGACACTGTTGCTGTCCTCCTACTGCCAGCCATTCAGTGCATGTGTTGAACGGCAAGCAGGGCCGCCGAGAGACGGAGCCGGGCCCGGGGCAAGGCCCCCCTCCACCCTCAAGGTCGTCATCATCGCCGCCCCCCCCTCCGTCCACCACCGGGCTGGGCCCCCCTGAATTCAAATCATAGCGCCTCACCTCGCTCCGTGTGAAAAAGGCACAGCAGCGGCAGTCTGCAGATCACCTCCCTCAGACGAGGGCGGGAGGGAAGGCCCGAAGGGAGGCGGATCTGCAGACTGCTGCTGCTGCACTTTTCACACGGAGCGAGGTCGAGGTGAGGCGCTATGATTTGAATTCAGGGGGGCCCGGCCCAGTGGTGGACGGAGGGGGGCGGGCGGAGGGGACTGCGGCGCCGGGCCCCCCTTGGAAGCCCAGGCCCGGGGAATTTTGTCCCCCCTGCTCCCCTTTCTCGGTGGCCTTGACGGAGAGGACCAGGGTGGGGAGGGGTAATTGTGAGGTGAATATAAATACCCAGTCAGCTGCCTCTGTGCCTCTGATCTCCTGCAGTTCAGCAGAGGACTGTGGAATTCCACACCAAGGACTGAATTCTATGGTCCTTGAGTTTGCAACCCAGGAGACCAGACGCACTGATCATAGCCTAGAAAGGCTCCAGTTTTTTCCCCATAAACTGCCCTAAATAGTATAGAAATGGGTTACAGAAAGGTATAGGCAGTCTTGATGTATTTCCATATAAACCTAACCAAGGTGAAAGGCTTAAGAAGCCCCACTGCTTGAATATCGGTTTTGTGCCACTGATTGGGTATAGGTCATAGATCTGATATTTATTTAGATTTTGCTCACATCTTTTTCAAATAGTAACTCAAGGTGAGTTGCATTTAGGTACACTGGATATTTCTCTGTCCCAGGAGGGCTCACAATCTAAGTTTGTACCTGAGGCAATGGAGGGTTGAGTGACTTGTCCAAGATCACAAGGAGCAGCAGTGGGATTTGAACCAGCCACCTCTGGATGTCAAGACCGGTGCTCAACCACTAGGTTACTCCTCCACTCCTTTCTATGGTACAACCAAAGCGTCTTGCAGTTTAAAATTATTAGCTTGATTTTTAAATCTATATGCAGACTAAATTCTGAGGGAGCAGGGGAACTCTTAGCAGTATCATCTCAATGTCGTCAATTGTTTTTCTAGAACCTTATGTTCAGGATTTCCTACACTCAAAAATGTACGTTTTTAAATCTATTTATAATAGTTTATTTTCAGTTCAAGGAGCCAGATTGTGGAATCTGATGCCAACAGAGTTAAAACAGGTGCTTTCTCCTCTTCTTTTTCAGAAACTTTTGAAAACATATCTTTTTGAGTCCTAATGGTCTAGTGAAGGTTTTAAGGGTTTAGAAGAAAACTACTAAGTGTAATGATTGTTACGTTATAGTTGTAAAGTCCTCTTCAAGAGAAGAGTTTTTCTTTTTCACTTTTGAAATTTAGAAGTCCACTATGAATAATATGTGTGATATATAAAAAAATAAATACTACAGCATTGCATAGGATATACAGGTACTTTGTCCCCCTCCCGTTCTAACTGTGAATGACTGTGAAAATATTAACTTCACATAGGCATTATTATATAGGATCTATCAGATGTCTCTGTACCAGCATTCAGGCTAATGTGAGCCAGGCACTTTTATGGTGGGCAGATATTCCTCATTTGATCCCAACTTTTTATTAAAAATTTAATCAGACTTTAATTTAGTTTAAATTCTACTTAGCTTTAAAATTGTAGTATCACTATGTTAATATTTCTTCCTTGTTTCTACAACGGAGACATTCAGTCCGACATGAACTCATGTTTCGCAATGATTGCTGTTTCAAGGTATATTATTGCGAAACATGAGTTCATGTCGGACTGAATGTCTCCGTCGTAGAAACAAGGAAGAAATATTAACATAGTGATACTACAATTTTAAAGCTAAGTAGAATTTAAACTAAATTAAAGTCTGATTAAATTTGTAATAAAAAGTTGGGATCAAATGAGGAATATCTGCCCGCCATAAAAGTGCCTGGCTTGCATTAGCCTGAATGGTGGTACAGAGACATCTGATAGATCCTATATAATAATGCCTATGTGAAAGAACAAGGCACACCCATTAAAGGGGGGCTGACCACAACCGGGCTGAAGGCCAGCGAAGACAAAGAGGAAAGGAGGGAGGGAGGAGGAGTCAGGGAGGAGCAGATAGGGAACAAAAGGAGTGGAGGGAGACAGACAAAAGGAAAAAGGGGAGGGACAGAGGAAAGAGGAGGGGACAGAGGAGGAGCGAGGGAGGGGACAAAGGAGCAGTGAGGGCAGGAAGGATAGGAAGGAGTCTTTTCGAATTGGGAGGCAGGAGAAGAGCAGCGTGATCCCACCCGCCCACCCAAGCAGGAAGGGCAGATTGTCGCAGCGAGGCGCTAGGCTACAATGCTTACGCACAGACAGCAAGGGGTACACAGCACCTTCACAGCTAGCAGTTACAAGCGTTGGGGTAACTGCTGCTGCAGAAGGAGTTATTTGCAAGTTGTTTGAAAGTTACAAGTTGATAAATGTTGGGCTCGCAGGCTAGCAGCCTTATGATAAGCAAGCAACGTGGGCACTGCTTGTCTCCTGGCTTAGACGGCTCGGAGGTTGTGAGCGTCGCCTGGTAACCAGCGGTAGGTGCCTCCTTCAACGGGAGATGCCAGGTGGCAACGTGAGACCCGGGTGCATGGTCGCCTGGGGCTCGGAAGATGTAACTATGCTTAGGAGCTGTGTACTCTGGGTAGAAATATGTGCATAATGTAATGTTAATGTCATGTTATATAATGTTTAGTTAATGGTTATTTAAGGTTTATTGGTTGTGTATTAATATTGTAATTAATGTTATTTCAAGATGTTAAATATGTTGCATTTAAGTTGTAATATATATAACATACCTGGCTGCGGCCATAATAAATCCAAAATCGAACGAGGATGTTGGCTTGCCGAGTGATATTTGGGTTAAACGTAGGCTGATGTGTCTGAGTGTGTGCCGAATGCCCGAGTTGTGTTATAAAGAAGCTGCTAAATAATATGTGAGTTGGGTACTATATTGTGAATTATACAGACTTATACGGTCTGTGCCAGAGCCAGTGGTGGTAGGCGGGGATAGTGCTGGGCAGACTTATACGGTCTGTGCCAGAGCCAGTGGTGGTAGGCGGGGATAGTGCTGGGCAGACTTATACGGTCTGTGCCGGGGCTGGTGGTTGGGAGGCGGGGATAGTGCTGGGCAGACTTATATGGTCTGTGCCAGAGCCGGTGGTGGGAGGCGGGGATAGTGCTGGGCAGACTTATACGGTCTGTGCCGGGGCTGGTGGTTGGGAGGCGGGGATAGTGCTGGGCAGACTTATACAGTCTGTGCCACAGCCGGTGGTGGGAGGTGGGGGCTGGTGGTTGGGAGGCGGGGATAGTGCTGGGCAGACTTATACGGTCTGTGCCAGAGCCAGTGGTGGGAGGCGGGGCTGGTGGTTGGGAGGCGGAGATAGTGCTGGGCAGAATTATATGGTCTGTGCCAAAGCCGGTGGTTGGGAGGCGGGGCTGGTGGTTGGGAGGCGGGGATAGTGCTGGGCAGACTTATACGGTCTGTGCCAGAGCCAGTGGTGGGAGGCGGGGCTGGTGGTTGGGAGGCAGGCATAGTGCTGGGCAGACTTATATGGTCTCTCCTCACATGCTATTCTTGACCCATTACAATCTGGTTTTCGCCCTCTCCACTCAACCAAAACTGCGCTTACTAAAGTCTCCAATGACCTATTACTGGCTAAATCCAGAGGTCAATATTCCATCCTCATTCTTCTTGATCTTTCCGCTGCTTTTGACACTGTCGATCACAGCATACTTCTCGATACCCTGTCCTCACTTGGATTCCAGGGCTCTGTCCTTTCCTGGTTCTCTTCCTACCTCTCCCTCCGCACCTTTAGTGTTCACTCTGGTGGATCCTCTTCTACTTCTATCCCTCTGCCTGTCGGCGTACCTCAGGGTTCTGTTCTTGGTCCCCTCCTCTTTTCTATCTACACTTCTTCCCTTGGTTCATTAATCTCATCCCATGGCTTTTCCTACCATCTCTATGCTGATGACTCCCAAATCTACCTTTCTACCCCTGATATCTCACCTTGCATCCAAACCAAAGTTTCAGCGTGCTTGTCTGACATTGCTGCCTGGATGTCTCAACGCCACCTGAAATTAAATATGACCAAAACAGAGCTTCTCATTTCCCCCCCCCAAACCCACCTCCCCGCTCCCCCCGTTTTCTATTTCTGTTGATGGCTCTCTCATTCTCCCTGTCTCCTCAGCTCGAAACCTTGGGGTCATCTTTGACTCTTCTCTCTCCTTCTCTGCTCATATCCAGCAGACCGCCAAGACCTGTCGTTTCTTTCTTTACAACATCCGTAAAATCCGCCCCTTTCTTTCCGAGCACTCTACCAAAACCCTCATCCACACCCTTGTCACCTCTCGTTTAGACTACTGCAATCTGCTTCTTGCTGGCCTCCCACTTAGTCACCTCTCCCCTCTCCAGTCGGTTCAAAACTCTGCTGCCCGTCTCATCTTCCGCCAGGGTCGCTTTACTCATACTACCCCTCTCCTCAAGACCCTTCACTGGCTCCCTATCTGTTTTCGCATCCTGTTCAAACTTCTTCTACTAACCTATAAATGTATTCACTCTGCTGCTCCCCAGTATCTCTCCACACTCGTCCTTCCCTACACCCCTTCCCGTGCACTCCGCTCCATGGATAAATCCTTCTTATCTGTTCCCTTCTCCACTACTGCCAACTCCAGACTTCGCGCCTTCTGTCTCGCTGCACCCTACGCCTGGAATAAACTTCCTGAGCCCCTACGTCTTGCCCCATCCTTGGCCACCTTTAAATCTAGACTGAAAGCCCACCTCTTTAACATTGCTTTTGACTCGTAACCACTTATAACCACTCACCTCCACCTACCCTCCTCTCTTCCTTCCCGTTCACATTAATTGATTTGATTTGCTTACTTTATTTATTTTTTGTCTATTAGATTGTAAGCTCTTTGAGCAGGGACTGTCTTTCTTCTATGTTTGTGCAGCGCTGCGTATGCCTTGTAGCGCTATAGAAATGCTAAATAGTAGTAGTAGTAGTAGCCGGTGGTTGGGAGGCGGGGCTGGTAGTTGGGAGGCGCACATAGTGCTGGGCAGACTTATACGGTCTGTGCCAGAGCTGGTGGTTGGGAGGCGGGGATAGTGCTGGGCAGACTTATACGGTCTGTGCCAGAGCCGGTGGTGGGAGGCGGGACTGGTGGTTTGGAGGCGGGGATAGTGCTGGACAAACTTATACGGTCTGTGCCCTGAAAAGGACAGGTACAAATCAAGGTATACACAAAAAGTAGCACATATGAGTTTATCTTGTTGGGCAGACTGAATGGACCGTGCAGGTCTTTTTCTGCCATCATCTACTATGTTATGTTACTATGTAGTTTGTGGAAGTTGGTTAGTTTGTAAATCGTTTTTAAGTTGCGCGGCAGTGCGTTCCATAACTGTGGGCTTAAGTAGGTGAAGTTTGACGCGTGCATTACTTTATATTTTAGACCTTTGCAGTTAGGGAAATGCAGATTAAGGAATGTGCGGGATGAACTTTTGGCATTCCTGGGTGGTAAATCTATCAGGTCTGACATGTAGGCTGGTGCATCTCCGTGAATGATTTTATGGACTAGAGAGCATATTTTGAACGTGATACGTTCTTTAAATGGGAGCCAGTGTAGTTTCTCTCGTAGGGGTTTAGCACTTTCATGTTTTGTTTCATGCTCCAAAACAGGGGAGGATGCATCTGATTTCAGAGGGGAGGCAGGGAACTTGCACCTTTGGTTATTGGTGGTTACGTGGCGATATTTCTTTCTGTGATTTTGAACCGAATGTTTTTTCCCCCCCTCCAAAGAAGTTCAGAAAAACAGAGGAGGCTGTGTGAGCCCAAGAAGCAAGCTCGGGCTCAGTGTGGGTGCTGCCTCTGCGATGACCAGCTAGGTCACCAGTCTAGAGTGACACCCTGACCCACCTGCCAATCCCCTCCCCTGCCTGTGCTGCCACCTTTGTCCCTGCCCTGTCCATTTAAGGGGTGAGAAAGGGGGGCACCAAACCAGGGATAAAATAGACCCAACCAATGTTTACCCATGGAATTCACAAGCAATAAACCACAGTAGACGACATATCATTGGTGACAATTTGGTTGCTGCATTACTCTGCAAACATAATCAACATTCACTGTAGTACATAAGGATACCTGTGCTATCTACAGTTCAAACAGAGCAAGCATAATATCTGGCCTGGCTCAGGACTAGCAAGGCTATCAAAGTCTCTCTCTAATAGCTGGACATTGTACTGTAGAGCAAGGAAATCTGCCACAGGAACAGCCAACTCCAGCTGTCCCAACAGCTACCCCAACAACTGTGAGTGGGGTAGGTATTGTTTTTAGTGGAGCCGTACTTTATGTACTAGAAAACATGGCTAAAACGATCTTTCCATTGTTACAGATTCTATGTTTTTTGTTCCCTGACTTTTCACTTGACCAAATGGAACAAGAGGGGTATGGTTTCCTCTACAGAACACCCCCTCACACACATTACACTGTGGAACAAAGTATTTGAGGCCCTACAAGTTAGACACTCTAAAGGTCTGAGGACCGCCATTAAATAGATTAAAGCACATCAGGAGACAGAATCCTCCAGCCACTCACAGTTCTAGCTCACAGCCAGGGGCAGACTGACCATTTGGGCAACTGGGCAGTGCCCGAGGGCTCAGATGCTCTAGGTGGCCCAGAGGCTCTGCCTGGATACCGACCGCACACTACAGCCCTCCCCGGTCCTACTTTTAAAGGCGCTCCGCTGGTGATCTTGTGGCCTCTGCCTGTTGTGCTGCTGTTATTCCCCTTGTCCAGCACTGCCTCAAAGTGGGGGGTCCAGAGCCCAAAGTGAGAGGGCACATTTTGGCCCGCCTCCCCACTGCTCTCCCCCACCACAACGCCACATACCTTGGCTGGCGGGGGTCCCCAACCCCTGCCAGCTGAAACTTTTCTCCAGCAATGTTCTCCTTACTTTGCTCATGCTCGATTTTAATGAAACTGAACACGCACAAAGTGTCGCACATGCTCATTTTCACTAAAACCGAACATGCACACAATGAGAGGGAAGCAGGCCAGGCAATGTAAGAAGAGCAGCACTGGAGAAATGCTTCACCTGGAATGGATTGGGGACCCCTACAGGCAAACCAGGGGCCCTGGATCCATTTGGGGGGGGGGGCCCAGGCCCCCGTGGCTACCCCACTGCCACACACATAGTCAAGTCATAGTGTAAAGTAGAACAAAACTCTTTATTGGGTGTGCATCAGTTCTATACCCAAGCCTGTTCCTATCACAGGCCTGGTAATTCAGGAACCAACATAACCCTCTTGTAACTCCAATCCAATACAAAGGGAGTGGTTCTTGCCAGGATAAAGATAGCCAGCATATATACAGGAATATCAGTTTAAAGGCCATCATTTAACAGACATGGAAGGGCCTTGGTTTGTGTTAAGCCAATAGGTTAGCAATTTACAACTAAGAACTTTCCTACGTTGGTCAATCTTCTAGTTCCTAGTCCTTAACTGGTGGAGGTCTATTCTGAAGGGCTGCTCCTTCCTACTCTGGGCCTGCTCTGAGTTTTTACTTCCCTTTGATTGAACTATGCCCTCTTGGCTAAGCAGTCTACAGCTAGAACTCTCTTTAATGTGCCCTGCGAGGGAGGGGACTTAAGGGAAATCAGATTTATTCCACACATTCCATCACAGGGAAGGAAAGGTCAGCTATAAGTCCAGTACCAGAGGAATCCAGGATAGATGGAAAATGTGCCTGGGTTCTAGTTCTCTGGCAAGTGGAGAAGAATCTCAGGTGAGACCTGTAGCCCAGGTGCACCTCCCCTGCATATCTGAGAAAACCTAGAGCTGAGATGGAAGAAGAGCAAATATTCCTCAATGTATACCTCCACTTGGGAGCTTCACTCTGATATTCCTGAGGTCTAGAAGAATTTGGAGTTTATCTAAATCCCAAGTGAAGCAGTGCCTGATCAAGGTACCAACCTTGAATTGTAGGTTTTGCAGAACTAACATCGAGAACAGCAAAAGGAGTGAGGTTCTCAGCCTGGGACTCCAAGAAAGTAGATAAGAAGAGAAGAATACCAGAGGAGTGGTCTAAGGCATTTTGGATTTTGACATCTTTTGCAATTAGCATTTTTCTACTATTGATTGTTTTAAATTCCTTCTGTGAACTGCAGAAGATATTTGTGGGAGCCACAGATAAAGCTGTTTTTATTTAAATCATGCGTGCTTGTCAGTTTCAAATTAGCACAGACCTTGAGCTATTGTCTTCTCCTATCCCCAGGACCCTCTTTTACATTACTGCAGTGCACTGGTTTCTGTTCTTGTTCCCTCCCCAATTACATCACCAGTCACTCGTTTCTTTCTTTAATGTTGGATTTGGACCTCTGGGGCTATTCCCATCCCCTCAATAAGAAGTTGGCTACCAGTGTACGGAATCCTATGAACTTCAAGTTAAGAAGAAAAAAAGGCAGGAGCCTTGCCATGTGGGAACAGGATCTAGGGAATGGTCTACATTTTGGGGTTTATGTGTATCATGTTTTCCCTCTCAAACAGATAGGCTGTACCCAGTTGGCTAAGGAAATCTGCTGGGTAGGGCTGCCACCTGCTCTCAGGTCAGCTGAAGAGGTTGATCATATCCCATTTTTGTCCTACTGCATGTATGGGGTTCTGACGTCTAAGTAAAGCAGGACATGTCCGTGCATTCCAGGGAACAAACCCAGGACTAGATCAATCTGAGTGTATTGGCAATTTTACTCCTAGATAATGTAGACTGCTTAAACCAATAATGTAGACTCTCAACCTAGTCCTCAGGACACACTCAAGGTTTTCAGGATATTCACAATGAATATGCATGAGATAAATTTGCATGCACTGCCTCAATTGTATGCAAATCTTTTTCATATATATGCATTGTGAGAATCCTGAAAACTTGACCGGCTGGGGGTTTCTTGAGGAATGGTTTAAACCAAGATCATACTGTTTAAAGTTTGGATTACAACACGTGTGGGTCATGGTACCATGCAAGGTCGGTTCAAGGGTGTTAGGTACCTGAGATGAACCTTCAGTTTTGCACATTTCCCCTTACCCAAAAGCTCTGGCCCAGAATTACCTTCTCTTTTTCAGCATCCCCCTCTTTTGTTCCTTTCATCCTCTGCCAGCCTAGAATGTCCCTTCCTTTGTTCACACTGCCAAACATCTCCTTTTCTTCCTCTTTCCACGCTCAGCATCCTCCTCACTGGCTACCAGCACAATACAGGGCTAAATTTAAAACTCGGTCTGCTCTTCAAGACCCTCAAAGGAACTGGGCCAGAGCACTTGAAGAACAGGATCTCCCTTCTATGCACCTCTATGGTTGTAAAAGTCATTCCAATGAGTATCTGACCACACCTTCTGCAAAGGACATCACATGATGTGACACCCGCCAACACGCCTTCTATGGCGTAGCCCCCACACTTTGGAGTGCAGTCCCTGAAAGGCTTCACTCAATGCATCAATCAAAGGTAGAGGCAGAATCCATCACACAAGCCGCAGATGGGACGCAGAGTTGGATATCAGTCACAAAGAAAAGAGAAGTATGGTAATGATCTCTCAGTGGAGTGTATTCACTTGATGTAAAAACAGCCTGGAACAGCCATGTTTCAGTTGGTATCAGGAGAGTTCCCACCTGGACAGTTCCCACCCACCAATTCCTCCTGAGACAATTCCAACTTAAGGGGACAATTCCCACCAAGGATTCTCTCCCCCCCCCCACCGGACACATCCCACCCTCCCTAGCCTTTTTTTATCTTCTTTCTTGTATCAGGTCCCATAAGTCCTGGCTGTGCTTTTTTTTAATACGGCGTCTGAAACAAGGAGGTTAGAGCAGAATACGGACGTACACAGAGAACGTAAAATAACGAAATCACTTTTCATAGGTAGAGTAGTAATTTGTTATAAATCATAATCAGTGTGTCATTTTGAGGGGCTGAATTAGGTTGAAACCTAGTTTGGGATGTGTATGGGGATCATTGTCCCCCCCCCCCCCCAACATGAACTGCAGTTTGTATTTATCTATTTATTTACTTATTTTTGACATTTAGATCCCAGATTAAAATGAATTGTGTTGAAACCTAGTTTGGTGTGTGTGGGGGCATTGCCCACCCCCACATGAACTGCATGTCTGGAAGGGGAAAGGGATGTGTAAAAGAATGTTGTGGGGGGGGGGTGAGGGGGTACTGGCCCCCTAAATGATGTGCAAGAGAAAAGGGAGGGAGATTTTTTGTCCTAGTGTGCTTTGCATTTTTTAGGTTATGGGTGGGAATTGTCCTCCCTTGGGGTGATGGGAGTTGGTTCAGTGGGAATTGTCTTAGGTGGGAATTGTCCATATGGGAATTAGTGGGTGGGAACTGTCCAGGTGGGAACTGACCTAGAACTGTTTCAGCTAACACCTGCATCAGGGGCTAAAATGCAAATCTCCAATCTCACAGAAAAAGAAGAAATGCACTTCTCACAGTCAACTAAGGAATGTACTACTACTACTTATCATTTCTATAGCGCTACTAGACGTACGCAGCACTGTACACATGAACATGAAGAGACAGTCCCTTCTCGACAGAGCTTACAATCTAATTAGGACAGACAAACAGGACAAACAAGAGATAAGGGAATATTAAGGTGAGGATGATAAAATAAGGGTTCTGAACAAGTGAATAAGGGTTAGGAGTTAAAAGCAGCATAAAAAGGTGGGCTTTTAGCTTAGATTTGAAGACGGCCAGAGATGGAGCTTGACGTACCGGCTCAGGAAGTCTATTCCAGGCATATGGTGCAGCAAGATAAAAGGAACGGAGTCTGGAGTTAGGAGTGGAGGAGATGGGTGCAGATAAGAGAGATTTACCCAGTGAACGGAGTTCCCGGGGAGGAATGTAGGGAGAGATGAGAGTGGAGAGGTACTGAGGAGCTGCAGAGTGAATGCACTTATAGGAGTTTGAACTGTATGCGGAAACGGATAGGAAGCCAGTGAAGTGACTTGAGGAGAGGGCTAATATGAGCATAACGACCCTGGCGGAATATTAGTCGTGCAGAAGAATTTTGAACAGATTGAAGAGGAGAGAGATGGCTAAGTGGGAGACCTGTGAGAAGCAAGTTGCAATAGTCTAAGCGAGAGGTGATAAGAGCGTGGATGAGGGTTCTGGTAGTATGTTCAGAAAGGAAAGGGTGAATTGTGTACCATTCCTTCAAAGACAGAGAAGTCAACTTATATAGTTATAATTACACTCTTTCCATAACCACACACGTTATCTTCTCTGTCTTTAAAGATGAGCTGCTTTAAGCCAGTGGTGGCGAGAGAGTGTGATAACTACACAAGTTAATTTCTCTGTCTTTGAAGGGATGATACACATTCCAATAACTGACGATGAGAAGTGCATTTTTTTTCTTTTTCTGTGACCACTGGAGACTTGGATATTAATGTTTGCTCCTGATGCAGGTGTTTGCTGAAACGTGGCCTCATCGGGCTCTTTTTACACCAAGTGAATACTCTCCACTCGAAGAGATCATTACCATACTGCTCTTTGTGATTGATACCCAACTCTACATTTTGTCTTCACTCGGCACAAGACTCTCTCTTCTTCAGGAAGCAAATGAAAGCTTGGCTCTTCTCTCAAGCCTTTAATGGAAGAAGTAACTAACCTGCTAGTCTCGCACACTGGCTGCAAATACAGTACTGTAGCATATCCACTCCAGCCCCTAGCTGAGATCATATTCATACACTTTTTTGACTCAATGAGAAGTTTAGGGTTGGTCCCCTTATTCTCTATCTAACTTCTGCTTGTCTGTCTTATCTGTTTATATGTTCCACCTCCACTTACGTTCCTATGCTGTCTATTGATATTATATAGTGTATTGTGTCGACATTGTAAGTAGCATATTATGCCATAATATGAATATTTTTGAATATTTGAATATTTTTCTATTGAAATTGTCTGTTGCCTATGTCTAGATTGATCTTGTTGTAATGTACACCGCCTTGAGTGAATTTCTTCAAAAAGATAGTAAATAAATCCTAATAACTGTCTAAGGCCCAGATGCACTAAACAATCATTAGAGCCCTTCCCTTACCGATTCCCTTAGCAAATCGGTAAGGAAAGGGCATGCATCAAGGAAAAGGAATGCAAATGAGCTGCTCATTGTAGCTCACTTGCATTCTCTAGTCCATCGTTAAACACTCGGCCAATCGAGCAAGCGCAGAGCAGCCAAGTGTTCTGCTGGCTGCTCTGCACATGCCAAATACGCCTCCCTGTGCCGCCCGAAGACGCTGCGCCGCTCACCCCTTCTGGTGCGGCTCAGTGCAGTTCAGGACGCCCATTCAAAAGAACCGCCCATTTTGGCCGCCTCCCCCCCCCTGCAATAATAAAATCGTCTATTTTGGCCGTGCTTCACTCAGCTGAGAGACCTGGAAGTCCCTGAGCCAATCACAACGCGGAGGGACGTCGGAGGAGGCGATCAGCTGTTCTTGCCCGTGCAGCACCTTCACACAGAGGTGAGAGGCGCTGCACGGGCCCGGTTTCAGACGGAGGGGGGCCCAGTGGAGGGGGGAACGGTGGCGACGACCTCAGGGGGGCGGCGGGGGATGGCGGGAGCTGTTTTTTCTAAAAAGGAGAAAGAGAGGAAGGGAGGGAGGGGGGCCGGGGCTGCTTAAAAAAAAAGTCACGATTTTAATGCAGGGGGGAGCGGGAAGCAGTGGCGACCTCGGGCGGGGGGGGGGGGGGGGGGGGGGGCAAGGCCGTCCATAAAGGGCGCTCCTGACGAGCGTTTTTGCCCCCTCCCGATTTTTTTTTCTTCACATTGTTTTGGAAGCCGGGCAGCCCCAACGAGAGGTACAGACCTCTCGTTAGCTTTCCCGGAGTTTTCCAGCCCGTTAGGGCAAGCGGAAAACCTTAGTGCATCTCATTTCAATAGGGTTTCTACACAATTTGCTCATCTGCATTCCGTTTTCGTTTGCTGCTACCGTCGTCGGAAATTGGGCTTTAGTACATGCCAGGGTTATGTTTCAATCTTTTTTATTGTAACCAACCATAGTAATATAATAAACAGTGACTGTCCAACAATTCAAACAGGTACAGATATGTTCAACTACGAAATTATGCATTTTACCGAGTTATCTCTTATCTGGTTACAACATTTGTTCCTTTCCCCCTCCCCCCAACTTATCCATCTTAACCCTTCCCCCCCTTATCTCTCAAATTTAAGGCATAAGAATCTAAGCATCATTCTCTCGCTTCAATACAGTCAAGGTAATCTCTAGAGGTTTAACAGATGACTCTGGGCTGCCGGAGTAAGAGTCTGCCACAAGGGTGCCCAGCACCGTTGAAATTTCTTTCCCGCTACCGAGTCTAAGGTGAAATGTTCTTGACGCTCCAGGTGCATTAGGTACAACATTCTGACTCTCCATGACTGCTGGGTGGGCGGTTTCCTTGTTATCCACTCCGCCAAAATCACTTGCTTGGCAGCGATGGTTGCTTTTATCACAAATTCCATATATCCTTTGGGCTTAGGCGTGCTTAGCCTAGGGTGTCCGAACAGCAGGGTAGCGTCATATGTCCACTTTGAGCCCCATATCTGAGATACATAAATTAGCAAGTCTCTCCAAAATTTCTCTACTGCCTTGCATCTCCAGAACATGTGCCCCAGTGTTGCCCCCTCTCTTCCGCACTTGGGGCATGAGCCCCAGGGGGACACTCCCAAATGGAAAGCTCTACGGGGGGCAACATACAGTCTCATCACAAATTTGTATTGCACTTCCCACTGTAGTACATGCCAGGGTTAAAAACTTGTTCGTTAAAGGCTCGTTTAGTTTAGTGCCTCTTGCCCTGAGTTTCCTATCTCTCTCTCTTTCTACCTCTGCCTCATTCACATCTGCCAAGTACCCTCTTACTTCACCCTGCTAGCACAGCAGCCAGACCTTCATTTAAACTAGCTAGTTTTCTCTTTAAAGCAAGGGCAAAACTCGAATTACATGCATGCTCATTTTTGTTTCACACCCCTAAATAGAGTTTGGAGGCGTACTGTTGATCATTTTTTTACATTTCCAAGTGCCAAAGGAAAGAAAAGGTTAGGAGTTTTTGATGGGTTACTAGCAGCTCAGGGAATACGTTTATGGAAAGAAGTTTCAGGATTGTGTTTTCTTATCACAGTCCTATCTGTCATTTAGGAAGCTTTTAAAAACCCATTTATTTAGAACATTTTGTATCTAATATGATTCTCTTCTCTTTACTGCTTCCCAGAAGTTTGTTCTGGTCTCTTTGATTGGAATTCGCTTAGAACTGTAAGGTGTTATTTATTTATAGCATTTATACCCCACATTTTCCCACCCACGGGCAGGCTCAATGTGGCTTACAGTAATCTACAGAAATCATACATCAATTCTACAACAAACAGTCAATGCCACTGAAGTGAAAGAGACCAGAGAGTAATAGCAAAGGTGGGGAAATGTGGAAAGAGAAACTGAATTTAATAGGAACAGATGCGGGGCGGGTCTTGAGCGTAAGCTTTTCCAAATAAGAAGGTCTTAAGATGTTTTTTGAAGGTCGGACGATCAGGGCTAATTTTCACAAATTTAGGTAGACCATTCCACAGTTGTGCGCTAATACAGGAAAAGGTGGAGGCGTAGGCGGTTTCATACTTGAGGCCACTATAGATTGGGTAGTGCAGATTTAAGTACAAGCGAGCTGATCTGCGAGAGTTTCGAGGTGGTAAGCTGACAAGGGTGTCCATATACGCAGGGGCTTCACCACAGAGAATTTTATGCACCGGAGCGCAAATTTTAAATGTTAGCAAGTTACACGCCTGGCATCTTGTAGTTTAATATTTGCCTATAGTTGGAATAGGGGGTGAACAAGCACATCTTAATGAGAATGAAGTGACTAAGCTCTGATGAATGAACTCCACCCACCTGTCCCTCTGGTTTTGATTGGGAACTCCCTCAGGAAAGTCAAGTTCCTGTTCCTGTGGGGGATGAGGTTACCAGAGTGGTTTCTCTGGGGAAGCATAGCTCTGTTGGGCATTCTGGGATATCTAGATGCCTTCTCCCCTACCTATGTCCCTGCCAACCTCTTGGAAGGTACAGCAGAACAAACAGCAGAACACCATTGTAGAAGGTAGAAACCAAGGAGGTGTTATGACAGGAGACGTCATGACATCAAAAAGTTGAAGCCTTCTCCCCCACGTAGCTGCCATATTGTGTGACCCCAAACATTCACAGATGCTATTGAAAACAATAGCAAACTTGTGAGGTTTATGACAGACTCAAGAAAAATGTCAGGAAGTATTTTTTCACGGAGAGAGTGGTGGATGCTTGGAATGCCCTCCCGCGGGAGGTGGTGGAAATGAAAACGGTAACGGAATTCAAACATGCGTGGGATAAGCATAAAGGAATCCTGTGCCGAAGGAATGGATCCTCAGGAGCTTAGTCAAGATCGGGAGGCGGGGCTGGTGGTTGGGAGGCGGGGATAGGGCTGGGCAGACTTATACGGTCTGTGCCAGAGCCGGTGGTGGGAAGCGGGACTGGTGGTTGGGAGGCGGGGATAGTGCTGGACAGACTTGTACGGTCTGTGCCAGAGCCGGTGGTTGGGAGGCAGGGCTGGTGGTGGGGAGGTGAGGATAGTGCTGGGCAGACTTATACGGTCTGTGCCAGAGCCTGTGGTTGGGAGGAGGGGCTGCTGGTTGGGAAGCGGGGATAGTGCTGGGCAGACTTATACGATCTGTGCCCTGAAGAGCACAGGTACAAATCAAAGTAGGGTATACACAAAAAGCAGCAAATATGAGTTATCTTGTTGGGCAGACTGGATGGACTGTGCAGGTCTTTTTCTGCCGTC
This sequence comes from Microcaecilia unicolor, assembly GCF_901765095.1. Classification (NCBI taxonomy): domain Eukaryota; kingdom Metazoa; phylum Chordata; class Amphibia; order Gymnophiona; family Siphonopidae; genus Microcaecilia; species Microcaecilia unicolor. Next base: position 26,513,142 of record NC_044032.1, on the reverse strand, counting down.
ATCTACTATGTTACTATCCAGCTTATAATCGAACGAGAAAAACGCCCAAGTTCCGACCTAAATCGGGAGATGGGCGTTTATCTCACAAAAACGAATAAAGCGGTATAATCGAAAGCCGATTTTGGACGTTTTCAACTGCACTCCGTCGCGGATGCGGACAAAGTTGATGGGGGCGTGTCAGAGGTGTGGCGAAGGTGGAACTGGGGCGTGGTTATCTGCCAAACAGAGATGGGCGCATTTCACAGATAATGGGACAAAAGTATGCGTTTTTAGCTAGAATTTAGGGCACTTTTCCTGGACCCTGTTTTTTCATGAATAAGGCCCCAAAAAGTGCCCTAAATGACCAGATGACCACTGGAGGGAATCGGGGATGACCTCCCCTGACTCCCCCAGTGGTCATAAACCCCCTCCCACCTCAAAAAATGATGTTTCACAACTTTTTATTTTGACCCTCAAATGTCATACCCACCTCCCTGGCAGCAGTATGCAGGTCCCTGGAGCAGTTGTTAGGGGGTGCAGTGGACTTCAGGCAGGTGGACCCAGGCCCATCCCCCCCTACCTGTTACAATTGTGCTGCTTAATGCTTAGTCGTCCAACCCCCCCCGAACCCACTGTACCCACATCTAGGTGCCCCCCTTCACTCCTTAGGGCTATAGTAATGGTGTAGACTTGTGGGCAGTGGGTTTTGAGGGGGATTTGGGGGGCTCTACACACAAGGGAAGGGTGCTATGCACCTGGGAGCTCTTTTACCTTTTGTTCTGTTTTTGTAAAAGTGCCCCCTAGGGTGCCTGGTTGGTGTCCTGGCATGTTAGGGGGACCAGTGCACTACGACTCCTGGCCCCTCCCACGAACAAATGCCTTGGATTTATTCGTTTTTGAGCTGGGCGATTTCATTGTCCATTATCGCTGAAAAGCAAAAACGCCCAGCTCACAACTTGGCGAATAAAACATGGACGTCTAATTTTTTCAAAAATACGCTTGGGTCTGCCCCTTCACGGACCCGTTCTCGGAGATAAACGCCCATGGAGATAGGCGTTTTCGTTCAATTATGCCCCTCCATGTGTGTGTGTGTGTTTTTTTTTTTTTGTTTGACAGCTTTTTTATTTATTTGAAAGCTTCCCATATGTAACCCAAGGTGGGTTTTTTTTCTACCTCTGGGGGAGTCCCTACAACTAGGCCCTGAGGGTCTGGCAGAGCCTGGGCCTTTCTTAAAGCTGATCCCTACAAAAAGAGAACCTCCCATGGCTCCCAAGACAAGTCTGATGCTCCAGAGTGCCCGCATCCGTCGACCGCTTGTTTACTCTTTACAAAAATACTAGGAGTAGAGGGCAGACAATGAAGCTACTAAGTAGCAAATTTAAAACAAACTGGAAAAAATATTTCTTTACTCAACGAGTAATTAAACTCTGGAATTTGTTTTCAGAGAATGTGGTAAAAGCAGTTAGCTTAGCGGGTTTAAAAAAGGTTTGGATAATTTCCTAAAAGAAAATCCATAAGCCATTATTAAGATGGACTTGGGAAACTCCACTTCATATTCTAGCATAAAAATCTGTTTTGTTGTTCTGGGATCTTGCCAGGTACTTGTGACCTGGATTGGCCACTGTTGAGAAACAGGATACTGGGCTTGATGGACCTTCGGTCTGTCCCAGTATGGCAATGCTTATGTTTTTATGTTCTTAATACATATCTGTCTTTGAATTATTCTCAATGATATCATTGAGTTTGCCAAAACACACATTATTTGCCCAGTACAAGTCAAATATCCAACCTGGACACATGACTGATCAAATAGGTACTGTCATATTAAGCATACAAATACTCAAAAAGATAGATCCTAAGCAGAGTTATTAAGAACTGTTATGACAAAAGATTAAATTACACATTCACTAGAAAATACACTCGCTGGCAGAGTATTTCTCTCTAGCTGTAGGCTCTTAACCACAAATGTATAAACACGCTTAGTAAGCACATCGGTGCTATAGCAGGTTGAGAAAAATTTTACCGTATCAAAGTTAACAGAAGTATTCCAATACCATCTCTCAGGTTGCATCAGAAAAGGAATCGCACAGATATTCAGTTTCTCAGTGAAGACTTCTAGAACATCATGTACCCCAGTGTAAATCTTTAACTTTGGAGTCCAAGGCTTTCCAATTCAAATTCCAGAAAACCTACCTTTGGATGCAGTGGGAAACATCAGTATTTTTTTTTATTACACTTGATTTCTGACATCTTTGAAAACATTCAGTGTGGAGTACAGTAAACAAAATAGTCAATATTATAAATATAATAGTCAATTTCCATCCTCCTCAAAATCTAAAACATTACCTTATCAAAATGCCAAGCCTTTGGCTGTTTTGCTGAATTACAAATAACCTCTTTGAATTTCCAGAGGCACCTTGTTCCATAGGTAAGGGCCAGCATATGCTCTGGTAAATTGTAGTTTAGATGGAATAGACTGGATAGAAGGGCCTTTGCTATTATATCAACTTCTCAGTGTACAGAAGTTTAAATATTTCATTTAGAATATACACTCTGACACTGTTTTCTTGAAGGTCCTTTTACTAAGATGCTCTGAAAAACGGCTTGCGGTAGTGTAGGCGTGGGTTTTGGGAGCGCACCAATCCATTTTTCTGCACGCCTGTAAAAAAAGACCTTTTTTTAAAATGTATTTATGCCGAAAATGGACGTGTGGCAAAACCAAAATTGTCGCGGGTCCATTTTGGGTCTGAGACCTTACCGCCAGCCATTGACCTAGTGGTAAATTCTCAAGTTGTAACTGGGCGGTAATGACCTACGTGTGTCAAATGCCACTTGGCGCACGAAGCGGACGCGTACCAAAAATGAAATTACAAGGGCCACACGGTAACTCCATTTTGGCGCGTGTTGGGTGCGCATAGATTCTTACACGGCTTAGTAAAAGGGCCCCTTGACGTTTAATTTTGTTTAAGTTTTGAAATGAGCAAAAGTCGAAGCAGACTGATGTGTCAGTATTTGTAAGGAACTGATGGCTACGTGGGAATCACTTGCGTCATCTTCTCAAAACGCAGCAATTATCCAGCTGGGGAAGGGTACAGAAAAACCGGAGCTCATGACTTCAATCAACTCCACTTGTCCTTTAAAAAAAAAACAAACCTCACCGAGTTTCATGCAGAATCTCTACTGCAGCTGCTCTCGGATGCACCGCGTAAGACTTTAAAAACAGCAGCTCTGGAGCAGTTCCTCTTTTCCTTTATATTTTTAACCATCTGCTTAACATCTTTTTAAATACTTGCCTGGCAGCTGGTACAGAAAGCGTTCCAAAACTAAAATAATTTGTGGGACTCTGTCATGAACTAGAAGATTACTATCAAAAACCCCAAGCGCTCTCTAGATGGAGTTTTCAAAATGAACAATTTAACCGTATTTGCTCAAAACAAAAATAAGAACACAAGCAGAAAGTCATTTCTGTCCTCTCTCAGTCAGATGTCCAATATGGGTTTCAGTGGCGTTCCTAGGGGCGCTGACACCCGGAGCGGATCGCCGATGCGCCCCTTCCCCCCAGGTGCAGCGCCCCCCCCCCAGGCAGCACGACCCCCCCATGGCAAAAGGACACCCCCCCACCCCGGTGAAAGAACCCCCTCACCCCCGGGTGCACACCGCTGGGGGGGGGGTGCCGCGCGCCGGTCAGCGTCGTTCGTTTCCATGCTCCCTCTACCCCGGAACAGGTTACTTCCTGTTCCGGGGCAGAGGAAGCATGGAAACGAACGACGCTGACCGGCATGCACCCGGGGCGGACCGCCCCCACCGACCCCCCCTTGGTACGCCACTGATGGGTTTATATACAACAGTTTTCCATCCCACACAATTGGTTCAGGACGCTGTGGATTCAGTAGCAGCCAGAGTGGACTCACCATTCGAGCAACCAGGCAGTGCCGCTGGTGATTTGGTGGCCTCAGCAGGGGGAACATGTTCTTTCCTGCCTGGCCCACTGGGCTGCTGCTATTCCCCCCTACCCGGCACCACTGTATTCTAAAAATGGCGGCCGAGACTCCCTGCGGAAGTTTTACAAGACTGTCAAGACTCGCGAGACTACCACGAGAAGTCTCAGCTGACACAGTGGCACCAGCAGGTGGGGGAATAGCGGCAACGCAGCAGGCAAAAAAGAACTTGCATTCCCCCCCCCCCCCCCCCGCTGAGGTCACCAGACTACCAGGACCCCTCAGGTAGAACCGGGGCAGCGGGGGTGTCAGGTGCAGCGGCAGGGGGGCCCAGGCCACGCTCAGTCTGCCCCTGGTAGCAGCACAGTCCTACAGGTGGAAGGCTTGCCGACAGTATATCTGTCAACAGGGGCTCCTGGAGAGAAAACAATTCCATCATACATGCTTCACAAACAGTGAAGCCTACCCTTTACTGGGCTGCTGCTTTCTCCCTTTTTCAGAGCCAGGCAAAAAACAAACAGTCACAGGCCAAGTGCCCAGATAAAGCTTCAACTGGCATCACAAGACTAAACGGTGCACATTATGAACGCAGAGACAAACATCAGCAGCTGAAAAAATCTATACTACCTGCAAATCCTCTTGGGCTCTGCAGATTTACAGATGAATATACATGAAATCTAGAGGATATCATTCTCCCCTCCTCCCACCAGTCCTCCAACATGAACACATGCATACAGTATACACAGTAACCCTCTCCGTCATGTCTTCCCCACCCCCACCCCCCATTCAACACTTTCCCTCCCCACTGACTTCACTCCTCTTCAACACTCCTCCCCCATTCCTTACGCCCAGGTTGCTGTTAAAAGAATCAGGATCATCAATTTCTCCTTTTTATCACTCTGTTTTACTATTTCCTATTTAGTCAATCGTTCCATCATGAACCTAACTATGTTGAGGTGCTACATTGATCGTCTTCATTGGCTTCTTAATTGCTATCAACACCTACTGCAAGGGTCTGATTTTGATTTTCAGACTCCTGAAGGGCAACCACCTTCTTACCTGAGGAAGACATGTCTATCAAGAACTTTACAATCATCTTAAGGGCACTTTATTAGTTATTCCATCATTCTCTAGAATGAAGATGGAATTCTCTCCCCCCCCCAATCTGAACTTTTCTGGTTTGGTCCCAATATATTGGACCTAGATAGCCATTGAGGCACAGGTTTTTGAAAATTACCTCCTTTCTCATATGGCTTTTAACACTTGGCTTTTTCAAGCAGGCTATCGTATAAACACTCAATGCATGGAAACAAACTCAAAGAAAATACAAATATGCAATAAGACAAGCCAAAAGGTTATTCTACAAAACCAAAATAGGGCCTGACTACAAAGACACGAAAAAACTATACCAACTCGTGAACAAACTACTAGACACCACCTTGGTCACCACAACCAACACAGATACCCCATCTGAAACAAACTTGGCAAATACTTCAACGAAAAAGTTGTAAATCTCCGTAACACGTTACCTCACAACATCACCGACATCGAAAACTTCTTTGAGTGTATGAACCCAACCCTCGATGAATACCCAGCGGACAGACTCTGGACAAGCTTCGCCCCCCTCACCGCTGAAACAGTCAACCAAGCGATTAATAGGTTTTCCAAGACTCATTGTAAATTGGATGCCTGCCCCAGTTACCTATTAAAATCCGCACCCCACCGCTTCATAGCAGACCTCACATCCCACTTAAACTACATGCTTGAACTACTAAAAACCAACCTGTTCAAAAAGGCATACCCTAATGATCCAACTTAAATGCCTTAACCCTGCAACACAACGAAACCAAAACTCGTATTGGACATAGCTTAACTCTTCCTCCTTATGATTCCCCAATGTGTCTATCACACATGACCTCTACTTTACCACAACCTCACTCTGTATTTGTTCATACCAGTATTGGCGATCGCCTCTACGGTACTACGTAAGCCACACTGAGCCTGCAAATAGGTGGGAAAATGTGGGATACAAATGTAATAAATAAATAAAACAAATAGGTTTCCGCTGACTGTTTTCAATGATTGCCCGTTTTTGACTATTTTGCAGTATTTTGTTGTTATTTTCATATGTACTCTGCAGTTTCCTCTTCCCATTCATCCTGACGAGGGGGGTGGCACGGCTCTTATTTTCTCTGATCAATTCCCTGTTTCTGAGATTTCAGTAGCTACTTTTTCATCCTGAAATGGTTGCGGTCAAAATTGCTTTGCAATCCTCTTTGTATCTTTTAGGGCTTTTTTATTGTCTTCCATCACTTACGGCCTTACAACAAGCTTCAGGTAAATACAATTATGGAACAGCTTCTCTGATGAGATAGATATCAGTAATAATGGTTTTACTTATTTTACACAGTGCTATATGGTGGTCATAATTATGTCCCTTCCGTAAAAAGCTTACAATCCAAGTGTGTTTGAGGCAATGGGGGACAGTGACTTGCCGAAGGTCACAAGGAGTAGCAAAAGCAGAATCTGAACTCTGCCTTCCTTGGTTCTCAGCCCATTGTAGATGCATTTATGGAATACAGGACAGATAAAACGAGAGAGAGAGAAGACTTATCATTCTTGTGTACCCTCTATGAAATAATCTCTCTATATAAAACGCACCTCCAACGTTCTGAAGCCTCCACAAGTCCCAACATTCTAAATGCATGGTGGTGAAACCCAGAATTCACCCATGAGTGTTGGCCCCGCCCCCTGCAAACGTCATGACGTCGAGGGCGGATCAATGACACTCAACTAATCGCATCGCGAACCCGTTACTAAGCGACGGAACGTGACATAAGACACATTGCAAAACAATGAAAACCAGCAGCACAAAGTTGCTACGCGACGTCAACAGCAACGCTAAAAGGACCATAAAGATCTCTGCTCTCCACACAAACAACGGACATGGAGGGCATAGGAGGGAAGGAAAAAACCCAGCACATACACACACACTCTCACTCTTAACTGGCTATAATGAGCAACTGACCTGCCACTATCACAGGGACTGCTAGCACCTCTCTCTCTCTCACACACACACACGGGACACAGAGGGGATGGAAGACAAGGAACGAATCGTTGGGTATGGAGGGGGCGGCAGGGGAGATAAGGGAAGAACTGCCTCAAATGTTTGTGCTGTGCTATGTACAATTATAATGCTGTCTCTTCATTTTGACCCTACCCTTTCACACTCTCTTTCACACAGACGCACACACACACACTTACACTGTCTCTATCTCACACACACACACACCCACACACATATGCACACTCTCTCACACAGACACACAAACACGCTTCAAATGGTTAAGCAGTCCTATGTAAAATTTCACTGCTGTCTCTTCATTTTCACCCTACCTGTGCACACTCTCTTTCACACACAGACACACACACACACTTTCTCTGTGTCACACACACACAGACACACATACATATACACACTCTCTCTCTATAGCCTTGCTAGCGCCCGTTTCATTTGTTTACGAAACAGGCCTTTTTTACTAGTGCAATTATAAAGTACCCTCAGGACTTTCTAGTAAAACGCACCAGAGTTGCACATGCTACCTCCTGTTTTCCTCATACTCACTGTGAGTGACTTCTCTGAACCTCTGGAGAAAGGCACTACTCAGATCCCCAGACGGTTTACAATAGGTTTCAAAGCACAAAAAGAGACAGTAAGACCAAAACGGGTGCTTTGTACCTGCAGCTGCCTGACATTTGCTTTTCCGGTAGCAACTTCGGTCCTCGAAGGTGCCAAGCAGACCAGGTTTTCAGGACATTCCTAATGAATATGCATGAGAGAGCTCTGCATACAATGGATGTAGTGGCCGTGCTAATCTTTCTCATGCATATTCTAGCTTGTGCAGCCCTCGAGGACTGAACTTGGACAAGACTGGCCTAGTCAGTCCCAATGAGATAAAGCTCAGTCTGCATGGGCCCTTTTAGGGGCTGATTTACAGAGAACTGAGTTGATGTCATGTCCCCTACCTCAACACAAGTGGCATCCTCGGGCTGCGCAGGGTCCCTTCGACACGCACACTTGACTGGCATAGCCCTGAGCCATGTGTGTGTAGTTCTTCTCTGGCTACAGGCTCCTTGATTACTTTGCTTCCATGCACCTGGCTCTGCTCTCTCTCTCTCTCTGCCTGGCTGCCAGGCTCCTTGATTGCTTTGCTTCCATACACCTGAATCTGCTCTCTCTCTCTGCCTGGCTTCCCTTGCTTCTCTCCTATTGGTCTTCCAGTTCCTCCTTCCCCTGCTCTTGTCCTATGGCTGTGCTCCTTCTCCATGCTGGTCCCTGCTGATGTCAGACGCCAGCACTTTATCAGCTGAGCTCTTCCTGGACTCCATGCTTCGGCTTCTACTTTAGTAGGTGTTACTTGCTCAGTAGTGAGCTTCTTCTCTACTTTGTCCCTCATTGCTGACTTTGCCTGTACCTAGATTACTCTCTTGACCTGCTGCCTGCCTACTGACTTTGCCTGTACCTGGATTACTCTCTTGACCGACTGCCTGCCTATTGGCTTTACCTGTGCCTGGATTACTCTCTTGCCTGCTGCCTACCTATCTACTGACTTAGCCTGTACCTGGATTACTCTCTTGCCTGCTGCCTGCCTACTGACTTTGCTCGTACCTGGATTACTTTGTTGACCTGCTGCCTGCCTGGCCGATACGTTCACCACCCGGCTTCCAGCTCCGTCTCGTAAGTCCTGCAGGCCGCCATCACCTAGGGGCTCAACCTCTGGGGAACGGCGGTCAGCGCAGGTGAAACCCGGGATTGTCTGGCCACGAAGCAGAACCTGGTCCGAGTACCGGGCTCAGCAGCGCTCTACTTGGTAGAAGAACTCACAAGTCTGACAGTTGATTATAATCTTACAACTATCTGGGCACACAGAACAAAGATGAGAAGTACAGCAAGCAGCAGGAAAAAAAAACACCCAATTGTACATGTTGTTCTCTTGTCATTGAAAAACAACAGAAAAAAATCCAAGAAAATAAAGGGACTGAGTCAGTAAATTATTAAAAAGCCATTATGATTTGATTGGAATCATCTTGTGCCATGACACATGGAGACAGATATTAACCTAAGAAAAGCAGGGTTTTATGAACTACAATTCCACAAATACAGAGCAACAGAACCGGGACATAGCGTTCCCGTACATTTAACCCTATCTCATGCTTTCTTGAATCAGTCTTCATTTTGTATATTCCAGAAGTGAATGCTCTACTGAAAATCTCAGTATCATCTTCAAAAGAGAAAGCTTTCCTACTAACCCACTGCAGTATCTATTTTATTTTTTTTGCATTTGTATCCCACATTCCCCCACCTATTTGCAGGCTCAATGTGGCTTACATAATTTTATTAACATTGTCATTACAGGATAACAGATACATTTAGTTTTGTGCGGAGATTAAGTAAGGGAAGAAAGAAGAAGGAAGGGAGTGATTAGGGTAGTTATAGAAGGTGAGCGTTCATAACTGAGTGGGTTGGTGAGGTGGCTCAGTGACGCTGTAGGTTCTCATTGTAGGCCTTGTTGAAGAAGAATGTCTTCAGAGATTTTCGAAAGATTGCTTTCAAGTCTGTTGGTAATGCATTCCATATCTTAAAGTACTGCACAAAAAAGACCTGAGGACAGATTCCTGAGACATTCCACCGATCGCTCCAAGGAAAGAGGATTGAACTCTATTTACCACTGATTATTGCAGTGTCTGAGCAGGGGTGTAGCTACGTGGGGCCACGGGGGCCCTGCCCCCCCCCGCCGCCAACCCCTTTGACCCCCCCTCCCGCCGCCGCCATCGGGTACCTTTGCTGGCGGGGGTCCCCAACCCCCGCCAGCCGAAGTCCTCTTCTCTGGCGCGGCCACGTTGCTGATCTGCAAGGGCAGGCTTCTGTTTCTGTGAGTCGGCCCAAGAACTGAAAATGCGACACACCACTGGTAACATCCTTTCCCTCAGAATGAGCTAATTTTACCGCTACCCTCTATTGCCTTCCAATCCACCAGTTCCTAACCCATACCAACATAGGCGGTCGGTGGCCCAACTGTTTGGGGAGGCTAAAGGGGGCGGGGTTAGGGGTGGGGCCAGGGGTGGAGCTTAAATCCATAATTGTCTGATCACACACAGAAAAAAAATAAATAAATGTCACAATTAATACCTTTTATTAAATTTAAATATTAGTTATGTATCATATGTCAAAGAATAAAGTGGTTGCTCAAAGCATATACTAACCACAATCGCTCAACTGCAAAACACTATGCACAACTTTGTGCAAAAACACACTCTGAACCTTACTGTACCATAAATATTACACTGGGCAGAACCTAATACACCAATATACAACCATACGGAAAATGCAGTCCGTCAACAATATGAAACAAGGGCTCATATCATCACAATTCTCATGTAGAGTCACAAAACATCCTAATTCATGTTTAATGTGGGATAAAATGTCATAAATAAGTAAATAAACTTTTAATGTTGAACACCTAATTCTCAAAGTGGACATATTCCAAACACTATAATGAAAATAAAATGATCTTTTCTACCTTTGTTGTCTGGGGCCTTTGTTTTTCTGATTGTGCTGGCCCAGTATCTGATTCTGCTGTTATCTGTACTCTTAACTCCGTTTCCAGGGCTTCCTTTCCATTTATTTGTTTACTTTCCGCCTTTCTTCTTCATTTCTTGTCCTACATCCGTAAGTAAAAGCTGGGTCCTCCGCAAACTTGACTGTCCAGTGGATCCAGCTTTTGCCTATTTTCTTCATCCATGTGCAGTTTTTCTACTCTCTTCCTTTTCTGTCATCTCATCTCCTTCCTCACTCCACCCTCCCCTCCATCCACCCATGTCCAGCAACTCTCCTCTCCCCATGTCCAGCAACCCTCCTCTCCCCTGCCCTCTCCTCTCCCCTTCTTCCACCATGTGCAGCAACCCTCCTCTCCCCTTCCCTCCATCCACCCATGTCCAGCAACCCTCCTCTCCCCTGCCCTCTCCCCTTCATCCACCATGTGCAGCAACCCTCCTCTCCCCTCCCCTCCATCCACCCATGTCCAGCAACCCTCCTCTCCCCTGCCCTCTCCTCTCCCCTTCATCCACCATGTGCAGCAACCCTCCTCTCCTCTCCCGTCTGCCCTCGTTTCCTTTCTCCCCCCCCCCCGCCGTACCTTTAAATATTATATTTTTGCTGGAGTCGCGGGCAGCGCCGGCATTGAAGGCATCAGCAGGCTCATCGCGCTTCCAGCAGCCTTCCCTCGCAAGTCGGATGATGGCTCCGCCCTCGTAGAAACAGGAAATACGTCAGAAGAGGGCGGAGCCATCATCCGACTTGCGAGGGAAGGCTGCTGGAAGCGCGATGAGCCTGCTGATGCCTTCAATGCCGGCGCTGCCCGCGACTCCAGCAAAAATATAATATTTAAAGGTACGGCGGGGGCGGGGCAGTGGCGGGCTGGGGAGGCTTAGCCTCCCCAAGCCTCTTATACGGGGCGCCTATGCATACCAAGGGCAATCAGTTTATTTATTAGTCATTTACGTAGAACAGTGTCAAAGGCTTTGCTAAAATCTAAATACCAAAATTACTAATCAGGGGATAACTCTTTTAATTCCAGAGTCACTTTTAATATCGACTACACAAAGACTCCAGTATTTTTTCTTTATCACAACAACATTTTATTGTATTGCAATGCCTGCTAACCTCACTAGCACTGCTGCCTACTATTAAAACCTCACACATTCACTCCTCCGCTCACCTTGCACACCTGTATTTAATTTAAATACAAAACAGTTGATTTTACATTTTAAACTGCATACTTATATGTTTTGCCATGCTTATACAATATATCATACTCAAATAATCAAAACTCAGTCCTGCCAGCTAAATGGTCCTTTTCCTACAAACGCCACGCCTTCCGCATGGACACAGTGAAAATGTTTCCACATAAACGCTGGATGACTGTTCCTCATGGACAAACTCTGTATGTCCGTTAAACCTCCGTTGGCTGTTCAAATACGCCACCTCCAGTCATTAGTATGCATCACAATACAGGTGCTGTGTGCTCGGTGACTAACTCAACAGTCCACCATATCTGTTTCATGTTATGCCGGCTCCTCAATGCAGGACCGCATTTCACAAATCTTCCTCAGGAGGAACCACCATCAAATTTGTTCTACACCTCCAGTGGCTGCATGCCGGATTGAAACTCCCTTAGGGCTGAGCCACAGACGCCGCCCAGGAAATCAAATTTGATGGTGGTTCCTCCTGAGGAAGATTTGTGAAATGCGGTCCTGCATTGAGGAGCCAGCATAACATGAAACAGATATGGTGGACTGTTGAGTTAGTCACCGAGCACACAGCACCTGTATTGTGATGCATACTAATGACTGGAGGTGGCGTATTTGAACAGCCAACGGAGGTTTAACATCTGGCTGCCTGGGTTTGTAACATCTTTAAGAGGCTGACATCAGCCAGCCTCCAGGGTTAAAGGAAAGGGGAGGGGAAGTAGGTTTCGGTTGGTTTCTGAAGTTGAACAAGCAAAGGGGAGGACCAGAAGATAACAGGTTTAACAGAGCTGTTCCCATAATAGAGATACTAAGAGCAAAGCTTTGATGGTGTCAGCATGGTCTGTTCCTGCTCTCAGCTACTGTATGAGGCACACACACACACACTCTCTCTCTCTCACTCTCTATCTCACACATGCTCTCTCTCTCTCTCTCTCTCTCACACTCACTCTCTCTCTCTCACTCTCTATCTCACACATGCTCTCTCTCTCTCTCTCACACACACTCTCTCTCTCTCACTCTCTATCTCACACATGCTCTCTCTCTCTCTCTCACACTCACTCTCTCTCTCTGTCTCACACACACACACACACACACACTCTCTCTCTCTCTGTCTCACACATTCTCTCTCCTAACGGTTACATGATAACCTTGCTAGCGCCCATTTCATTTGTTTGAGAAACGGGTCTTTTTTACTAGTATATATATAACAAGTTCCAAATTTTAACGCATAACATATTCTCTAGATGATTTACAAGCATTACGTGAGGGTAATTCAATGGGTCTGAACCATACAAAATTTTGTAAATGAAGGTACATAGTTTGAATGATAGTCTATCTTGTATTGGCAGCCAATGGAAATCATACAGAAGGGGGTTTGCTTTGGTGAAGCATGGTAGTCTGAATATGAGATGTGCGGCAGTGTTCTGAGCAGTTTGTCGTTTATATATATATATGAATTAAAAAAAGGAAGAAGAAAGCCACAGACAAGAGCGAAAGGAAACAGTGATGGAAGGGGATGGAAAAGGGGAGGGGGAGGGTTCCTCAGTTGGGGACAGTCTGCAGTGTCCTATTGCATATGGAACTTGCTTTCTGATTAAGCCTGGGTGAAGACACTACAGAGACAAGGGAACAAACTGTATAAACTATTGAAGATCCTCTTGAAGTCAACTCAGTCTAGTTCAAAGAGACTGTACGGTTTTACTGTTTGTTTGTTCTGTTAGCTGAATGGTCCTGTGAGAGAAGCACATTCTGCCAAAAGCAGATGGCTGTCAGTTTATTAAAGCAATCCTGGCTGACTCCAGACAAGTATACCAGAAAATCATCCTGGAATCCTTATAAAGTGACGGGCTATATAATGATTAAACTCCATTACCCCACTTATTTGGTTGTGGGGACTGATGAATGGACTGTTTTTTTTTTTTATAAGGCTGAACGTTTGAAGGCCCCAAAAAAACCATACTAAGGGGGGAAATGGGACTTGATATACTGCCTTTCTGAGGTTTTTGCAACTACATTCAAAGCGGTTTACATATATTCAGGGACTTATTTTGTACCAGGGGCAATGGAGGGTTAAGTGACTTGCCCAGAGTCACAAGTAGCTGCAGTGGGAACTGAACTCAGTTCCCCAGGATCAAAGTCCACTGCACTAACAACTAGGCTACTCCTCCACTAGCAACATTCCATGTAGAAGCCTGCCCTTGCAGATCAGCAATGCGGCCGCACAGGCTTCTGTTTCTGTGAGTGTGAGTCTGACGTCCTGCAGGACGTCAGACTCACAGAAACAGAAGCCTGTGCAGCCGCATTGCTGATCAAGGGCAGGCTTCTACATGGAATGTTGCTAGTGGAATAGCAACATTCCATGTAGAATCTCCAATAGGGAAAGGGAAATGGGACTTGATATACCACCTTTCTGAGGTTTTTGCAACTACACTCAAAGCAGTTTACATATATTCGGGTACTTATTTTATACCAGGGGCAATGGAGGGTTGACTTGCCCAGAGTCACAAGGAGCTGCAGTGGGAATTGAACTCGATTCCTCAGGCTCAAAGTCCACTGCACTAACCAGTAGGCTACTCCTCCACTAGCAACATTCCATGTAGAAGCCTGCCCTTGCAGATCAGCAATGCGGCTGCGCAGGCTTCTGTATCTGTGAGTCTGACGTCCTGCATGTACTCACAGAAACAGAAGCCTGCGCGGCCGCGTTGCTGATCTGCAAGGGCAGGCTTCTATATGGAATGTTGCTAGTGGAATAGCAACATTAATATTCCATGTAGAATCTCAAATAGTAGCAACAGAATCTCAACATTCCATGTAGAATCGCAAATAGGGAAAGGGAAATGGGACTTGGTATACTGCCTTTCTGAGGTTTTTGCAACTACATTCAAAGCGGTTTACATATATTCAGGTATTTATTTTGTACCAGGGGCAATGGAGGGTCAAGTGACTTGCCCAGCATCACAAGGAGCTGCAGTGGGAATTGAACTCAGTTCCCCAGGATCAAAGTCCATTACATTAACCACTAGGCTACTCCTCCACTCCTACTCCACTTAGGACAGACAAGGCTTTGATGTCAGTTTCCAAGATCACTTGATAGAGGTCAAGAGGAAAGGTACAGTCCTTTCAACTTTATCACAGCAGTATTAGGAGGTCTGTTGCTTTTAACTGTAATCATGTTTTTAATTATTGTACTGCAATTGTGAAATGTGTTTATTGTGAGCCACTAAACTATGGTTTTCGAAGAGTGACAAACAAAAAAATAAATAAATATGAGAATCTCACTTGATGCAATGTCCCTATATACCATCACAGTTCATCAATTAATTCTATTCTTTGTGTTTCAATATTTTTACTGATGACAAATAAATGATAGACATACAACAACTTACTTGAGTGAAATGCTCACATCCTCTCATGCACCAGAAGTGAACTGAAGACATTCCTGCCATCACTCATGTATTTTGACAAATTTTCTACCATCCCCCCAAGCCCACTTTCCTCCCCTCCTCAGGTAACATAGTAACATAGTAGATGACGGCAGAAAAAGACCTGCACGGTCCATCCAGTCTGCCCAACAAGATAACTCATATTTGCTGCTTTTTGTGTATACCTTACCTTGATTTGTATCAGTCATTTTCAGGGCACAGACCGTAGAAGTCTGCCCAGCACTATCCCCGCCTCCCAACCACCAGCCCTGCCTCCCAACCACCGGCTCTGGCACAGACCGTATAAGTCTGCCCAGCACTATTATCACCTCCCAACCACCAGCTCTGGCACAGACCATACAAGTCTGTCCAGCACTATCCTCGCCTCCCAACCACCAGTCCCGCTGCCCACCACCGGCTCTGGCACAGACCGTATAAGTCTGCCCAGCACTATCCCCGCCTCCCAACCACCTGCCCCTCCTCCCAACCACCGGCTCTGGCACAGACCGTATAAGTCTGCCCAGCACTATCCTCACCTCCCCACCACCAGCCCTGCCTCCCAACCACCGGCTCTGGCACAGACCATACAAGTCTGCCCAGCACTATCCCTGCCTCCCACCACTGGCTCTGGCACAGACCGTATAAGTCTGCCCAGCACTATCCCCGCCTCCCACCACCGGCTGTGGCACAGACCGTATAAGTCTGCCCAGCACTATCCCCGCCTCCCACTACCGGCTCTGGCACAGACCGTATAAGTCTGCCCAGCACTATCCTCGTCTCCCACCACTGGCTCTGGCACAGACCGTATAAGTCTGCCCAGCACTATCCCCGCCTCCCAACCACCAGCCCCGCCTCCCGATCTTGACTAAGCTCCTGAGGATCCATTCCTTCGGCACAGGATTCTTCCACAGTTGTGTAATGATATCAGCATACAACACTAATACATTTCCTTGTAACACAACGTCTCACCATGAATTGCATTAATACATGGTTAATATAACAAATAGACAAACCTTATTACCAGAACCATAACTTGTCCCTAAACTCCCTATCTCAGAGCTTAATTCTATTCTTAAACAGAGGTTAACTAACCATGAAATGATGCATGTGAACATTTCAGCTGAAACCGTACGAAATATTTTTCTGCCATGGTCTGACATTCGTCTACGTAAAAGAAAAACCCAGAAATGTCAAAACCCCAAAACTGTCATGAATGCTGCCACTTGCTTATTTTTAAGTCACACAGAGCCTTGTCCTTATTGTCTGTGATGAATTTGAGGCTGACCCAAGGTCTAGTCTTGCCAGTCCACTGGCTGGTACCATTTGAAAAAAATAAGCAGAAAGCAACAGACATCTCATCACTTGACATCCAAGCCCCGAGGGTCAGGTGTTTGATCCTTGTAACTGATTTCCCTCTCTTTCAGCTTTGCCGGACAAGGAACTCTGGGAGATAAGTGACTGTCTGATTGATTGCTATTGATCATTGGTTTCAACATCTCTGAGAGAGCCGTTTTTTCAAGATATCAACTGTATATTATATCACAGTTGCTTTTATCATTTTACTCCTCCTTTGGTAGTGGAGAAACATTGAAGAGCCCCTGAAGCAGCCCAGTAGGGCGAAACACGGCCTGTGTCGGGCTATTGTATGCATATTCTAATTTATTATTAAAATCATTTTTATCCATCAACGATCTGCTTTGTATATTTTCCATCTTGGAGCTTGCAGATCGTCTGCCCCTTTGTTTCCATGTATGTACAATTGCAGTAGTACTTTGGATAAGGGATCTGCTGTCATACAGCTTTTTCGAAAATACAAACAGGAATTCATGTGAATGTTGCAGCCGCCTGTGGTGACAGCATCTGTCTTATGGTGTTTAAAAGTTCAAAACACAGAATGACATGGCTGTGTCCCCACGGGTTCTGTCTCCATCCTCGCCCTGTCCCCCCAGGTTCTGTCCCCGTCCCCGCCCTCATCTGCAGAAGCCTCAAACAATTATGATTTTATATTTAAATCTTTTCAGCTTATTGTTTTGTCATACGCTAAAGTTGCCATTAGTCTGTGGCCATTTTATAAATTACTAGTGGAACCACGCCCGTTTCCTCAACAATGAAACGGGCCCTAGGAAGGCTGTCATGTAAGCTTTCTTTTTTTCTGTCTCCTCTGCCCTCCCCTCCATGTCCAGCGATTCTCCTCTTCCCTGGCCTCCCATTGGTGTCCCGTGATTCTCTCCTCTACTGTCCTCCCATCCCATCCATGTCCATCAATTCTCCTCTGCCCTGTCTTCCCCTCCCCTCCTCTTCTCTTCCTCTCCCCTCGATGTCCCGCGATTCTCTCCTCCCCTCGATTTGTACCTGAACGTTCTCTGGCTGGCTGGCGCTGGCTTCCGTTCCATCCGTAACATCCCTCCTAACGTCAGCTCACCTCCAGCAGTCCCTTACCTCTCACTGTTCTGCCCTCTGACGACATTACGTCTTGACGCGAGGGCGGGACAGTGAGGGGGAATGGAACGCTGGCTGACATCAGGAGATGTTACGAACCCAGGTAGCCAGACATGGAATGTTGGAGGTGCAAATTATTATATAGGATGTGAGCACATAGCACACAGTAAAGTAGATGCAATAACGAACAGCCATTCTCTGCCAACATGACCCGCTCAAAAGAAAAAAACCTCTTTAGTGAGCACACATTTCAAAGTTACTGAAGGACGCCTCAGTGCATTCCACAGTCCTTCTTAGCTGCATCAGACACATGTTAGCGCTTAATGCTGCTTAATAAAAGGGTCCCTTGGAGATTAAGAAGTTGACACCCCCTAATCCATCCTGTAAAGTGTTGCAGAAAATGAACACTGTTACAAAACCTATGTCTAGCTAGGAGCAGCTGTAATCCTGATGCTGAATTCTGCAATCAGAGACATGCATTCTCGTTCTGAAATGAGGAAAATGTGTATATTTATTTATTTATAGCATTTATATCCCACAATACTCCCACCCATGGGCAGGCTCAAAGTGGCGTACAACAGTCTACAAAAACACACAACAATTCTGCAAACAAACAATCAATATCGTAAGAGAGAACGGGAAAGAGTAGCGGTGATCAGTATGTCACTACGACAGTTGTAATTCAGAAGGAAGAGACACCAGGCGGGTTTGGAGTGTATGCTGTACCAAAAAAGAAAGTCTTGAGGCGCTTCTTGAAGGTCGGGTGATCTGCAGTAAGTTTGACCAATTGAGGCAGCCCATTCCACAATTGAGTGCTAAGATAGGAGAAGGTGGATGCATAGGTGGTCTTATACTTGAGGCCACAAAAATCTGGGTAATGGAGATTTAAGTACGAACGAGCTGATTTGTGAGAGTTCCTAGGCGGCAGGTTGATTAGGGTGTCCATATAAGCAGGGGCTTCACCGTAGATGGTTTTGTGCACCAGAGTGCAAATTTTAAAAGCGATTCGGTCCTTCACAGGAAGCCAGTGCAGCTTCTCACATAGTGGCCTTGAACTATCGAATCTCGATTCACCAAAGATGAGCCTGGCCGCTGTGTTCTGGGCAGTTTGTAGCTTTTTTAGGAGCGTATCTGTGCACCCCCCATAAATTCCATTGCAGTAATCAAGGCGGCTTATGACTAGTGATTGAACTAAATTGCGGAATACTTCTCTAGGGAAATAAGGTTGTATACGTTTAAGTTTCCAAAGACAGAAGAACATTTGCCTGGCCGCAATATCTTTTGGTCCTGCCCAAACCCTGCCCTCCTTGCCATATGCACATATTGCAGATTTATCTATGCAAAACTGAATTTTCAATGTTTACTCAATATACATGTGTAAATGCTGCTATTTACATGGGTAATTCACAACCAGGGCCTTGTGATGGAAAATATTAAAAATTGCTTTTCAGTCTTGTTTTAATCGATAATACTTTTTAAAAATCCCCTGTCTTTGACCCAAAAGTGACTTTCCTGGTATATCTCAAAGAACAGGCCGGAATGTAAGGCACATCTCAAGAACAATGTATGAGATAAAGCACCTCTCAAGAACAGGTTGGAATGCCTCTGAAGCCAGCCTGTGCAGGAGGGGGGGGGCGGGGTATGCTTGAGGTTCGGGAGATAAGCCACCTGGCCAGTGGTTTGTTTACCTGAACTGGGAGCATATGACTGAAACCTCATGTGCATTCCTGGATAAGTTTTAGCTTAATAAAAAGGGGGCTTTTTGCAGCAGAGCCTTGGGGCTCATTCTGTGGATGGACGCATTGTGCAGAAAAAACTTGTTCCTGGTCATATGGAAACCTTGGGCTTTCGCTGCAACAGGCCCCCCAGCTGATGAGATAAAGGCCTGAATGATATAATTCCTGACCAGTGATGTTGTATATGTATATATATATATATATATATATCTTTCTTATTTTACTTTTCTATAGCCTTCCTTTAGTAATGTACTCGATTAGTGTGTGTATTTCTTAATCACTGTGTAGTTGAAACAATAATGGCTTATACACTCTCCAATTAAAGTCCAAATAAAGAGTTTCATTTATCCAATATGAATATAAAAGAATCTGTAGTATTTTAGTCTTTGAGCAGTCTGTGGTGATCAAGTGAGCAGGCTGCAATACAGGCCTCTACAATAGCCTAGCAGGTAAATACTGACTCCATAGGCTTCATCAAATCATAGGCTTCCTCACTCAATCTAGACGTCTTTGCAGGTTGCTACTTTTAAATGGACCAACTGAAAAAACGTAGCATGTGATCTTTCAAGATCGAGCAGGTCCCGGATACCTGCAGAAAATTCTTTAAGGGCATGGGGGAAGAAGAGCACTGGGTGGCATAGCAAAAAAACTAGGAAATTTACAAAAACAAAGTCATGGTTACAAAATAAATTCTTCATTTATTTGATAGCATTTTAAAGCTGAAATTACATAAAGACGTAAGGAATCAATGGAACAAAAGAAGTAGTTACTAAACAAACAAAAAAAAAAAAACAAAGAAAAGTAAATTATCCAAATTCTATTGTTTAACAAACTCATATTACTCATTTACTCTGATTGCAAAATTAGAGTTTTGAAAAAAATCAGATTCATACAAATATTTACAAAAACATGTAAACAGTTTCATATCAGACGAGAAATTGCAGCTTACTGAAATTATCAACTACTTTGTTCATAAAACCAGAGACATTTTTCACCCCAAACACAGCTGCAAAATTTGCAATGGGGAAAAATGCGGCCATGTTTTTTGTTGAAAGAATTACATGGGATTTTATGTTGAGTATTCAGCTTAAAACTGGAGGAAAGGAGAAACAGGGGTGATATGATACAGACATTCAAATATTTGAAATTAATCCGCAAATGAACCTTCTCCGGAGATGGGAAAGCGGTAGAACTAGAGGACATGAAATGAGATTGAAGGGGGGCAGACTCAAGAAAAATGTCAGGAAGTATTTTTTCACGGAGAGAGTGGTGGATGCTTGGAATGCCCTCCCGAGGGAGGTGGTGGAGATGAAAACGGTAACGGAATTCAAACACGCGTGGGATAAACATAAAGGAATCCTGTTCGGAAGGAAGGGATCCTCAGAAGCTTAGCCGAGATTGGGTGGCGGAGCCGGTGGTGGGAGGTGGGGCTAGTGCTGGGCAGACTTCTACGGTCTGTGCCCTGAAAATGGCAGATACATATCAAGGCAAGGTATAAACAAAAAGTAGCACATATGAGTTTATCTTGTTGGGCAGACTGGATGGACCGTGCAGGTCTTTTTCTGCCGTCATCTACTATGTTACTATCGGAAACTGTTTGCTTATCCATTATCCATCTTGCCGGGGTGTTAAATACAAGCTTCTTTTTGCCTCTACTTTCCACTACTCCAGCCCGAAGACCTGGAACGCTCTTCCCCTGTACCTAAAGTCGCAAGCTGACCACCCTCTTTTCAAGAAGCTGCTGAAAACGTACCTTTTTGAACAAGTGTATTCCATTAGTGACTCTGCTGTTTAGTCATCCTAATTGCTGTTAACGTTTTATCCTTATTCTACTGCTAAATTCATGTGCTGTATCTCTTCACTTTTGTAATTCATGGAAGCCACATTGTGTCTGCATTTGTGGGAAAATGTGGGGTAGAAATGAACCGTAAATAAATAAATAATAAATAAATAAATATAAGGGCTCATTTTACTAAAAACATGCATGTGCTAAACGCTAGAGACACCCATAGGAATACATGGGGTGGATCTTGGGGTGATAGTATCTGAGGACCTGAAGGCGACGAAACAGTGCGACAAGGCGGTGGCAGTAGCTAGAAGATTGCTAGGCTGTATAGAGAGAGGAGTGACCAGCAGAAGAAAGGAGGTTTTAATGCCCCTGTATAAGACGTTGGTGAGGCCCCACCTGGAGTATTGTGTTTAGTTTTGGAGGCCGTATCTTGCGAAGGATGTTAAAAAAATGGAAGCTGTGCAAAGAAAAGCTACGAGGATGGTATGGGATTTACGTTCCAAGACGTATGAAGAGAGGCTTGCTGACCTGAACATGTACACCCTGGAGGAAAGGAGGAACAGGGGTGATATGATACAGACATTCAAATATTTGAAAGGTATTAATCCGCAAACGAATCTTTTCCGGAGATGGGAAGGCGGTAGAACGAGAGGACATGAAATGAGATTGAAGGGGGGCAGACTCAGGAAAGATGTCAGGAAGTATTTTTTCACGGAGAGGGTGGTGGACGCTTGGAATGCCCTCCCGCGGGAGGTGGTGGAGATGAAAACGGTAACGGAGTTCAAACATGCGTGGGATATGCATAAAGGAATCCTGTGCAGAAGGAATGGATCCTCAGAAGCTTAGCTGAAATTGGGTGGCGGAGCAGGTGGGGGGAAGAGGGGTTGGTGGTTGGGAGGCTAGGATAGGGGAGGTCAGACTTATACAGTCTGTACCAGAGCCGATGATGGGAGGCGGGACTGGTGGTTGGGAGGCAGGAAATACTGCTGGGCAGACTTATACGGTCTGTGCCCTGAAAAGGACAGGTACAAATTCAAGGTAAGGTATACACATATGAGTTTGTCTTGGGCAGACTGGATTGACCATGCAGGTCTTTTTCTGCCGTCATCTACTATGTTACTATGTTACATGGGTATCTCTAGCGTTTAGCATGCACTAAAACTTAGCACGCACTAAAAACACCAACGCGCCTTTGCAAAAGACCCTCTACGTTTCTTCACATAGATAAACCAAGGAACCTTTTTAAGTGTTAAGCCCTAATATAGGTTTAATGCACTTTACGGTAAGCCTTTTTTCATGCGCTAAAAGTGTTTTACGGTAATTTGCCAGTTTGCGTGCACTAATCACACATTTTTTATTTTTAAAATACATTTTTGGGAGGCGGCATATCATGGGTGGGGAAGCATTATCCAGCTAGCACGTTTGCATTAGTGCTTGCTAGTTAGATAATGCAGATAAAATATTTTGACACACATCAGAGAGGACTTAAAGATCTGAGTTTCCTATCACATGGTAACATAACACAGCAGATAAAGACTTGAACAGTCCTTCCAGTTTGCCCAACAAGATAAACTCATTTTACATGGTATGTGATACTTTATATGTATACCCGAGTTTGATTTGTCCTTGCCTTTCTTAGGGCACAGACTGTAGAAGTCTGCCCAGCACTGTTCTTTTATTAAAAGTTCTGAAGATTCTGGAATTCTAAAGAGCTACAAGATTCCGGAATCCCAATTAGTAGCAACATTCCGTGTAGAACCCCAGAGAGTAACATAGTAAATGACAGCAGATAAAGACCTGTATGGTCCATCCAGTCTGCCCAACAAGATAAACTCATTTTACATGGTATGTGATACTTTATATGTATACCTGGGTTTGATTTGTCCTTGCCTATCTCAGGGCACAGACCGTAGAAGTCTGCCCAGCACTGTTCTTGTACTAAAAGTTCTGAAGCTAATGTTGAAGCTAGTGGCGTAGCTACGTGGAGCCTGGGGGGGCCTGGGCCCCCGCAGATTTGGCCCTGAACCCCCCTGCCAACGACCCTCTCGATCCCCCCTCCCGCCACCAACCCGCTGTCGCCTGCCTTTGCTGGCAGGGGACCCCAACCCCCGCCAGCCGAGCTCTTCTTCTCGCAAAAGGCTTCCTTCTGTTTCTGACGTCCTGCACGTCCAACGTGCAGGATGTCAGAAACAGAAGGAAGCCTTTTGCGGGAAGAAGAGGACCTTGGCTGGCGGGGGTTGGGGTCCCCCGCCAGCAAAGATAGGCGATGGCAGGTTGGCAGCAGTGCCCCCCCACAAGAGGGTTGTTTGCAGGGGGGGGCAAAGTTGGTGGTGGTGGTGGCAAAGTTGGTGGTGGTGGTGGTGGCAGCGGCGGGGTTGGCAATGGCGGGGGTGGGGTGGGTGTCGGTGCCGCCGGGGGGGGGGGGGCCTAAAATGTGCCCCCTCACCTCGGGCTCTGGACCCCTCTCCCGCCGAAGTCTGGCTACACCCCTGGTTGAAGCCCCTTAAAATTTACACTCCAGCCCATCCATATCTATTCAGTCATGATCAAGGCGTAGACCGTAGAAGTTTGCCCAGCACCGGTTTTGCTTCCCAATTACCGGCGTCACCACCCAATCTCCACTACGAGATTCACATTATAAACTATGAAATTATACTGCTTTGTCACCCTCTAATCACTCATTCAACTCTTCCTGTTTCCCCACCCACTCCTACCTTTCCCCATGAGACTGTCATTGGAATTGATTTTATGTTTCACATATATATCCTGATATATGTTATCATTGGTCATTTATGAATTTCTGATCTGAAGAAGGGGGTACCTTCGAAAGCTAATCAAAAATGTATTGTTAGTCCAATAAAAAAGGTGTCATCTTATTTTCTTTTCTTTGTTGTATTCCATGTAATTTAGAGCAGTCTCTACATCAGCAGATCTAGACTATTCTAAATTACTAGTGGAACCTGAGACGTCTCTACCTGAATGTCCCAATTGACATCCCAATTTGAATGTCCTTTCTAAAGATGCCGCTCCACATGAGAAGGGCAGAACTCTCTAGCACTGCTCGCAAGCAGCACCCAACAGCTGGTTCATGGGCACATGTCTTTAAGAGAAAAACACAACCATGTCTTGTGCTGCCATGATGCCGAAGCCAATAATCAGAGAAATTAGTTAGCTGAAAAGGAGCCAGAAGTAATAGATTGGAGAAAGCAGATGCTACCCAGACCTACCTCTGTTTCTGGAACACCTTGGCAGCATAACGGCCTGGAGGGCAACAGCTGGTGCGACTGAGCTGAAATCCATACCAATCAAGTGACCCCCCAAGGTCAACATTCATACATTCATTTTGAGGATGCATGACGGGCATTCGGATTTTTTGATTAATTTAATTTCAGTTTGAGTCAGAATTCCAAGATAGGAAGGGGAAACAGATACTTTAAAAAAATGCAGCTGGTATAAGTTTAATTCAATAATATCAAATACAGAGCAAGAGACCTATCATGATGGCTAATGGAAAGATGCAGAACAGAAAAACTGAGGAATTCCACTTTTTTAAAATTTTTTAAATGGGCTCCTTTATGGTAGCTTTTATCAAGCTTGATATTCCAATAATGCAGCAGCAACAAAAACCTCATAAATTGCAGCTACGCTTTTTTTTGCACTACCTTCTACCTGCCAGGAAAGTGCAGAAAGATGCCACAACCCTAGGAGGTCAGACTAAAACTGAATGCTAAGAACTGCAACGGAAACAGGCTATGCCATGCTACTATGTCAGAAAGAGTAGTTTATCTTTACTGGTGACCAAAAACGGTTCTCTGCAGGCTGAAGCTTATTTTAGCTTACAAATCTTACTTTTCTTCTGTTTTACTTTTTCCTTATTAATAATATCTATAATTGCCTTTATTTATTTATTTTTGCTACCTAAAGGAAACAGTAAAGTGAAGTTCTCACCTGTAGCAGATGTTTTCCAAGGACAGCAGACCAAGTATTCTTACATCTGGGTGACATCATCTGACGGAGCCCAGTGTGGATGCTGTCCAGTGTATACAGCCACTAGAAAATTCTAGTAACGTCCCACCGCGCATGCATTGGTGCCTTCCCACTCAAAGCGCAAACGCAGAGTCTTCAGTAAGATAATATAGCTGAAGGAGTACAACTCTTAGGGGAGGTGGGAGGGTATGTGAGAATATTTAGCCTGCTGTCCTCAGCGAATATCTGCTACAGGTGAGTAACTTTGTTTTATCCGAGGACAAGCAGGCCATCGGTATTCTCACATCTGGGAATCCCTAGCTCCTAGGCTCACCAAAAACAAGGCTAGGACAACAAGGACTCAAAACATTGAGGTCTTGAAGTCAAATCAACCTTAAACTATATACAATCTAGCTGTGAAGGTGTAGCCTGGAACATAACAAAACTGTGCCTAGGAAGGTTGAGTTGGATTCTAGACAGCAAACAAATTCTGCAGGACTGTCTAACGGAACTGGCTATCGTGTCGGGTATTATGCTCAAGGCAGTAATGAGATGCGAATGTGTGGACTGAAGATCACGTTGCAGCTTTGCAAATCTCCTTGATGGAGGATGACCTCGTGGGCTACCAGTGTAGCCATGGCCCTGACATTGTGAGCCTTGACATGACCCTCAATAGTCTGCCCAGCCTAAGCGTAAGTGAAAGAGATGCAATTTGCTAGCCAATTGGAAAGAAAGAATGTGTTTGCTGATGGCAACCCTCATCCTATTTGTGTCAAAAGAAACAAAAAGCTGGGTGGACTGTCTAAGGGCTTTAGTCCACTCTAGATAAGGTGGTTGACAAGGTTGTAGCCCAACAATTCTCTTTTTTCCTGGACGAGGATAATGCTCTGCATTCTCACCAGACCTGGTTCCGCCAACATTACAATACTGAGCATACTCTCTTGGCCATTACCAATGGTATCCACACTGCCCTTGACAGGGGTGATGACGTTCTCCTTGTATCACTGGTCTTATCTGCAGCCTTCGATCTTGTGAACCATCAAATTCTTCTACAGTGGCTGTCGGAACTCAGGGTAGCGGGTTCTGCTCTATCTTGGTTCCACAGATGGAAGTTATCATGTGCATTGGTTTGATACTATTTCCACTTGTTATGATGTCTCCTGTGAAGTTCCCCAAGGCTCAGTCCCAGGCCCTATTCTTTTTAACATTTTCTCGGCACCTCTTGCCTTTCTAGTTCGTTCCCTTAATAGTCACTTTTTCTTCTACGCTGATGACACTCAGTTGCTCTTTCCTATTTGGAACACTTCATGTCATCACTAAGAGTTCTTATACACTTGCTAAAACTGCAGTCTGGGCTGAAATTTAATGCTTCTAAGAATGCCGCTTTTCTTTTTTCCTCTACTTCCTGTTTTACCTACCATCTCAGGTGAGGAAATGACCCTTGCCAAGTCTGTTAAGATTTTAGGGGTCATCCTCGTAAGTCAATTGTCTTTCTCTCTTTTTTTTTTTGTTACATTTGTACCCCCGCGCTTTCCCACTCATGGCAGGCTCAATGCGGCTTACATGGGGCAATGGAGGGTTAAGTGCCCAGAGTCACAAGGAGCTGCCTGTGCCTGAAGTGGGAATCAAACTCAGTTCCTCAGGACCAAAGTCCACCACCCTAACCACTAGGCCACTCCTCCACTGTTGCTACTATTTGAGATTCTACATGGAATGTTGCTATTCCATGTAGAAGTCGGCCCTTGCAGATCACCAGTGTGGCCGCGCAGGCTTCTGCTTCTGTGAGTCTGACATCCTGCACATACGTGCAGGATGTCAGACTCACAGAAACAGAAGCCTGCGCAGCCTTCTACATGGAATGTTGCTAGTGGAATAGCAACATTCCATGTAGAATCTCCAATAGTAGCAACATTCCATGTAGAATCTCCAATAGTATCTATTTTATTTTTGTTACATTTGTACCCCGTGCTTTCCCACTCATGGCAGGCTCAATGCGGCTTACATGGGGCAATGGAGGGTTAAGTGACTTGCCCAGAGTCACAAGGAGCTGCCTGTGCCTGAAGTGGGAATTGAACTCAGTTCCTCAGTTCCCCAGGACCAAAGTCCACCACCCTAACTACTAGGCCACTCCTCCACTTCAAGTTTCATTGTTGGTTAGGAAGTCCTTTTTTGTGTTAAAGTAAATCCAATCAGTTCATTCTTTCTTTGACAGGCCTTTACTTTGGTTGCTTATTCATTCTTTTGTGCTTTCCTGTCTAGATTATTGAAACTCAGTTCTCTCTGGCATTCCACAATACCAGTTACACAGTCTTCAGGTCATTGAACTCAAACTTGTTTGGGATAATGTGGGATATAAATGCCACAGATAAATAAGCAAATAAATTCAGAACATTGCTCTTAAACGTCTTTACAGGGCCAAGAAATTTGACAGTGTGATACCCTACTTTCTTGATGAGCATTGACTACCTATTCGTTTCCATCTACTGTTTAATGTAATGTAATATGGTTCTTATATCCTGCTAACTCCCAGAAAATAGTGGTTCAAAGCAGTTAACAAAAAACTAAAATGAAAAAGAAAAAAAAAAGAGGGAAAAAGAGCAGTTCCGGAAAGGAATCAAACAAAAATTTTTTAACTGTTAACTATGTCCTTTCATGTTCTTCATTCTGGTTCTCAATCAAATATTTGAAAGGTATTAATCCGCAAACGAACCTTTTCCGGAGATACGAAGGCGGTAGAACGAGAGGACATGAAATGAGATTGAAGGGGGGCAGACTCAAGAAAAATATCAGGAAGTATTTCTTCACGGAGAGAGTGGTGGATGCTTGGAATGCCCTCCCGCGGGAGGAGGTGGAGATGAAAACGGTAACGGAATTCAAACATGCGTGGGACAAACATAAAGGAATCCTGTTCAGAAGGAAGGGATCCTCAGAAGCTTAACCGAGATTGGATAGCAGAGCCGGTAGTGGGAGGCGGGGCAGACATATACGGTCTGTGCCAGAGCCAGTGGTGGGAGGCGGGACTGGAGATTGGGAGGCAGGGATAGTGCTGGGCAGACTTATACGGTCTGTGCCCTGAAGAGCATAGGTACAAATCAAAGTAGGGTATACACAAAAAGTAGCACACATGACTTGTCTTGTTGGGCAGACTGGATGGACTGTGCAGGTCTTTTTCTGCCGTCATCTACTATGTTACTATATTACTATGGTTCTCAATCTTTTCTGCATAGCTTTCTCTCGCCCTACCAGCAGACACGCTCACTAAATTCAGCCAATCGGCATATTCTTTTTGTTCCTGCTTTTCATCAGCTTCGCTCTGCTTCACGCCATTCTGCCTGCTATCAAATAGATCTGGACAATTCTGTTTATAGCTGTGCGGGGATACTCATATATCTATACCTCTAAGCCCATCCCAAGCACAAGTACATATTATTTTATGTTGTGAAAGATCTTCAGAATTAATGCGACGAGACTGCTTGATCAATAGTTTTCTGGCAGTCAGGTGCAAATCGTCATTGATCATGTGAAGTGTATTTTTTTTAACCATATTCATCATTTTTTAGTGCTCTAGTCTCAAAAATGTCTTATTTATAATCACAATCCGTTTCTTAACGGCAGCAATTCAGTTCTAAATGTGTTCATTTACTTAACTGGCAGCTGTACACAAGGCGTCGGGAACCTCACAACATAAAATAATAATATGTACTAAAAGTGGATTTGTGCTTGGGATGGGCTTAGAGATTCTGCCTGCTACAGCATTCTGGCCTTTTCCCTGTGGAACTCTCTACCTTGACACCTTTGTTCCGAATTATCTTTTTTTGAAATTTAAAGCCCTATTGAAAGCTTACTATTTCCATTGTGCTTTTCCTTCTGCTTAGGCTTGGGTTTTTATTTTTTTCCTCTTTCAGTTTCCATTCTGCCTCGCAGTAGCCTTTTCCCCTTGTCTCACAAGACTCTCGTGTTTTGCACTTCCTCCCTTCTTTTTGTATGCTTTGATAGGTAATGTAGTCATGTTTCCCTTCCCTTATAATTATTTACTTGTAAACTAGCCTCCTTATGCATTTTTACCCCCTTTCCATTTTTTTTATTCTTTGTAAACCGCTTAGATTTTTCCGCTATTTGAAGTATATTAAATAAAGATGAAATGAGAAATGCATCCATTGTCAACTCCTTCTGAGGAGGTGGAATTTGGAATAAGAGTCCCACATAAGAACAGCCATACTGGGCCAGACCAATGGCCCATCTAGCCCAGTATCTTGCTGCCAACAATCCAGGTCACAAGCAACTGACAGAAATCCAATTAGTAGCAACATTTCACGCTAGCAATTCTGGGGCAAGCAGTGGCTTCCCCATGACCATCTCAATAACAGTCTATGGATTTTTCCTTCAGGAACTTGTCCAAACCTTTTTGAAACCCATATATGCTAACCGCTATTACCACATCCTCTGGCCATGAGTTCCTGAGCTTAACTACCCAGAGGAGGAAACAAAGCAGCTCTAAAGGAACCTGGATGACATCCGCTAGGTTCCCAGCAGCTTGAGACCACTGGGAAGCCAGATTTCACTGGGCACCTCTCAAATGCAGGTGTGACATGGGAGCAACATGCACTGTGGAGGCCATAAGGCCTAACAATCTCAAATTCTACCAAGCTGTGACCTGCTTGCTTCTTTGGACTTACAGAATTCAAAATGAAAACGGTAACAGAATTCAAACACGTGTGGGATAAACATAAAGGAATTCTGTTCAGAAGGAATGGATCCTAAGGAGCATAGCCGAGATTGGGTGGCAGAGCCGGTGGTGGGAGGTGGGGATAGTGCTGGGCAGACTTACACGGTCTGTGCCCTGAAAAGGACAGGTACAAATCAAGGTAAGGTATACACAAAAAGTAGCACATATGAGTTTATCTTGTAGGGCAGACTGGATGGACCATGCAGGTCTTTTTCTGCCGTCATTTACTATGTTACTATGTTCTTCAGACTTACAAGGTGAGTGCTATCTAGGGGCAAAAAAACTCGAGCTTGCACCATATCGAGCAGGACTCCTATGTATTCCAATTGTTGAGTTCGGAGAAGATGGCACTTGGGGCAGTTGATGATGAACCCTAGGAGCTCCAACACACAAATATTTCTTCACATTGACTCTTGCATTCCCTCCTGCGATGTGCTCTTGGCCAGCCAACTCCCGGTCTGCATAGCGATACTGCAACTACTGCTAGACACTTGGTGAATATTTTGGGAGCTGATGGAAGGCCAAAAGGCAGAACACAATGCTGGCAGTGGTGTTTCCCTACTCAGAATCTGAGATACTTCCTGTGGCTGGAAGTATCAAAATGCGAGTTTAAGCATCCTTCAAGATCAGAAAGCATAGCCAATCTTTTCCTTGAATCATGGGAAGTAAGATGCCCAGGGAAATCATCTTAAACTTTTCTTTGACCAAGAATCTGTTCAGGGCCCTTAGGTCTAGGATGGGACAGAATCCTCCCATTTTTGTGGGCACAAGGAAGTGCCTGCAATAGAATACCCTTCTCTTCTTCCCCTGGTGGAATAGGTTTGACTGCATTGGCTTCTAGAAGGGTGAAGATTTCCTTTACAGGTATCTGCTTGAGCTGAGAGCTGATGTATGATGCTCTCAGGGGCAATTTGGTTGTTTCTGTCACCAATGACGTGCATAACTGAGACTATTTGAAGAACCCATCAGTCATTCATTGTAAGAGGCCACCTTTGGTGAAAATAATTCAGCCTCCCTCCCACCAGCAGGTCATCAGGGACAGCTACTTGGACTGCGGCTATACTCTCCTGGAGCCAGTCAAAGCTCATTCCTTGCTTTGACTGGGGAGCTAGCTGGATTTTCTGTGGACGAAACTGACATGGCCATGAACTCTGGGGCTGGGGCTGCTGGATAGAGTGGGAAGAAGGCAGAAACCTACACCTTTGAGAGTAATAGGTTCAAGGAGTGGAGGAGTAGCCTAGTGGTTAGGGTGGTGGACTTTGGTCCTGAGGAACTGAGTTCGATTCCCACTTCAGGCACAGGCAGCTCCTTGTGACTCTGGGCAAGTCACTTAACCCTCCATTTCCCCATGTAAGCCGCATTGAGCCTGCAATGAGTGGGAAAGCGCGGGGTACAAATGTAACAAAAACAAAACCACCTAGTCCCACTTGAGAACAGCTCCGTGGGAAAAAACAGACTGAGGAACCTGCGTTCATGTTTCGGGCAGTAAGGCAACCATGCATGCGTGGTGGGATGCTGCTAGAATTTTCTAGTAGCTAGGCAGCATCCTCACTGGCCTCTGTCAGATGACAACACACAGATATCAGAATATCGATGGTCTGCTTGTCTTTGGAGAATATCTTCTTTTCAAGACAAATTGTGAAGGTGCGAGAAAGAGATGGGAAATGGCTACTCCTCTTTCCCCCCTCACATTGCTAACCCCCTCTTCCTCTTTTACAAAGCTGCGCTAGCGGCTGCCAGTGCGGTTAATGCCAACACAGACCATTCAAAGTGAATGGGCTGTGTCGGCATTGCCGCACTACAGCTGCTAGTGTGGCTTTGTAGAAGGGGGAGGGGTGTAAGTTAATAATTCAGTGGACAAATTGACAAAAAAGTCCCATGCAGAAGGTTGGGGTTCTCACTTTTCCTCTTAGGTCCCACTCAATTCCTTACTAGAAGTTATACCAAAACATTAAAAAAAGCCAAAAGAACACAGACTCAATAACGGGTCTGGAGAAGGGAATTTAAAGTACTCACAAATGGAAACAGAGTTCAATGTCCATGTAGGTGTCCACCTGAGCATCAATGATCTGGTATTGTCTGACATAAGAACTAAGGTACAGTGGAGACACATGAGGGATCAAAGCCCTGGATTTCAGAAATTCTGACTTTAGTCAAATGGGTAAATGGGTAAATACCTTAAGGAAGAGCAGGCAGATTGGGAGGCACTAGAGGCAGGTCTTGTCAGACAAATATGATTGACTTCTTTGACTGGATGACCAAGCAGTTAGATGTGGGAGGGGCGCTAGATGTGGTGTACTTGGATTTTAGCAAAGCCTTTGAAGTGGTTCCACTTAGGTGACTGATAAACAAACTGAATGCCCTTGGTATGGGACCTAAAGTGACTGGGTTAAAAACTGGTTACAATGGAAGGAGACAGAGGGTAATGGTAAATGGAGCTTGCTCCGAGGAAAAGGATGTTGTTATCAGTGGTGTACCACAGGGGTTCGTCCTTGGGCCGGCTCTTTTTAACATCTTTGTGAGTGATATTGCAGAAGGACTGGCTGGTAAGGTTTGTCTCTTTGTGCATGATACCAAACTCTGCAATACGGTGGACACCCCGGAGAGCGTGGACAACACGAGGAAGGATCTAGCGAAGCTTGAAGAATGGTCCAAAAATTAGCAACTAAGAAATGCAGAGTCGTGCACTTGGGTTACAAGAATCCAAGGGAACAGTACAGTATAACTAACTTTTGCAAATCTCTGAAGACACATCTCTTCAACAAGGCCTACAAAGATAGCTATAAACTACCTCACCAACCCATTCAGCTATTAAAGTCCTCCTTCTATACTATCTTGCCTAACACCTTCCTTCTCTCTTCCCTTACTTAATGTTTGTACATTTCCAATTGTATCTGATATCCTGTACATTACCAATTGTATCCGTGAACCTGGAATGACTATGTCATAACAAAACTCTGTAATCCACATTGAGCCTGCAAATAGGTGGGAAAATGTGGGATACAAATGCAATAAATAAATAAAAAGTATAGGGGGTGGAATGCTTCTGTGTACAAAAGAAGAGTGGGACTTGGGGGTGATTGTGTCTGATAATCTTAAGGTGGTCAAACAGGTGGAAAAGGCGAAGGCCAAAACCAGAAGGGTGCATAAGGAGAGGGATGACCAGTAGGAAAAAAGAGGTGATAGTGCCCTTGTATAAGTCTCTGGTGAGTAGAGTTCTGTGTGCATTTCTGGAAACCATTCCTACAGAAAAGATATAAAACAGGGTGGTGTTGGTCCAGACAGCGGCTACAAAACTGGTTAGCGGTCTCTGTCATAAAACATATAGGTACCTCAACATGTATATGCTGGAAGAGAGGCGGAAGAGAAGGGATATGATAGAGACATTTAAATACCTCAGTGGCATTAATGTACAGGAGGTGAGCCTTTTTCAAATGAAAGAAACCTCTAGAATGAAAGGGCATAGTCTGAAGTTAAGTGGAAATAGGCTTAGGAGGAATCTAAGGAAATACTCTTTCACGGAAAGGGTGGTGGATGAGTGGAATGGCCTCCCGGTGGAGGTTGTGGAGACGCGGACTGTGTCAGAATTTAAGAAAGCATGGGACAGGTATGTTGGATCCCTTAGGAAAAGGAGGAGTTAGTGGTTACTGAGGATGGGCAGACTGGATGGGCCATTCGGCCCTTATCTGCAATCATGTTTCCATAACACTCTTAGGGCCAGATTCAGTAAACGGTATGCAAGTTGGGCGTGTAACTCCGGTATTCTACAACACTGCGTCTACATTTTGGGAACACCCCTGACCCGCCCATGCTCCTCCCATGTTCATGCCCCTTTTGGGTTACATGCAAGACAGACTAGGCATGCAGTGTTATACAACAGCAAATATTTAAAGGCTTTCCTATTCCAGAAATATTTAGGACAGTAATTTTGTTTAGATTTTTGTACAATTGTATTGCATTATGATATTACTCCTTTTCTGTGAGTTGCTTTGAACCAAATGTTTGGGGATTAAGCAAGTTATAAATACTTCTGCTTCTGACTGTGATTACGTGATTTTTGAATATCATTAGTTCACACTGTAAGCAAATATAGGGATCAACATTTAGCTGCCATAGTTACTGGTTTACATTCTGCCAATCAACTTAATCCATTTATTTAGCGCAACTATCCGTATAGCCAGTGGTGCTGAATACACATATTGGCTAATGACAGTCCATACCAGTACTACCCATTTACTTTAGACCTACTAAACTAAAGGGATAAATTATCTATTCTGTGGTTTAACTGAATGGATCATTTTTAGGGCTGCTTCCACCCTACCCCTAACCTTGCCCACATCTCTATATATAAAAGGCACCTCCAACGTTCTAATTGAAGCCTCCAGCCGGAAACTTGAGGTGGCATAGATATCCGGTTTAGCAAGTACACAAAGGAAAACAGAGTAGTAAATCAAGCTGAGAGAAATAGCTGAGGGACATAATTGTTTTCTCAGGCACCTGGAGTGCTTGCCCTGGGTGATTAACAAGGTCAGCTGGGGTGCACAGCTCCTTGCAACTAAAACAATTAACTCCTCCCAGACTCTTAGGAGCTTGCCTTTACTCACCCAGGCTGCCGTCATTGCCATACACTCTAAACCAAACAAACCTAGCAGCTGCTGCTCCACATTCTCCTTTTTTAATTGTTGCTCCATCAGAAACAAGTCTACAGCTGTTTCAACTGGGAGGGAAGGTGGCCCTGGAACTGGGAGGGTGGGGACTTTGAAACTCTGAGGGACGGAGGGTGGGGGGACCCTGAAACTCAGACGCACCCTGGGACTGGGAGGAGGGATGACCCTGGAACTGGGAGGGAGAGAGGGGGGAGAAGGAGGGAGGGGGACCCTGCAACTGGGAGGGAGGAGGGGGCCCCTGGCACACACTCTGATTCTCATTCCCTCTCACACAGACAATCTCACACACTCTCTCAAACATACACACTCCGAGGAAAACCTTGCTAGCGCCCGTTTCATTTGTCAGAAACGGGCCTTTTTTTTTTACTAGTGTATACATATAACATTGGCCCGTTTAGTGATTTAAACAGTCTAATACTATCTGCAAAAGT
Source organism: Microcaecilia unicolor (assembly GCF_901765095.1). Taxonomy (NCBI): domain Eukaryota; kingdom Metazoa; phylum Chordata; class Amphibia; order Gymnophiona; family Siphonopidae; genus Microcaecilia; species Microcaecilia unicolor. The sequence continues at coordinate 26,478,240 of NC_044032.1, read as the reverse complement.
TCCAAAAATCTAACGATAAGCAAATACGTACTTTCCTTTAACAATCAGCCCATCAAAAATTAACACCAAGCTAAAGATATATTTTATTATTATTATAACAGCTAAACTCTAACCCAGATTTTTAGTGCACACTTATAACATTACTACTTTGTATGTCTGCTATTATAATTTTTCAAGGGGGATTTCATTCATCACTTACCTTTGGAGAAAACAAAAACACAAAGGGGAAAATGCACAAGCTTTTCTTCTTTTGCAGAAAGCTGACAAATGCATCTTTCCAGGTGAATCACATTTTCAAAAGTAAATAACGGGGCTGGTTATCTTGCAGCAGCCTAATCACAGCTAAGCAAAACTAACCACAAAAATGGGGATGCAAACAAGAAATGATATCTTCCTACCTGGTAATTAGGCTTCCTGGAGTCTTCCTGTACCATGCTAGACAACCAAATAGTGTTATTATTTTCAGGCAGGCAGAGAAGGAATGCAAGACAGCCTTAATGTTGAGCTCCAGTGTACAGAGACCATTCTACAGCCATTTGTCTGTGACTGACAGGGCACCATAACAGTGGTGACAAACATGAAAGCCTAACCACACAGAGGGCTCTATTGACCTAAAACTTCAAACAGCACAAAACACAGCAGCGAGACTCATCTTCGCAAAATCAAGATATGAGAGCGCCACACCCCTCCTCCTGAAACAACACTGGTTAGCAATCAAACACCGGATAGCATTCAAGATCTGCACATTGGTATACAGAATAATATTCGGCCTATCACCAAGCTACATGACGAACCTAATTGACCTACCAATCAGAAACACTGACATATCAGCAAGATTCTACCTCACTCTTCACTTCCCATCATTTAAAGAGATCAAATACAAATTGTCTCTGGCGGCCAGTTTCTCCTACGTCGGTACCAATATATGGAACACACTCCCAACGGACCTCAAACTTAAAGACAACTACTTAACTTTCCGTAAACACCTAAAAGCCCATCTATTCAAAAATCACCTACCCTCGGAATCAAACAGACAGATGTTCTGTAAGACTGCACAACTGCACAACCAATAGCTACAGACCAGACCTAACTATCTATCCTAACCCACAATCACACACTCTCACTTTCAATGAATGGCCGACCAAGAAACTAACTCAACCTAACTCCTCATGGCTCCTCTCGACTCTCATTGTTTATTCCACAACAACGAATCAAGCAAACGGATCTAACACACTTAATGGGACCACCCAACCTAATCTCTTCCACAAGAGCACATACAACCTCTAGTTATTCCTGTCGACCTCTGAACCCACCCATTCCTTACCCTGTATCCTTCATTTTGTACCTACCCTTTGTTCCATGTAAGCCACATTGAACCCACCAATTGGTGGGCTAATGCGGGATACAAATGTAATAAATAAATATATCCTACTGAAATACACATTTGATTTCTGATTTCACATTACTTCTTTTATTATTTGTTATGTTAAAGCTCAATACCCATTATTCGTATTCGACCAAATAATGTTTTTCATTATTTGTATTCGGCTGAAGAGTAAAATATGCTAGTTGGAAGTGAATGGTTCTTGCTGAAAGCACAGCTGTCCTACTTTGTCAAGACAGTAATAATATCATACAATGAATAACCAAGGAAGGCAGATACTAACTGAACAACTGGAAAAACATTTGCCAGAAATAGTTTACTCTCAAAACATATCCAAAGTAACAGAAGAGGCATAATAAAAAATTTTAAAAAGTCACAGCAACAATCCGGGAATAAAAGAACCAGCCAATGGCTGACAAGTAAAAAATGTCTATTAAAAGAGCAACCTTGTTTTTAGAATAAAAGTGTTCTTATATTGTCCTACCATGTTTTGGCACACTGCCTGCATCAGGTGCACATTTGGTCTTTATCATGGGAACATATAACATACCTTAAAGTAATAAGACAAATCAGAACATGTCATTGGCTCCCTATTAGAGAACGAGTCAACTTTAAGGCCATCACACTAATCCATGGAGTATCACAAAGTTACATGGTCAATCTTTTAAATCTTCCATCCAGAAACAGGTCAACATCTTCACGAACATACCTTAACCTGCACCTTCCCAATTGCAAAGGACTAAAGTATAAAACATATCATGCATCTAACTTCCCCTACCTGGGATCCCAACTCTGGAATGCTCTACCCAGATATATTCGATCAACTAGTGAGTACCTTCCCTTTAGGAAACTATTGAAAACCCATCTATTCAAACAGATTTACTCGAACGACTTGACCTACCATAAGCAAACATAAGCAACCCATCCATTTCCGGTTCATCCTATCATTAACAACAATGACTTAGAAATGACCTCCTACCAATCTTCTTACCCTCCATACTCTTCCCCTATCTCTTCTTTAATCGCTCTACGTCCTTACCTATCCCTATCCTTTCTCTCATATCTCTTTTATCCCATTTACCCCTTGTTCATTTGTCCTACCACATACCTCTTTTGTTGATTCTGATACTACAGATTGTATTCTCTTGTTACTATGTAAGCCGCATTGAGCCTGCGATGAGTGGGAAAGCATGGGATACAAATGTAATAAATATATATATATATATATATATATATATATATATATATATATACATACAATAAAATCATAGTAATCAAAAGATATATAAACACACAATTAAAAATTCATAAGAGTAGATACACGCACATTAAAAGTAACGCATTAAATACTGAAAGGCACTTAATAAAACACTAAAAAAGAACGCGAAAAAGCGTGATTTTAAAGGGGCAGTGAATGAACAACAGTGAAAGTAAAAACTTTAAAAGAACTCAAAAATCATAAGTCTTACCTTGGAAATCAGTCAAAAATACTTGTTTCTGTGAAAACTTAATGGAACAATAGATAAAGACCTGAATGGTCCATCCAATTCATGATCAAACCAACAATGAATGTGGTATAAAATACATATACTTGATCCCGATAAAGGAGTGTAACGAGCCTGGATTTTAGCTGACCCCCTCATGTATGGTGCATGTTTGTGCAGTTTGAAAGAAGAGGAAATGCTAGTTCTTAGCTGAGCTTGTGGTCAAGAACAGTTGGAGACTGTATGTACAGAAGGAATGGTCAAGGGAAGCTGCCAATGAAGTCACTTGTTTGTTAAAGACTAGAAAAGTAGGAGAGAGACCCCTTGTCAGCTGAAGCCCTCCGCTGAACAGGGCCATAGCCAGACATCCAATTTTGGGTGGGCCTGGGCCCAAGATGGGTGGGCAGAAGAACTCTGCCTTATCCCACAAATGATTTGGTCTCTCCCTCTCTCGCCTGAATGCCATATGGTCTCTCAAACACCCCCTCCCCCCTGCATAGATTTTAAATTGCAGATTTTCACTGGCAGCGAGAAGCAACTCCTGCTCATGTTGGCCTGACAATCTTCCCTCTGATGCAACTTCCTGTTTCCAGGAATACATCCAAGGGAAGACTGTGGGGCTGGTGCCAGCAGTATGTATCAGTTGCTGCAGGCGAAGATCTGCTATTTACAAGGTACACAGGAGGGACAGTTGTTGGGAGTTTTCAGCTGGTGGGGCTTGGGGATACCTGCCAGCCACATCATAGGTATGTTGCTACTGGGTGGGCCTGAGCCCAAAGTGGGTGGGCCTCGGCCCACCCTTGGCTACGTCACTACCGCTGAAAGAGCGTGATGCAGTTCCCATCCTCCTTCTCAGGTTTCTCTAAAAAGGGGCTATCCCAGCTGATGGATACTGAAATGATGTTGAAAAGTTTGGTGATGTATTTTTAGGAACGCAAGACCTTTGAAGTCAGAATGATTGAATATTTTGACACCCAACAGACAGGACTTAACAAGGATCTGGATTTTCTAGCCCATTATAAACCATAAAGTTGTATTTCTCTGTTTATCACCCTCCTCTCACCTACCCACACCCATCCTGTTAGAATATCAATGAAATGCTTTGATGTCCCCATGCCCACCCCCACCCTCCCACCCTGTCAAAGTAATGCTTGGATGTTTCACTTATATATACTGTCATCTACCAACATTTGCTTATTTCCGATCTGACGAAGAAGGGCAACCTTTGAAAGCTAATCAAGAAATGTATTAAGTTATCTATATATATAAAACTCACCCTCAACGTTTATGTCTGATGACGTCACTGAAGCCAAGGTTCGTAAGTTCGAAGCTCTGAAGCCTACAAAATTACAGTCTCGGGGCTCCGCCCTCACGTCAAACGTTATGACATTGAGGGCGGAGCAATTCACTCACATCGACGACGGCCAGGGCGCCGCAGTGGGCCACCCACTGACGACGAAGGTGCGTTGGGTGGGGGGGCCACAATCACACATTGACGGCGGCCATGGCGGCGCAATGCCCTCACTAACAACCAAGGTGCGTTTGGTGGGGGTGGGGGGGGGGGGCCACAGGAAAGCCTTGCTAGCGCCTGTTTCATTGGCTCCAGAAACGGGCCATTTTTTACTAGTGTCCAATAAAAAGGTATCATCTTATTTTCTTTTCCATGTTTTATTTTGTTTGATCTCTATTGATAACCTTTAAGAGTGGACTAACACGGCTACCACACCTCTCTACTTAAGATGCTAATACATGTCCGTCTTTAGTACCTTTGTTTGTGTGAGTGTGTTTTCTTGCTTTTATTCACTGGGATCTAAACAGGCCTAATGCAAAGAGACATCAATTTTGGGACCAGAGTGTTATTGTGGTTGTTTATGCTTATTTTAGTACTTGCTATATTGCCATTTGCAAGCATGATAGTCATATTATAATTTCCAAAATTAGCAATATAGGAATCAATAGCACCTTAAAGCAAGAAAACAGCAATCAGAACTGAATGCAACACTCAAGGTGAGGTTGCACCATGGAGCGATACAGAGGCATTATAATATTCTTTGTCTTATTTTCCATCCTTTTACTACTTACTACTACTACTTATCATTTCTAAAGCGTTACTAGACGTACGCAGCGCTGTACACTTGAACATGAAGAGACAGTCCCTGCTCGACACAGCTTAGAATCTAAATAGGACAGACAAACAGGCCAAACAAGAGATAAGGGAATATTAAAGTCAGGATGATAAAATAAGGGTTCTGAACAAGTGAGTAAGGGTTAAGAGTTAAAAGCAGCATCAAAAAGGTGGGCTTTTAGCTTAGATTTGAAGACGGCCAGAGATGGAGCTTGACGTACCGGCTCAGGAAGTCTATTCCAGGCATATGGTGCAGCAAGATAAAAGGAACAGAGGCTGGAGTTAGCGGTGGAGGAGAAGGGTGCAGATAAGAGAGATTTACCCAGTGAACGGAGTTCCAGGGGAGGAATGTAGGGAGAGATGAGATTGGAGGGGTACTGAGGAGCTGCAGAGTGAATGCACTTAAAGGTCAATAAGAGGAGTTTGAACTGTATGCGGAAATGGATAGGAAGCCAGTGAAGTGACTTGAGGTTCCTAATAATTCCTAGCATCCCGTTTGCTTTTTTGGATGCCGTCGCCGCACACTGGGCAGAAGATTTCAGCGTATTGACTACAGCGACACAGATCATTTTCTCAGGTGCCAAGTTGCTTCTGTTAATATTGGCGAATTTAAAATGGTTGCTCCTCCTGCACTTAGTCGATGCCAACATGGGCATAACTGCGTGTGGTTTAGACAAGAGTCTACGTTGGCAGATATTTTTTTCTAAAATATTGGCGGAAATGGACATGTCCCAGCCTGGACGTTTCCATTCCAATTTCTACATTCTGTCTTGAGTAGAGAGATGTGGTAGCCGTGTTAGTTCACTTTTAAAGGTAATCAACAGAAATAGAATAAAATAAAACATAGAAAAGAAAATAAGGTAGCCCTTCTTCGTCATTATTTCTGATCTGACGAAGAAGGGCTACCTTCGAAAGCTAATCAAAAAATGTATTAAGTTAGTCCAATAAAAAAAAGGTATCATCTTATTTTCTTTTCTCTGTTTCTATGGATTACGTTCTATCTAAAATGGGACTGCCAGTGTAAACGCACCAGTACATTTAACACTGCACAATCTGCTTACCCATCAAAGCATATCCAGTTGTAGTAAGCACATATCACAGCCTTGGTACACGTCAATTGAAACAGCAAACGTTAACTATTTATTTATTGGTTACACTTGTACCCCACATTTTCCCACCTGTTTGCAGGCTCAATGTGGCTTACATAGTACCGTAGAGGCGATCGCCAGTACCGGTTTGAACAGATACATGGTGAGGTTGTGACATCACCACGGAGACCCAGGCCAAGGTATCGGCCTGTTTATCCGACATTGCGGCATGGATGTTCAACCGCCACCTGAAGCTGAACATGTCCAAGACTGAGCTCCTCGTCTTTGCTCTTAAACCCACTTCTCATCTCCCTCCACTCTCTATCTCAGTTGATAACACCCTCATCCTCCCCGTCCCATCTGTCCGCAACCTCGGAGTCATCTTCGACTCCTCCCTCTCCTTCTCTGCGCATATCCAACAGACTGCCAAGACCTGTCGCTTCTTCCTCTTCAACATCAGCAAAATTCGCCCTTTCCTCTCTGAGCACACCACCAGAACTCTCGTCCACGCTCTCATTACCTCTCGCCTTGATTACTGCAACTTACTCCTCACCGGCCTCCCACTCAGCCATCTATCCCCCCTTCAATCCGTTCAGAACGCTGCTGCACGTCTTATATTCCGCCAAAACCGATATACTCATATCACCCCTCTCCTCAAATCACTTCATTGGCTTCCGATCAGATATCGCATACAATTCAAGCTCCTCCTCCTTACCTACAAATGCACTCAGTCTGCGGCTCCTCACTAACTCTCCACCCTCATCTCCCTCTATGTTCCCGCCCGTAACCTCCGCTCACAGGACAAAGCCCTTCTCTCAGTACCCTTCTCCACCACTGCCAACCCCAGGCTCCGCTCATTCTGCCTTGCCTCACCCTATGCCTGGAACAATCTTCCTTTACCCATACGCCATGCCCCCTCCCTACCCATCTTCAAATCTCTGCTTAAAACTCACCTCTTCAATGCTGCATTCGGCGCCTAACCGCTCGAGAAATATAGAATGCCCCAATCTATCCACCCTATCAGACTAACTGTTCACTCGTCCTCTAGATTGTTCACTTGTCTTTAGATTGTTCTCTTGTCTTTTAGATTGTAAGCTCTTTGAGCAGGGACTGTCCTTCTATGTTTAAATTGTACAGCGCTGCGTAACCCTAGTAGCACTTTAGAAATGTTAGTTAGTAGTAAAGTGAAGTTAATGTGTGACAGCCACATTGAGAATCATAAGAAGGAAGGGTTACGTTATGTCCAGTACGAGCTTTGGTTTTGTTGTGTTGCTGGGTTGAGGCATTTAAGTTGCATCGTTAGGGTATGCCTTTTTGAACACTTCATTGTTTCAAGCACTTTCCATGATTTTCACTTTCTTTTCCCCAGCTCACCGTACAAAAGGAGTTAAATGATAAAGTTATTCTTGGCAACTACGCATGTCTGCTGTCCTTAGGGATCAAGCAAGGGTCCAATTTCTCTGCACGAGGCCAAAAGAGGACAACGCAGGAAATGAATTGCTACATGAAATGTTTTAGTAAATAAGCAAATGTCTTAGTCTGCAGATTTCCTCTAGAAGAAGCAGATTTATATTGTTTGCTCTGCAAATAAAAACTTCAGCTTACCCTTTTCAGATATCCAGTCCCTTTTAATAGAAGCACCGAGGCCCTAGCTGTAAAATCAAAGGATGTTCCCTCAGGCAAAGAAAGAAGAAAAAAAAGCCATGGATATATTCCACTTATCTTCCCATTCTCTCTACCAAGTTTTAAACGGCTGCAGTTCGATAAAAGCGGCCCTTCGGCCCAGCAGCACTTGCATTCTGTCGCACTGGCAAGAGGCCATTCTATAAACACCTATGTCTGCATATAATATGTGGTTGTACCTGCAAAGATTGCTTACAAAATTACTCCCATCATGATTATAAGAACATATTTTATTTTATTCATTTAGATTTTGCTCACACCTTTTTCAGTAGTAGCTCAAGGTGAGTTACATTCAGGTACACTGGATATTTCTCTGTTCCAGTGTCACGCTGGTGAAAAAACGTGAGCCCTTGGGCCACTGCTGAGGAGCGGCAGCAAATCACCCAAACAGGAGGCAAGGCAGACCACAGACAGACGGGCACAGGCTGGACTGGAGCAGCTGTACCAGAACAGAAGCACTAAGCAGAAGCAGGAGAATAGCCCATGAATCAAACAGTCTTGGGCAGGCAGCAGACAGTAGGATAAACCAGGAAACAAGCAGAGACTCGGGCAGGCAGCAGACAATAGAATAAACCAGAGAACGAGCAGAGTCTTGGGCAGGCAGCAGAATAAACCAGGAAACCAGCAGGGTCAAAGACAGGCAAAGCAAGCTTTCAGGGCAGGAACCGCAACAGACCAACAAGGACAAGAACAAAACTGAAGACCTCTGTTGCCAAGGCCAAGTATGAAAGTTCCCAGGTGCTTAATAAAGGCCACATACAAGGGAGTTCACCAGGTAAGGGTGCTGCTAAGTTCTAAAAATCCCAAGCCAGTGTGGAAGGCTGGAAGATCCGGACCGGACCGGCATGACTTCTGGAACATGGGAAACAGACAGTCCATCGCAGCCACCAGGTCTGACCACCAGGTGGCGAGATGAATGAGAGCATGAAACAGGGACACAACCGTGACACCCAAGAGGGCTCACAATCTAAGTTTTTACCTGAGGCAATGGAGGGTTAAGTGACTTGCCCAAGATCACAAGGAGCAGCAGTGGGATTTGAACTGGCCACCTCTGGATTGCAAGACCGGTGCTCTAACCACTAGCCTCCAAAAATATTTTAACTTCAATACACTGCACTGTCTAAAATTATTATAGCCTCAGAAAGAAAAACCAGAATACATTTGGTTGTGTGCTGTACAGTTTCGATTATTTGACGGAAACGGGACCGACCAGTTGTCGGATAAGTGAGAAATCAGATAATACGGAAGACACTGCAGACAAAGAGATGGAGTTTACGATTTTCAAAAATGGTTCTAAAACAAAGATTTTTAATAGAAATAAACATGATGATCTCACCGGGGGGGGGGGGGGGGGGGGGGGGGGGGGGGGGGGTCGTCTGTCAAATGGTCAGATTACCAAAAGGTAGGATAATCAAGACTGTACCTTTTTGTCCAAGTATATATATGTATGTAGTGTGTGTGTGTGTGTGTTTTATAATTTATCACACAGAAATTTTAGTTGGCCTACCTTTTTTTCCAATACAAAGAGCAGGACTACTGATGCAAGTAATTATGGCACCAGATGAAAAATAGTTAGGGTGGTCATGGAGTATTTGGTCATTTTATTAAAATCACACCCTCCCACACCTTCCACAACCAACTGGGGTATCAATTTGGTCCTGAATGGCAGGTTAGTGACCTGCCCCCACTCTCTATGTACAACACAGGCCAAAGTAAAAAAAAAAAACCAACCAACAAACAACCCCCCCCCCCCCATAAAAAAGTATGTTCTGTCTCTTAGCAAATTTGAGAGAGTGCAGCTTAAGCCCTATTGTGTATACCATCACCCAATTCAGATACTCGCTCTTGGTCACATCCCACGTTACCACTGGAACTTGCTTCTATCGCCATTCAAATAGGAGAAAAAGGAAAGGCAGATTTTTTACTTAGAGGAACAGAGTTAGTGCAAGGCAGGGTTGGGGTGGATGCAGTTGATCTTGGATTTGAAGACCTTTTCAATCGGAGTGAATTCTTCCTCTTAGTGCCTCAATTATCATTCTAGGTGTACATGTAGCTCATAAAATGACAACACAATGCAGCACACTCTTGAACTGGGGAGGAGGGACATGACGGATTAAGTTCCTTTTAGCTCCCTGATCCTGTGCCACAATATGCCAATTGCAACCCTCCCTCCCCTAGGGAGCAGCATTTTGGCCAGTAGTTCCAATGGAAGTTTGTCAAATACTATATGGTTTAAAATCGGTTGCTTATCAATTAGATCACGTACCGATTATGGGTGTGGGTTGCACTGCTGGAAAGTGTCAAAATGAAAGTGAATCAATTGCCTTTGGAGGGAAATGTTCCCCCCATCTGGAAGCGAAGCTGCAGTTGCTCACCTGGTGAAAAAAGGTAAGGAGAGTGGGATATTTGGCATCATATGGACCTATTTCTAATCTGCCAGTAGTAATGAAGATTATAGAGAAGCTGGTTTTCTGTCAGCTCTGTTTTTATGGACAAAGTTGTTCTTTTGCATCCTATTCAGTCAGGGTTCAATGCCAGCAAAGCATAAAGACGGTCCTAATCACCGTGGTGAATGGGATTCAAAAACACGCAGATCAGAGGTACGACACACTCTGGGGTCAGTGAAATCTTTCCATGGCTTTTGATACTGCTCAACATGGCAGACTGGTGGACTATCCTACTTGCTCTGGATAAGGTGTTGGCTTTGGCATTCAGTCTTACACTCTGGGATGGTCCATCCTTGGTATCCCTGAGGTATCAGTGTGTAGCTGACAAATTGTGAGAAGTTTGTCCTCTGTGTCAGAATGACCCCCCCCCCTCCCTCCCCCAGCTCTATTCTCTATTCAATCTACACATGGCCCCATCGGCAAAGGACCTGAATAAGTTTAGTGTGGATTGATTTTTATGCCGATGATATTTTTATTCATTTTATTTATTTATACATTTATATCCCACTTTTTTCCACAGGTACGCAGGCTCAAAGTGGCTTACAATGTACTGATAAGGCTAAAGCCAGACCAGTTGTTTTACAATTACATGAATTAGGATAGAAGGAACAGTGTAAGAAGAAATAGGGAAAGGATACGAGAGACCAAAAAAAGGGCTATGGACATTTTATTAGGAAGGACTGTAGGTATTATGTGGAAAGTCTGAAATGGGCATTCAGAGATAGGCTGGTCATTGTTAGATTCCAGATGCTGAGATGGTTCAGAGTTGGTGTTTTACTGCCATGGGATCAAAAGGCTTAAATTCAGCACTGGAATATTTTCTTGGCTGTGGTACCCATTTGGCTGCGGGAGAACGCTTAAGAATATAAGAACAGCCATACTGGGTCAGACCAATGGTCCGTCTAGCCCAGTATCCTGCTTCCAACCGTGGCCACTTCAAGTCACAAGTATAAGACAGAATCCCAAATAATAGCAAGATTCATACTACTGACCCAAGGGATACTAAGCAGTGGCATTCTCCATGTCTATCTCAATAGCAGATTATGGACTTTTCCTCCAGGAACCTGTCCAAATATTTTCAAAGTGCAGATACACTAATTGCTGAAACCACATCCTCTGGAAACGAATTCCAGAGCTTAACTATTCATTGAGTGAAAACATAATTTCTCCTGTTTGTTTTAAAAGTACAAAGTATCATATAACTTCCTCGAGTGTATCCTAGTGCTTTTTGAAAGAGTAACAAAATTGATTTACATTTACCAATTCTACACCACAAAGTATTTTGCAGACCTCTATCATATGCCCCCTCAGCCATCTCTTTTCCAAGTTGAAGAGTCTTAACCTCTTAAGCCTTTCCTCATTTGAGAGGAGTTCCATTCCCTTAATCATTTTGGCCGCCCTTCATTGAACCTTTTTTAAGTCTGCTATATCTTTAAGATATAGCAACCAGAAATGCACACAATACTCATGGTATGGTTGCACAATGCAGAGGCATTATTTTTTTTTTTGTTACATTTGTACCCTGCGCTTTCCCACTCATGGCAGGCTCAATGCGGCTTACATGGGGCAATGGAGGGTTAAGTGACTTGCCCAGAGTCACAAGGAGCTGCCTGTGCCTGAGGTGGGAATCAAACCCAGTTCCTCAGGACCAAAGTCCACCACCCTAACCACTAGGCCACTCCTCCACTGTTGCTACTATTTGAGATTCTACATGGAATGTTGCTATTCCACTAGCAACATTCCATGTAGAAGTCGGCCCTTGCAGATCACCAATGTGGCCGCGCAGGCTTCTGCTTCTGTGAGTCTGACGTCCTGCACATACGTGCAGGACGTCTGACTCACAGAAACAGAAGCCTGCACAGCCTTCTACATGGAATGTTGCTAGTGGAATAGCACTATCACAGATACTCTACAATCAATACAGATAATCTCAATGTGTGTGAAGCAGAGTTGTTTGTCTATGAGGGAAAAGTCTCAACCGCTACAGCTATATTATACACACTTAAGTGTTCATTTTATAGCCTGTAGAAAAAGTCATCATAGACTTGAAAAAACCCTCAATTTTTTACTTATATAGAATTTTTTATTTACTTTGTTTTATCAAAAAAGTAAAATCATCACTTATCTTGCCAAATGTTTCTTTTGAAAAGGCGCTTAGTCCGATTAAATAATGAAAATGCAATGGTTCCTACGGTCCCGTTTCGAGTGTCTTCGTCAGGGAACCTCCTTGCACCTAAAAGTATTGCGCCAAAATAATTAAGTCAAAAAGCGGGAAAAATTCAAATTCAAACAGTGTGAACTAATATTCTAGTAATAATACCTCACAGACAAATCATGTCATCATACCTTTGTTCAAAATCTTTGTTCAACATCTGAATTAGTTTTTCTCTAAGGAAGATCGTATCTTCTGTGAAGAGATTTGTTGGCGTCCTCACCTGACTTAGTTGGGCAATTAAAAGAGAGTTTCACCCAATCTAGCGTCAGAACGTCATATGCTGCACTGCTGACTCAGTCCAATCACGGACTGACGTGTCACAGCTCAACCAAATGATTGTGATTGGTCAATTTAAAGGGCGCCTTTTTTTTGTCCTTTACAGCTTATGTGTAACAAAATATATATATATTACCGTGATTACCGCTGTTCACGGAACTATAAAATAAAGATGTAAAATTATGACGAAGCTGTAGAATTACAAAAAAGCTCCCCAATGTACGTTCATGTTTAACCCTCGGGGTTCCAAAGTATTTAATCTATAGATCCATCGTTGTTCGGCTTGTAATAGCTGTCTGCTACGATCTCCGCCTCTGATATGTTCTGTCACATGGTCTATCACATTCAGATGTTGAACAAAGATTTTGAACAAAGGTATGATGACATGATTTGTCTGTGAGGTATTATTACTAGAATATTAGTTCACACTGTTTGAATTTGAATTTTTCCCGCTTTTTGACTTAATTATTTTGGCGCAATACTTTTAGGTGCAAGGAGGTTCCCTGACGAAGACACTCGAAACGGGACCGTAGGAACCATTGCATTTTCATTATTTAATCGGACTAAGCGCCTTTTCAAAAGAAACATTTGGCAAGATAAGTGATGATTTTACTTTTTTGATAAAACAAAGTAAATAAAAAATTCTATATAAGTAAAAAATTGAGGGTTTTTTCAAGTCTATGATGACTTTTTCTACAGGCTATAAAATGAACACTTAAGTGTGTATAATATAGCTGTAGCGGTTGAGACTTTTCCCTCATAGACAAACAACTCTGCTTCACACACATTGAGCTAGTGGAATAGCAACATTCCATGTAGAATCTCCAATAGTAGCAACATTCCATGTAGAATCTCCAATAGTTGCAACATTCCATGTAGAATCTCCAATAGTATCTCTTTTATTTTTGTTACATTTGTACCCTGCGCTTTCCCACTCATGGCAGGCTCAATGCGGCTTACATGGGGCAATGGAGGGTTAAGTGACTTGCCCAGAGTCACAAGGAGCTGCCTGTGCCGGGAATTGAACTCAGTTCCTCAGTTCCCCAGGACCAAAGTCCACCACCCTAACCACTAGGCCACTTCTCCACTCCAATTATAATATTCTTTGACTTATTTTCTATCCCTTTCCTAATAATTCCTAGTATTCTGTTTGCTTTTTAGGCCGCCACCACACACTGAGCAGAAGATTTTAGCGTATTGTCTACAATGACACCTAGATCTTTTTCTTGGGTGCTGACTCCTAACGTGGCTCTTAGCATCAGGTAACTATGATTTGTGTTACTCTTCCCAATGTGCATCGCTTTGCATTTGTCCACATTAAATTCAATCTGCTATTTGGATGCCCAGTCTTCCAATTTCCTAGGTCCTTCCTCCAATTTTTCACAATCCGCGTGCGTTTTAACAACTTTGAATAGTTCTGTGTCGTCTGCAAATTTAATCATCTCACTCTTTGCTCCCATTTCCAGATCATTAATAAATATGTTAAATAGCACCGGTCCAGTACAGATCCCTGCGGCACGCCACTATTCACCCTCCTCCACTGAGAAAATGGACATTTAACCCTGCCCTCTGCTTTCTATCCATCAACCAATTCCTAATCCACAACAGAAAGTTGCCTCATATCCCATGACTCTTTAATTTTCTAAGGAGGCTCTCATGAGGGACTTTGTTAAACGCTTTCTGAAAATCTAGATATACTACATCAACCAACTCACCAGTTTTACGTCTAAATTTAGAGAAATCATTAGAGACGTGGGTCTCTACAAAAGAGCTCTGCCTATTGAGCCAGCCTGTGATTTTGGGCAGCCAACTTAAGACGGTAGACTCACTGGAGTTTGAATGTTCTTTTTGACTGTATGCTACAAATGAAAGTCTGCAAATGAATACCGATAGTGAATAGGTGACAAGCAGGCTCATTTTCGAAAGACATGGACGCCAAAAAGTGACATAAATCGGCACTTGGACATCCTTTTCACAGAGACGTCCAAATTGGTATAATTGAAACCCAATTTTGGACATCTTTGTCAGAAGTCCACAGCAAGGACGTCCAAATCTCAAGGGGCGTATCGGAGGTATCAGTAGTATGAATCTTGCTATTAGTTGGGATTCTGTCTTATACTTGTGACTTGAAGTGGCCACGGTTGGAAGCAGGATACTGGGCTAGACGGACCATTGGTCTGACCCAGTATGGCTGTTCTTATGTTCTTAAGCGTTCTCCCGCAGCCAAATGGGTACCACAGCCAAGAAGATATTCCAGTGCTGAATTTGAGCCTTTTGATCCCATGGCAATAAAACACCAACTGAATGTCATCTGCATAAAAATAAATCCACACTAAACTTATTCAGGTCCTTTGCCGATGGGGCCATGTGTAGATTGAATAGAGCTGGGGGAGGGAGGGGGGTCATTATGACACAGAGGACAAACTTCTCACAATTTGTCAGCCCAGCTACACACTAATACCTCAGGGATACTAAGGATGGACCATCCCAGAGTGTAAGACTGAATGCCAAAGCCAACACCTTATCCAGAGCATGTAGGACAGTCCACCAGGCTGCCATGTTGAGCAGTATCAAAAGCCATGGAAAGATTTCACTGACCCCAGAGTGTGTCGTACCTCTGATCTGCGTGTTTTTGAATCCCATCCACAACGGTGATTAGGACCGTCTTTATGCTGTGTACCTGGGAGCATTTTATGAAGTCCACTGCAGTGCCCCCTAGGGTGCCCGACTGCTGTCCTGGCATGTCTGGGGGACCAGTGTACTACAAATGCTGGCTCCTCCCACGTCCAAATGGCTTGAATTTGGATGTTTTAGACTTGGACGTTTTTGGTTTCGAAAATGGCCGAAAATCAAAGATGTCCAAATCCAAGGATGTCCATGGTACTTTCGAATACAAAGATGGGCGTCCATCTTTTTTCGAAAATGACCTTTTCCCCGCCTCCGAATTTGAATGTTTTACAAAGACGTCCAAATTCCAACTTAGATGTTTCTTTCGAAAATGCCCCTCCACGTCTTTTTTTGACCATTTACTCTTAACCTGCAATTGCTCTGTTGTTAGTTTTAATAGCAGCTCATTTGCATTACTGAAATTCCTTGTACTGTATTTGGGTCTTTCCTAGAGTAATCTTAATAGACTCCAACAGGGCTGGTCCTGCCATCAGGTGAACTAAGTATCCAACTAGGGCAGAACAACTTGGGGGCAGCAGTGCACCTCTGGCGTATGTGAAACCCTTCCCTGCCTTTCCTTACTGTTGCCAAGTCTACTGCAGTTTCCCCCTACCTCCCCCTGGGCTAGCTGTAAGGATAAAGAGCTTGGTGCTGCACGGGCAGTAGAAGCTTAGGATCATGTTGAAGCACTGTTTTGTCCTGCTCTCTCTCCAACGTAGATTTCCTGTTGAAGGAGGGGGCGGGTACTGCAGCAGGAGCCTGTCTTACAAGGCCTATGCATCACAAGCTCTTCTTTAAACTTTAGGCAGGCCTGGGGGAGGTAGGAGCAGTGAGGGGAGGCAGGCCTCACAGCAGGGTGAGCATCTCCCCTCCCCTCCCATTATCTACCTCCTCCCCCTAGCAATCAGCATTCATCTTTCCCCTCTAACCTCCTGGTTGGCCAGCAATTTCCCCTCTCCTTCATGCCCTGCTGTAGGGTCTGCCACCAGGGGAGGGGGAGATGCTGGAGGTAGAGAGGGGAAGAGGAGATGCTGGCTACCCAAGAGGCACAGAGATGGGAAGTTCTGAAATGTGGGGCGGGGGAGGGGCAGAGCAGAAGGTTCGCCTGGAGCAGAATAGAGCTATGAGGCTCCGAACTGGAGTCACTCGAGGGGATCACATGTCTCTGTTGCTTAAGGAACTTCACTGGTTACCAGTCGCAGGATAATTTTAACAGGACACTTATGTGAGAAGTTCAAAAAGCACTTATTTTAAATGTAATTAATACAGGCCTTTATAAAACAGGCATCCAGATCCAGCCCTAACAGTGCACAAATACTAACAAATTTACTCCGACTTGAAGAAGGCATAAATGCGATCATGTTCTCTACGTATGTACTGTGTGTACCTCACACATCATAAATCCGTCTCTGCTTTATCCACGCTACGGGGCTGACACAGAAAGCTACTGCAGGCCAAATTTCATGGTTACTGTAGAGTTAACCTGAAAGTTACTGGCTGAGAACTTAACTGGCTGAGCAATATGTGGATATTAATTTGCAAACCATGACCGCACAAAATGAATGGTAATGCAGTCATTATGAATTCTGCGCAAAGCAGTGAAAAAAAAAATAGTTTCTTGATGCATGCACAATGGGGGAAAGTTTTTGCGAGTTTCAGAGTAGTATAGAAGGGTTGGTTGAGAGGACAGGGTGTCTAGAGGCACCCTCTCCCCCCCCCCCCCAATAACCATTCACCCTGCCCTGATTAGCTTTCTACTACTACTACTACTACTTAACATTTCTAGAGCACTACTAGGGTTACGCAGCGCTGTACAGTTTAACAAAAAAGGACAGTCCCTGCTCAAAGGAGCTTACAATCTAAAGGACGAAATGTCAAGTTGGGGCAGTCTAGATTTACTGAATAGAGGTATAATGGTTAGGTGCCGAAGGCGACATTGAAGAGGTGGGCTTTGAGCAAGGGTTTGAAGATGGGCAGGGAGGGGGCCTGGCATATGGGCTCAGGGAGTTTATTCCAGGCGTGGGGTGAGGCGAGGCAGAAAGGGCGGAGCCTGGAGTTGGTGGTGGTGGAGAAGGGTACTGAAAGGAGGGATTTGTCTTGAGAGCGGAGATTACGGGTAGGAACGTACGGGGAGATGAGGGTATAGAGGTAGGGAGGGGCTGCAGATCGAGTGCGTTTTTTAGGTTAGTAGGAGAAGCTTGAACTGTATGCGGTACCTGATCGGAAGCCAGTGAAGTGACTTGAGGAGAGGGGTGATATGAGTATATCGGTTCAGGCGGAAGATAAGACGAGCAGCAGAGTTCTGAATGGACTGAAGGGGGGATAGATGGCTAAGTGGGAGGCCAGTGAGGAGTAGGTTGCAGTAGTCAAGGTGTGAGGTAATCAGAGAGTGGATGAGGGTTCGGGTGGTGTGCTCAGAGAAGAAAGGGCGAATTTTGCTAATGTTATAGAGGAAGAAGCGACAGGTCTTGGTTATCTGCTGGATATGCGCAGAGAAGGAGAGGGAGGAGTCGAAGATGACTCCGAGGTTGCGGGCAGATGAGACGGGGATGATGAGGGTGTTATCAACTGAGATAGAGAGTGGAGGGAGGGGAGAAATGGGTTTGGGTGGGAAGACAATAAGCTCGGTCTTGGCCATGTTCAGTTTCAGATGGCGGTTGGACATCCAGGCGGCAATGTCGGATAAGCAGGCCGATACTTTGGCCTGGGTTTCCGCAGTGATGTCTGGTGTGGAGAGATAAAGCTGGGTGTCGTCAGCATAAAGATGATATTGGAAACCATGGGATGAGATCGGGGATGAGACTGTTTCTGCAACTGTCCCTGGTGTCTAGTGCCCCCCCTCCTTCCCTTATATGGCAGTCTGACCCTAGCTGGTGCATCCTAGGATGCACTGCGTGACGGCAAAGGCAGAAATGAGTGGGAATGACTCCTGCTTCTCACTAAGGTATGACTCAGGTGGGTAGTGCCACTAGACTCCAGGAAATGATTTTTGTTTTGTTATTTTTTTATTTTTTTAGTTGAGTAGAGGGAAGGAGGAGAATGCCACTAGACAACAAGGATGTATTCGTATTAAGCAGCAGGGGAATGGGGGTGACGGTGTGGGGTTTGTGCTAGACATCAGGAATTGGTTTAGGGAGGAATGAGACTGATGCAGATGCCGGTAGCTTGAGCGTTTTTTTTTTTAATGTCAGAGTGTAAGCCAATCTCTGCTCACATATTTTCACAAAGAGGTGGGGGATTACTGTCGCTATTTTAATGACATTTTTGGATGCTAATTTTGTGACAGAAGCCAAGCAGGTTTCTGCATCGGCCCCTATACCCTTAGGCACAATCTTTCAGTATCCGCTACCCTTCAAATGGTAAAACCTCTCTTGCTCCTGAAGTATGCCCCCTTTTCAGTCTCACATGCTGGCCATTAACGCCTTGCTCTAGAATTTAATTTCCATCGAGAAATGTTTGCCTCCTGTGCACCATTTATATCTTTGAGCTATTTGAAAGGCTGGGTCATTTATTCCCTCACCCCCTCCTCTCATCTGTGGTGGAAAAAAATCTATCCAGACAGGAATTGAGAGCATTTGCAATACAAGGTACTAAATAGGAGAAAACGCTGGCAGGACAATGCATACAGAGACCTGGAGGCAGAAAGGTTTATGAATCCGGCAGACAGTTCTGGGAGATAAATAATTAGTTGCTGAAGCAGGAAAGCCTTAGAGAAATCATGTAAAATCTGCTGTGCAACTCAGCTATTACTTGGACAAGGACAGTAAGAGCATTTTCCCCACTGTTTCTTGCAATAACGCTGACTAAATGTAAATTAAATAAATAAAAGTCAAGATGTGTGTTAGCAGAAAGAAACTGCAGCTGTGGGAAACATCTGCATTGAATAGTCCCTCTCTGAGAACAACTGCCAACATATTAGGCAATACGTTCTTGTGACCCCTTAATGAAAACTGGCCCTTTCCCTGTTGGGTTCCGCAGATAAGTCTTACAAAACCTTAAGGCCGGATGTACTAAAACATCTAACTTGGAACTGTAATTCACCATCATTTACTTAACAATCGGATTACTTTCTCCCTAAGTACATAAGTACATAAGTAATGCCATACTGGGAAAAGACCAAGGGTCCATCGAGCCCAGCATCTTGTCCACGACAGCGGCCAATCCAGGCCAAGGGCACCTGGCAAGCTTCTCAAACGTACAAACATTCTATACATGTTATTCCTGGGATTTTGGATTTTTCCAAGTCTGTTTAGTAGCGGTTTATGGACTTGTCCTTTAGGAAACCGTCCAACCCCTTTTTAAACTCTGCTAAGCTAACCGCCTTCACCACATTTTCCGGCAATGAATTCCAGAGTTTAATTACACGTTGGGTGAAGAAAAAAGTTTCTCCGATTTGTTTTAAATTTACTACACTGTAGTTTAATCGCATGCCCCCTAGTCCTAGTATTTTTGGAAAGCGTGAACAGACGCTTCACATCCACCTGTTCCACTCCACTCATTATTTTATATACCTCTATCATGTCTCCCCTCAGCCGTCTCTTCTCCAAGCTGAATAGCCCTAGCCTCCTTAGTCTTTCTTCACAGGGAAGTCGTCCCATCCCCGCTATCATTTTAGTTGCCCTTCGCTGCACCTTTTCCAATTCTACGATATCTTTCTTGAGATGCGGCGACCAGAATTGAACACAATACTCAAGGTGCAGTCGCACCATGGAGCGATACAAAGGCATTATAACATTCTCACACCTGTTTTCCATACCTTTCCATACCTTAACAATCGGATTACTTTCTCCCTGTATCGTATTGTTTAATTTTAGTTTGCAATCCATGTTCAATATGTGATACCATTTGTAAATTTTCCCTTTTTTACCCAACTGTTCATTTAGCATTCATGTTCTATATATATATATTACCAATTGTATATGTATTCTGAAATGACATGTCATGACGGAAAATTGTAAAGCCACATTGAGCCTGCAAATAGGTGGGGAAATGTGGGATACAAATGCAACAAATAAATAAATAAAACATATTTATTTCCACATTTTTTGGTCTATGGAAAAATGCTTAAATACGTCTGAGCCTTTGGGCATGATTTGCCAACGGATGATTCTCAGGGAAGCCCTCTTTGCTAGCAGACGCCTGTGAATGCATATATTTGGCAAAAAAGCAGGATCATTCAGCAGAGACAAGCAATAGTGTATGAGATATAAACATACAGGCACAGTGAGTTCCACTGGTAAGCATAAATACAACAAAAAAATAACTACTGGCATATTTGTGAGCAAATCAGTGAACTGCTATTCTGGAGATCTTAGACAATTCTAATCATTTCCTAATATGTCGGGGACTTTGTGGGCTCCTTTTACTAAGGTGCGCTGAAAAATGGCCTGCGGTAGTGTAGGCGCTCGCAGAATCATTTTTCAGCGCGCCTGTAAAAAAAAAAGGCCTTTTTAAAATTTCTGCCGAAAATGGAGTGTATCCGGCGGTAAATGGGCAGTACCGCGAGCTGCCCAGTTACCACCGGGTTAACGCGGGAGCCCTTACCGCCGCCTCAATGGGTGGCGGTAAGGGCTCCCCCTGAAATGGCCACACGACACGTGCTTTACTTGCCGCACAGCCATTTCCTGTAGGAAAGCGAAACTTCCCTTTTACCAGCTGCGGTAAAAGGGGGCCTCGGCATGCGTGTAAAACACTCGCCAAAGCCAGCGCCGGCCCCTTTTGCTGCAGCTTGATAAAAGCGGCCCTATGGGCATCATTTACAAGCCTCGGGAAAAAACGTTATTAGCAAGAAAGGTGCAGTTTTCAATCTCACTGAAGGCAGGGGGCAGAAGAAATTTTTCTGTACAATTACAACATGAGAAGGGCCTGCACAGGATACCAATCATAAACCACTGTCATTCCTCTGGTTTAATCTTTCTTCACTAATCTAATCAATTTTCATTCGCATTGGGCATCTCTCTCAAAGAAAGCTATTAAAGTTTATCATGACTTGATGTACCAATAAATAAATAGGAAGGTAGAGCATTAGTGAAGTGGGGAGATACCTACTACTACTACTTATCATTTCTATAGCGCTACTAGACGTACACAGCACTATAAACAGGTAAGAGACGGTCCCTGCTTGACAAGAGCTTACACTCTAATCAGGACAGACAAACAGGACAAATAAGGGATAAGGACGAAGAGTAGCAAGATTCCGTGCGGAATCCCAAAGAGTAGCAAGATTCCGGAATCCCAACTACTACTACTTATCATTTCTATAGCGCTACTAGACGTACACAGCACTATACACTTGAACAGGTAAGAGACGGTCCCTGCTTGACAAGAGCTTACACTCTAATCAGGACAGACAAACAGGACAAATAAGGGATAAGGACGAAGAGTAGCAAGATTCCGTGCGGAATCCTAAAGAGTAGCAAGATTCCGGAATCCCAACTACTACTACTTATCATTTCTATAGCGCTACTAGACGTACACAGCACTATACACTTGAACAGGTAAGAGACGGTCCCTGCTTGACAAGAGCTTACACTCTAATCAGGACAGACAAACAGGACAAATAAGGGATAAGGACGAAGAGTAGCAAGATTCCGTGCGGAATCTCAGAGAGTAGCAAGATTCCGGAATCCCAACTACTACTACTTATCATTTCTATAGCGCTACTAGACGTACACAGCACTATACACTTGAACAGGTAAGAGACGGTCCCTGCTTGACAAGAGCTTACACTCTAATCAGGACAGACAAACAGGACAAATAAGGGATAAGGACGAAGAGTAGCAAGATTCCGTGCGGAATCCCAAAGAGTAGCAAGATTCCGGAATCCCAACTACTACTACTTATCATTTCTATAGCGCTACTAGACGTACACAGCACTATACACTTGAACAGGTAAGAGACGGTCCCTGCTTGACAAGAGCTTACACTCTAATCAGGACAGACAAACAGGACAAATAAGGGATAAGGACGAAGAGTAGCAAGATTCCGTGCGGAATCCTAAAGAGTAGCAAGATTCCGGAATCCCAACTACTACTACTTATCATTTCTATAGCGCTAATAGATGTACGCTGCCCTGTACACTTGAATATAAGAGACAGTCCTGCTCGACAGAGTTTAGACTCTAATCAGGACAGACAAACAGGACAAATAAGGGATAAGGACGAAGAATAGCAAGATTCCGTGCGGAATCCCAAAGAGTAGCAAGATTCCGGAATCCCAACTACTACTACTTATCATTTCTATAGCGCTACTAGACGTACACAGCACTATACACTTGAACAGGTAAGAGACGGTCCCTGCTTGACAAGAGCTTACACTCTAATCAGGACAGACAAACAGGACAAATAAGGGATAAGGACGAAGAGTAGCAAGATTCCGTGCGGAATCCTAAAGAGTAGCAAGATTCCGGAATCCCAACTACTACTACTTATCATTTCTATAGCGCTAATAGATGTACGCTGCCCTGTACACTTGAACATATAAGAGACAGTCCCTGCTCGACAGAGTTTAGACTCTAATCAGGACAGACAAACAGGACAAATAAGGGATAAGGACGAAGAGTAGCAAGATTCCGTGCGGAATCCTAAAGAGTAGCAAGATTCCGGAATCCCAACTACTACTACTTATCATTTCTATAGCGCTACTAGACGTACACAGCACTATACACTTGAACAGGTAAGAGACGGTCCCTGCTTGACAAGAGCTTACACTCTAATCAGGACAGACAAACAGGACAAATAAGGGATAAGGACGAAGAGTAGCAAGATTCCGTGCGGAATCCTAAAGAGTAGCAAGATTCCGGAATCCCAACTACTACTACTTATCATTTCTATAGCGCTAATAGATGTACGCTGCCCTGTACACTTGAACATATAAGAGACAGTCCCTGCTCGACAGAGTTTAGACTCTAATCAGGACAGACAAACAGGACAAATAAGGGATAAGGACGAAGAGTAGCAAGATTCCGTGCGGAATCTCAGAGAGTAGCAAGATTCCGGAATCCCAACTACTACTACTTATCATTTCTATAGCGCTAATAGATGTACGCTGCCCTGTACACTTGAACATATAAGAGACAGTCCCTGCTCGACAGGGACAGTCTTACAATCTAATCAGGATAAACAAGACAAACAGCAAGCAATTATCAGCACTAACTGGCACTATTTGAATTTATGTGAGCAACTTTCTAAGAGTATTCTGTAAAGTGGTCCACGTATATTCTAATGTGTACATCACAAAAGAGGGCATGGCTATGGGAGGGGCATGGGCGGGTCGTGGACATTCCTGAAAATTACTCATACTGTTACAGAATATGCCTGATCCACGCTTAAATAAGATGTGGGTATTTACACCAGGTTTTAGTTGGCGTAAATGGCTGAGCCTAAATTTTAGTCACGGGACGGCCGCCACGCATATTCTCTAAACCGTGCCTAACTTTAGGCGAGGTTTATAGAATACCGCTAAGCGTGGGTTTTTTTCGGCGCTGATATTCTCGAAAGGACGCCTAAAGTTTGTATCCAGGATAAAAGGTGCTAAGTGCAAATTCTAGATCAACAATTGTGTTCTCTGTTGCCCTTACAGAATACTAGCGTAAGTCCATTATTTAGGCGCTTAACTTTAGGTGCGAGCACTTACGCTAGCTCAATGACTGGTATAAATCCTCTCTCCATAAGCAATTTTGCTGCCAGTTAAGTGAAACCATGCGACTGCATTTACGAGGTGTTAAAAATATAGATGTTGAATTGAAGAAGTTGCATTGAAGAATTAGATGCCATTTTGAATTATATATTTTGAAATAGAACCAAGACTAATTGCTGCTACACATAAAAAAAATCGGCTAATAGCACTACTATGAAAAACTTTTTTTTATCTGTTTATATACAATGTTCTTTTTTCAAAGAGTGCCCTCAGCAACAACCACTTGTTCTAGGCAAGTACATTTCTTTGCAAAGTGCCATAGCACTTCTTTCATCGGGCCACTCATTGATTGGTGTGCGTGCTATTGTCACGTTCTCCGAGCTGGAAACTGGGTTGTGAGCCCTTGGACCGATGCCGAGGAGCGGCAGGCAAAACCACCCCACACCGGAGGCAAGGTAGAACTCTGCTAAAGAGTTAGGCTTCACCTGCACACGGCCACCTTACACCAGGAGTTGAGCCCCTGGCTGCTGGCAGGACTTATAGGACAGGTCAGGACTGGATAAGAGCTAGGCAGCACAGGGACAAGGACTGAACATGGGCAGCAAGGCAGGAAACTGGGCAAGGACTCACAGGTAGACAACACAACCCAAGGCAGGGGATGGGCAAGCTAGGGGACAGAAACTGGAAGCTGCAAGCAGCCACTAAAACAGGAAACAAACACTGACAAACAAGGGAAAGAACTAAAAGCTGCAAGCAGCCACTGAAGACAGACAACACAGAACCTAAGCACTACACAAAGAACTGCAAACAAGGAACAAGACTAAGAAACAAGCAAACCCTAAACTAAACACAGACTAACTAGAAACAAACAAGAATCTCAGGCAAGAACTACACTAGGCAGAAGTGCAACAAGCACCAACGTACTAGCGCCTAAGGCGATGCAAAGGCAAAGCAGAAAGGTATCAAAATGGCTAATAAGCCCAGCAGCAGCTGAGACTCAGATGCAGCAATCACCAGGCACTAAGGATGCTGTCCAGGTTCAAACAAAACAAGCAGGTCTGGCAGTCTGGAAGATCCGGACCGGACTAAAATCTGGGAAGGGTGACAGCACACAGACAATCTAATGCAGCCAGCACACAAAGACAGAGACAGAACTAACTCACAAAGAACAGGCAGAAGCCAGCTCAGAAGCTGACCACAAGAAATAAGGTGAGTCTGAGAGGGGTCACGGCCACAGACGTGACAGCTATTGCCTATCTAAATAGTGCTATAACATAACATAGTGATAAATCAAAAACGTGAACTTATCTCTGAACGTTTTTTTTCAATTACTCGTTACATGCTTGTTTCTCCTTCCACACTCCACAGTCGCTCTCTCCGAGATATGATATCCTTTCCAAAAATACTAGGACTAGGGGGCACGCAATGAAGCTACAAAGTAGTAAATTTAAAACAAATCAAAGAAAATATTTCGTCACTCAATGTGTAATTAAACTCTGGAATTTATTGCCAGAGAATGTGGTAAAAGCAGTTAGCTTAGCGGGGTTTAAAAAAGGTTTGGCTAACTTCCTAAAAGAAAAGTTCATAAGCCATTATTAAGATGGACTTGGGAAAATCCACTGCTTATTTTTCGGAGAAGCAACATAAAACGTATTGTACTGTTTTGGGATTTTGCCAGGTACTTGTGGCCTGGATTGGCCACTGTTGGAAGCAGGATACTGGCCTTGACGGACCTTTGGTCTGTCCCAGTATGGCAACACTTATGCTAATGGGGAAATCAGCACGTGGCCATTTAAAAAGAAAAAAATGACTGTTGCCATTTTTCAGCTACACTAGAAAGTGGCCGGAGCGTGCAGCAAACCCATGCGCTAATCGCAGCACCAGCCATGTTCTAGCACGCCTAAGAGGACCCTTTAGAGTCTCATGGAAAATTAACCAGTCTTAAGTTTATAGTTCTAACATAATTCTCCACATTTTCTAGACTTGTTCATAGTCCATTAATGTCCTTAATAATTATTGCTTGTACATTTTGGACCTGTAGTACATTTTGTTCAGCTTCAGCAAATTCTTTCAAGCTCAGGTTTAATTTCCACTTAATCCATTTCAGTCTTATCAACTCTTTTCTCTAAATCATGCATTTGAGATGTTAAATTGTTAATCAACGGTAAAATAGCTTTTGCCAAATGTGATATAGCTAAACAAATTGTAGCCAGTGACATTACAGCTGGCTTACTCACTAAAGTCTGTGGTAAAGAAGAAAAAACAAAAAAAACAGCACCACGGGCCTTTAAAAATGGAACACAGTTCTTTAATGAATGAGCCTTGACAAAAAGACCCGACACGGGCCGTGTTTCGGTGACTAGCACCTGCGTCAGGGGTCACAGTGATGACGTGGAAAACTTTTCATCCATTTGGATACAGAAAGTGAAAGTGCCTTTGTGCTTTGTAGCTTTTACTATATGAGACGTGGGGTAAGGAATATATTCGAGTTATTCCCCAAGTTTTCCACGTCATCACTGTGACCCCTGACGCAGGTGCTAGTCACCGAAACACGGTCCGTGTCGGGTCTTTTTGTCAAGGCTCATTCATTAAAGAACTGTGTTCCATTTTTAAAGGCCCGTGGTGCTGTTTTTTTTGTTTGGACTTTAGTTTGTACTTTGTTCCCTCTCTTTTGTTATAAAGAAGAAAAAACAACACTTCCAACTTTCCCTGCAGCTATACCTCCCTCGTCACTTTGGAAGCTCCGAGGTTCACTCTCTCCTTGAGGTTGTATGCTTTCCTCCACCCCTAGGAAGCTGTACCGTGGCTCCTGCCATATTTTTAAAATATTCCCCCCCAATTCTATACACTGCGCCTAGAGATCTGTGCCGAAATGCAAGCGGATTCTATAACAATGCGCATAACTTAATAAGTTTAACTAGCTAATGAGCGCTGAAAACAGCACTTAACAAGCAATAATGAGCACTAATTAGAATTTACGTGCACAATTAAGAATACACTCCTTTTTTCCCCAACTCAATATAGAATGTTGGTACAGGAAGCGATTCTGCCGCAGTTGAATTATTGTAACTTCCTGTTTGCAGGGATGAACCCAGTGGCGATCCTAGGTCAGCTACCACCCAGGGCGGATCGCCACTGCAAGCGGACTCCGTCTCCACAGGGTGCAGCACGACACCCCCCTCCCCGGCGCATCAAGCCCCCCCCCGGCGCAACGACACCCTCCTCTCCGGGTGCATTCTTGGCTGCTGGAGGGTGCAGAGAGCCACTGGCTCCCTGCTCCCTCTGCCCCTGAACAGGAAGTAACCTGTACCGGGGCAAAGGGGGCAGGGAACCAGCAGAGCCAACAGGCGCACAGCTGCTCTCTGCACCCTCCAGTAGCGTGCACCCGGGGCAGACCGCCCCCACCGCCCCGCCCTTGCTATGCCGCTGGATGAATCAGATCTATCTGAAGAGATGCCAAATGTTGCAGAACTGTGCGGCACGATTAATCTTTGGTAACAAAAAGAATGATCACGTGACACCATGATTTAGGGAGTTGCACTGGTTGTCGGTAACTGCCAGAATAGATTTTAAGTTGATTTGCTTGGTTCATAAATTTTATTTTTACGTCAGATGTCCATTAGATCACATTTCTTTGATTTTATATCCAAATTTACAACGATCTAAACGCATTAGATTTAGTGTTCCCAGCAGTAAATAGGATTCGATTTAAACGTTATTTTGATTCTACATTTGGCTATTTATCACTTTCTTTACACCATTGCGCAGTAATGGATTACACACTATTTAGGAAGGCTTTAAAAACAGAATTATTTCAGAAACATTTAATGTTTGAAACTGAATTTTATATATGAAGATTTTGTAACCCGCTTAGATTCCTAAAGGATAATAATAGCAGGCTATAAATGAATAGAACAGAACTCGTTAAGCGTATATAACGAAGTGTGCCAAACGTCTAACACGCGTAGGCAAAAAAGGAGCATTGTTATGGGTGGGGAAATGGGCGTTTTGTGAGCGCTCTGAAATTTACACACATAGTTATAGAATATGGCCAAGTGCACGTAAATCTATGCGCTGGGATTTACACCGGGTTTTCGTTGGTGTAAAAGGATGCAAGTAGTTTTACATGCTGAGATATTAACTAAGCGCATTCTATATACCGCGCCTAAATCTAGGCACCGTTTATAGAATACGCTTAGAGGCATATTTTCAAAGCACTTAGCCTTCCAAAGTTCCATAGGTTTCTATGGAACTTTGGAAGGCTAAGTGCTTTGAAAATATGCCTCTTAGTGGACTCTGATTTCCGCGCCAATTGTTTTAGGCGCCATATACAGAATCTCCCCCATTATGTGTAAAGAATTGATATTATCTAACTTGTGGGATAATTCATATATTCTTTGCAGCTTTACATATTCCCACATCCTTTACTTGTTTCAGTCCACCAATATATATATATGTTACGTGCAGAAAATACTTAAAAAACAATACACATTGAGGATAATATCAAAAAAGTATTAAAAAAACCAACATATAAAGAACAAACTATCGATCTATATATAACAAAGTATATCACTAAACTTGGTTTCAGATAAATATGCACAGCATCTTTAAGGTAGCTGAGAACGGCACTTTTATAATGGTTTGCCTTGAAAATTTTAACCCAGTTATCAAATACAAATAAAACAAAACAAATCTCTCTGTGCTGTAGGGTCCAACTTCTATCTCTTCACTAATTAAAGTGCTGCGGAGAACCAGCTTGACAACTCCAGTCCAACAAACTTGTAGTGTTAACAAATGCTACGATATCTGTTGGATCAGAGTTGCTGTCAAGCTACTTCCCACACACCCACATAATTAGTCTATGAGAGACCTGATACACTCAGCTGGACTAAATCAGTTGTTGAAAAAAAAAAAAAAGAGAGAGAAAGATTATTAAGTTATGTCCTCTGAAAACGTTCCGAGCCTAATGGCCAAGAGAAGCAAAAGTACCAGCAGACATATTGGCACATGGCGTGTATAAGAAATACCATTGAAATCCCACCTGTCAAAATGAAATCTCCAGGAAAGTAATTCATACAATGCTATGTGACAGGTTTGTTAAATTGTATTTTTCCTGTAAACTGCCATAGTTGTTAAAGGCGGCATATAAAACGATGTAAATCTCATTAAATTAATAGAAGTTTCCCATTCTGGTGCCATACCAACTTGTCTCATCTAATGACTGTAGCTGCTTTGATTGGAGTAAGAACATTATCAGAAGTAATTCAGAGTTTGGCACGTCAGTCAGTTACCGCAACCATAAACTTTAATTTCATTCATTCATGGCTCCCAAACCACTCATCGTGTATCCTCAGCAGAGAAACAGATAAATAAGTTCTGCTGGACTCACAATTAACCAAGAAACACAGTTTCCCAAGAGATTTATTTATTTTGTTACATTTGTACCCCGCGTTTTCCCACTCATGGCAGGCTCTATGCGCATAGGCGGTCGGTGGCCCAACTGTTTGGGTAGGCTAAAGGGGGCGGGGTTAGGGGTGGGGCCAGGGGTGGAGCTTAAATCCATAATTGTCTGATCACACACAGAAAAAAAAAATAAATAAATGTCACAATTAATACCTTTTATTAAATTTAGATATTAGCTATGTATCATATGTCAAAGAATAAAGTGGTTGCTCAAAGCATATACTAACCACAATCGCTCAACTGCAAAACACTATCCAGCTTATAATCGAACGAGAAAAACGCCCAAGTTCCGACCTAAATCGGGAGATGGACGTTTATCTCACAAAAACGAATAAAGCGGTATAATCGAAAGCCGATTTTTGGGCGTTTTCAACTGCACTCCGTCGCGGATGCGGACAGAGTTTATGGGGGCGTGTCAGAGGTGTGGCGAAGGCGGAACTGGGGCGTGGTTATCTGCCGAACAAAAATGGGCGCATTTCAGCGATAATGGGAAGAAAGTATGCGTTTTTAGCTAGAATTTAGGACACTTTTCCTGGACCCTGTTTTTTCACGAATAAGGCCCCAAAAAGTGCCCTAAATGACCAGATGGAGGGAATCGGGGATGACCTCCCCTGACTCCCCCAGTGGTACCTAACCCCCTCCCACCACAAAAAAATGATGTTTCACAACTTTTTATTTTCACCCTCAAATGTCATACCCAGCTCCCTGGCAGCAGTTTGCAGGTCACTGGAGGAGTTGTTAGGGGGTGCAGTGGACTTCAGGCAGGTGGACCCAGGCCCATCCCCCCCTACCTGTTACAATTGTACTGCTTAATGCTTATTAGTCGTCCAACCCCCCCAAACCCACTGTACCCACATGTAGGTGCCCCCCTTCACCCCTTAGGGCTATAGTAATGGTGTAGACTTGTGGGCAGTGGGTTTTGAGGGGGATTTGGGGGGCTCAACACACAAGGGAAGGGTGCTATGCACCTGGGAGCTCTTTGACCTTTTTTTTTGTTTTTGTAAAAGTGCCCCCTAGGGTGCCCGGTTGATGTCCTGGCATGTGAGGGGGACCAGTGCACTACGAATCCTGGCCCCTCCCACGAATAAATGTCTTGGATTTATTCGTTTTTGAGCTGGGCGCTTTCATTTTCTATTATCGCTGAAAAACAAAAACGCCCAGCTCACACATTGTTGAATAAAACATGGGCGTCTATTTTTTTCGAAAATACGGTTCGGTCCGCCCCTTCACTGACCCGTTCTCGGAGATAGACGCCCATGGAGATAGTAGTTTTCGTTCAATTATGCCCCTCTATACACAACTTTGTGCAAAAACACACTCTGAACCTTACTGTACCATAAATATTACACTGGGCAGAACCTAATACACCAATATACCACCCATACGGAAAATGCAGACCGCCAACAATATTGAAATAAGGGATCATAATATCACAATTCTCATGTAGAGCCACAAAACATCCTAATTCATGTTTAATGTGGGATAAAATGCCATAAATAAGTAAATAAACTTTTAATGTTGAACACCTAATTCTCAAAGTGGCATATTCCAAACACTATAATGAAAATAAAATGATCTTTTCTACCTTTGTTGTCTGGTGACTTTGTTTTTCTGATTGTGCTGGCCCAGTATCCGATTCTGCTGCTATCTGTCCTCTTAACTCCGTTTCCAGGGCTTCCTTTCCATTTATTTGTTTACTTTCCGCCTTTCTTCTTCATTTCTTGTCCTACATCCGTAAGTAAAAGCTGGGTCCTCCGCAAACTTGACTGTCCAGTGGATCCAGCTTTTGCCTATTTTCTTCATCCATGTGCAGTTTTTCTACTCTCTTCCTTTTCTGTTATCTCATCTCCTTCCTCACTCCTCCCTCCCCCTCCATGTCCAGCAACCCTCCTCTCCCCTAGGGTTACCATTTTGTGTCCTCTGAAAAAGAGGACACATGCCACGCCCCCGCCTGCACCCGCCACGCCCACTGCCACGCCCCTTTTGGATCGTAATTCCGCCCCCTTTCCCCTCCCCTCTTCACATAGTCCCCTCCCCCGCACCCCCCCATCACATACTCCCCTCCCCCTGTCACATGCTCCCCTCCCCTTCCTTACCATCTTCCCTGGTGGTCTAGTGACGTCTTCGGGGCAGGAAAGAGTCCCCTCTTTCCTGCCCGGAGCGCTGCCTGCCCTTGCCTAGATCCTTCTCGGTCTCGGCTGAGGATTCAAAATGGCCGCCGAGAGTTGAAGCGGCCTCGCGAGACTTCAACTCTCGGTGGCCATTTTGAATCACCAGCAGAGACCGAGAAGGAGGATGGGCAAGGCAGAGCTCCGGGCAGGAAAGAGGGGACTCTTTCCTGCCCCGAAAGACGTCACTAGACCACCAGGGAAGATGGTAATGAAGGTGAGGGGAGACCCACGGCGCCGATGGATCGCGCAACTGCACGCACGCCCTCCCGCACGCACGTTTGTCCAGAAATCCGGACAAACGTGCATGCAGGCAAAACCCGCCGGACGCCCCGGACATGCCCTCAAAAAGAGGACATGTCCGGGGAAATCCGGACAAATGGTAACCCTACTCTCCCCCCTACCCTCCCCTCCATCCTCCCATATCCAGCAACTCTCCTCTCCCCTGCCCTCTCCTCTCCCCTTCTTCCACCATGTCCAGCAACCCTCCTCTCCCCTTCCCTCCATCCAGCAACCCTCCTCTCTCCTTCTTCCACCATGTCCAGCAACCCTCCTCTCCCCTTCTTCCACCATGTCCAGCAACCCTCCTCTCCCCTTCCCTCCATCCAGCAACCCTCCTCTCCCCTTCTTCCACCATGTCCAGCAACCCTCCTCTCCCCTTTCCTCCATCCAGCAACCCTCCTCTCCCCTTCTTCCACCATGTCCAGCAACCCTCCTCTCCCCTTCCCTCCATCCAGCAACCCTCCTCTCCCCTGCTCTCTCCTCTCCCCTTCTTCCACCATGTCCAGCAACCCTCCTCTCCCCTTCCCTCCATCCAGCAACCCTCCTCTCCCCTTCTTCCACCATGTGCAGCAACCCTCCTCTCCTCTCCCGTCTGCCCTGTTTCCTTCCTGCCCCCCCCCCCCCGCCGTACCTTTAAATATTATAGTTTTGCTGGAGTCGCGGGCAGCCAGCATTGAAGACATCGGCAGGCTTACGCCGGTTCCAGCAGCCTTCCCTCGTTGCAAGTCGGATGATGGCTCCGCCCTCTTCTGACGTATTTCCTGTTTCTACGAGGGCGGAGCCATCATCCGACTTGCAACGAGGAAAGGGAAGGCTGCTGGAACCGGCGTAAGCCTGCCGATGTCTTCAATGCCGGCTGCCCGCGACTCCAGCAAAACTATAATATTTAAAGGTACGGCGGGGCGGGCTGGGGAGGCTTAGCCTCCCCAAGCCTCTTATACGGGGCGCCTATGTCTATGCGGCAGGCAATGGAGGGTTAAGTGACTTGCCCAGAGCCACAAGGAGCTGCCTGTGCCTGAAGTGGGAATCAAACTCAGTTCCCCAGGACCAAAGTCCACCACCCTAACCACTAGGCCACTCCTCCACTGTTGCCACTATTTGAGATTCTACATGGAATGTTGCTATTCCACTAGCAACATTCCATGTAGAAGTCGGCCCTTGCAGATCACCAATGTGGCCGCGCAGGCTTCTGCTTCTGTGAGTCTGACGTCCTGCGCGTACGTTCAGGACGTCAGACTCACAGAAATAGAAGCCTGCGCAGCCTTCTACATGGAATGTTGCTAGTGGAATAGCAACATTCCATGTAGAATGTCCAATAGTATCTATTTTATTTTTGTTACATTTGTACCCCGTGCTTTCCCACTCATGGCAGGCTCAATGCGGCTTACATGGGGCAATGGAGGGTTAAGTGACTTGCCCAGAGTCACAAGGAGCTGCCTGTGCCTGAAGTGGGAATTGAACTCAGTTCCCCAGGACCAAAGTCCACCACCCTAACCACTAGGCCACTCCTCCGATGATGAAAAGTTAGGAGTGTTAATTGGCAGCTTGAAGATGAAAAATGGTGCGTAAATAGGGTAAAACAAACAGTCCACGTTTTCAAAATGAACGTGCACCAAACCGCACATGGCTTATGGGGCCCACCACAAGCAGGACAGTTTCCATGGCAGGTCCTAAGTGGGGCGAAGTTGCAAAATTCCTCGCAGTAAACATTTCTGCCAAAGCGTATTCTGTAAGTAGCGCCTAGATTTAGGCGTGGTATATAGAATACGCTGAGTTGATATCCCAGAGCCTAAAATTACACGCCTTCATTTACACCAATGAAAATGTGGCGCAAATCGTTGTACGTAGCTTTACGCACACCGGGTCATATTCTGTGCGTAAATTTTGGCACGCCCATGAAACGCTCATTACCCCAGCCATAGCCATGCCCCTTTTGAACTGCATGCATTAGAATTTAGGCACAATATGTTACTGAATACGCTTAGCGAATTGTGCGCATAAATTCTAATTATTGCCAATAGATAAAAATGCATATCAGTTCAGTTGGAAGTAGCAGAAAACTGGAACTAGATTTTTGGAATAACTGTTCTCATCTTACTACTAGTGTATATGATATACTTATATACACTTTTGATAGTTTGTGCCCCTGACGCAGCCTGAGGGTGAAACGTGGCCACGTTGGGTATTATTCCAAATAAATGCATTTGATTCCACTGCTTTGTTGTTTTTTATCTACTGTTTTGTAAGCAGTTGTGTGCCTTTTTGTTTTTTAATTATTGCCAATTACTGTTCATTATTGCTTGTTAAGTGCTGTTATCAAAGCTGATTAGCCAATTATATTACGCGCATTGTTATAGAATACGCCTGGATTTTGGCGCAGATCTCTAGGCACGCTATATAGAATCCAGCAGATAACTTATAGTATTCTACAAGTTATACACGTAAGTATGAGCCCCACGCATGCTCTACCCCAGTGTATAGCAAATATGTGCTATGCAAAATACATGCAAATTTAGGGGCCCTTTTACTAAGATGCGCCAAAAAGTGGACTGCGCCGGTGTAGGCGCGTGTTTGGCACACACGCAGGCCAATTTTTCAGCACGCCTGGAAAAAGGCATTATTTTTTGGCGGCCGAAAATGGATGTGTGACAAAATTAAAACCTGCGCACGTCCATTTTCAGGCTGAGACCTTAAGGTCTCGCACACTAACCGGGCGATAAGTGGCCAGAATGCGTAAACTGCCGATTACCGCTGGGTAAACGCCATGCGGTAGAAAATAGAAAATATTTTCTACCGCGTGTTTTGGGAGTGTGTCAAAAATGGAATTACCGCTTGGGGTACGCAGTAGCTGGGCGGTAGTTCCAGTTTGGCACACGTTGGACACGCGTAGGTGCCTACATGCCTTAGTAAAAGGGCCTCTTAGAGAATACGCTTAGGCAGATAAACTAGCATATGTGCACATATACTCTGTAACAAAGAAAATGTTCTATGCAATGTGGAAGCTCAAACGACTAAAACCTTTCTTCCCGAGGGATATCTTTTGTAAACTAATACAATCAATGGTCCTAAGTCATGCAGATTACTGTAACGGTGTCTACGTGGGATCTTGCCAGGTACTTGTGATCTGGATTGGCCACTGTTGGAAACAGGATGCTGGGTTTGATGGACCTTCGGTCTGTCCCAGTATGGCAATACTTATGTACTTATGGGATGCAAAGAACAACTAACAAAAAAACTCCAGACTGCCCAAAATACTGCAGCCAGGCTGATATTCAGCAAAACACGCTTCGAAAATGCCAAGCCCCTTCGAGAAAAACTGCACTGGCTCTCAATCAAAGAATGGATCATTTTCAAAATCTGCACTCTAGTCCACAAAATCATATATGGCATAGTCCTTGGATACATGATAGACCTCATAGATCTACCAACAAGAAACAGAGTCGGATCTGCAAGATCATACCTAAACCAATACTACCCAAATGGCAAAGGACTGAAATAGAAAACGACCTACACATCTGGCTTCTCCTACATAAGCGCACAACTATTGTAAGGAGGTTGGAGGGTCCAAGCAGCTCAGGAGGAGGTATGGGGCCAGACTACATTCCCCACAAGGCCCTGAGAGAAGGGATCAGGGTGGTAGGTCCCAAAACCCGGTATGGCCCCCACGTGGAAGGGAGGGGGAAAAGGACTGGAGAGAGAGCAGCTGCGATGGCAGGCGAGGGCCAGAAGGGAGAGCAGGGATGACAAAGCTCAATACCCTTGGGTTAGAAATCAGTACAAGATTCCTTCCACTTGGGAGGGGGAGGAGGTCTCCAACCAACAGCCTAGCAGAGAAGCAGAGTTAATGGAGTGTTTGGAGGAAGGGGAGGCTGGAGAGACCAACACACCAGGTTTGGAGGAACCAGTGGACATGGACTGTAATTGTACTTTGGGGCAGAGTTGCAGGGGCTGAAGGCAGTGGGTGGTCACAGGAGTCAATTAGCTGTGTTGTGGGCGGTGTACTGCCATTCTGCAACCACCCAAGCGGAAAGACTTTTAAAACTGAAACCCAGGCTGTTGAACTGGGGGAGAACTTGGATTTAAAGGGAAGTTTTTTTTCTTGTTGCTTTATTTTGGAAACTGAATGGGACTTTAACCCCTTGAACTGAGATTTTGTGGAGGAGGGGAAATAAACTGTTTGGAACTAAAAGCTGTGTTGTCTGGAAGGACTTTGTTTGTGGACTGCTAAAGGGAGCCTACCACCCCTGAAGGTTTGCTACCGGGATTACAGTTATTACACTATGGAATGGCCTCCCAAAAGCTGTGAAAACAATCCATGACCACCTGAACTTCAGGAAATCACTAAAAACCAACCTCTTCAAAAAAGGCCTACCCCAACGACCCTACGTAAACCCTTCACTCAAAGCATAGCATGCCTAATGAGCGCACTGGACAACACACAACTTTCATCCCTTCCGGCCCTCCACACATACCTCATTCGATCACTATACAACCTTGTATTTGCTATCAACCGACTGGGCAAATGCCTTGACGGTACTATGCAAGCCACATTGAACCTGCAAATAGGTGGGAAAATGTGGGATACAAATGCAACAAAGAAATATACACAGATATGTTAGCATTTTAAACATTTAGACAAGTAACTCAAACTGTCAGTGCCTATTGAGGTTTTTGCGGTTAGCATGTGTTAATTTTGGCCATTGATGAGCAGAAACTGCTAAATTTTAATGCACTTAGGGGCCCTTTTACTAAGGCATGCCGAAAAATGGCCTGCGCTGGTGTAGGCGCGTGTATAGGACGCGAACACGTCCATTCTTCAGTGCGCCTGAAAAAAAAGACTTTTTTTGTCAAAAATGGACATGCGGCAAAGTATAAATCAACGCGCGTCCATTTTCAGCCTGAGATCTTACCGCCACCCACTGACTTAGTGGTAAGGTCTCACGCGTTAACCGGGCAGTAATCGTCAGTGAGTGTGCATGCAAAGCTTCAAAATTCGATAAGGCATCCCCACTACTATCTAAATTACATTGGATACCAGTCAAAGCCAGAATCATCTTTAAAACATGTACATTCATCTCCAAAATTATCTATGGCATGAGCCCAGCTTACATGATAAACCTCATAGATTTGCCTACCTTCAATACGTCTATTAGATCAAGAAACGATCTCATGCTACATCTTCCTAGCTATAAAAAACATCAGATATAAATCTATATTGAACAGAGATTTTTCATATACAGGTTCAAAATGGTGGAACTCCGTCTCTAGCGAGATAAAAAAGGATTACCAACTATAATAATTTGCACATTCTCAAGGCATTCTTTTTTAACAAAGTTTTGCATTCTTAGACAACAAACTAAACAGCAAATGTTATATCTTTGTTTGCGCTTTGCAAAATCTCACTGTTTATGTTTGTAAAAATATATTGTATGCATTTCTAGCCTTAATTATTGCAAACCACATAGAAATGAATAATTAACATTCAGATTATGTGGAATATAAGCACCAAAAATAAATACATGGCTCCTTAAATAAAAACATAAGAATAGCCATACTGGGATAGATTGAAAGTCCACCTAGACCAGTATGCTGTTTCCAAAAGCGGCCATTCCAGGTACAAGTACCTGGCAGAGTTTCAAGCTAGTACTTGAAAGTAAATTCCATTAATCAAAGGAATCTAGAATATGGGATGTCTGCTGAAATAAATGGTGTTTACTTCCTACAATGTCCTTGGGAAAAGACGCTGAGATCCTATCTGAACACGAGTTACAGGATGCCCAGTGCTCCTTCGGTGAACACTGAAGTCTTGCACAAATCTGTGGAGCCTATATGATAACATGTGTGGAAGGGAAGTTCTAGTTTTAACTTCCTACAGTACATAACTACGTCCTTTTCTCTCTCATAATTTCAAATATACACCTTTGAACAGTACATGGCACAACTTTGTATACAGCTCTTAGTTGGAATAGCCAGCGACAGGAAAATGCCTATTATACAGAAGTTTGTATCATTTTGGCTTTTTTTTGTTAGCAGCATTTGAACAAGTTTTTACAAATCCGTAGTTAAACTTGAACAGGTGCAGAATCCTGCCGAGCTGGTTGTGCAGTCAAAACATGAAACCCGTGTAAAAGCATTTGATAAAAAGGACAAAAGATGTTCAAAATTGCCGAGGAAGTGATGTAGGCAGGCTTGAATGAAAAAGGAGAGCAGAATAGTACTGAAAAATCCAGTTTGAAAGGAGCAAGAGAGCTTGCTGTACATCAGTAATTCTCAGCATGACCTTTGAGGGCCACCCATCAGTCCGCCTCCCCCCCCCCCCCCCCATGACATTTGCAGAAAATATATGTGAGATACATTAGCACAGAATGAAAACAGGTCAACCAAAAGTATTCCAAGCATAGTGTTTTTCATGTGGATGTCCTGAAAACCCAGGGTGGCCATGTGATCTTAGAAAACCGAATGGAGAAACACTACATAATCGTTCAAAGTAGAGAGAGCAAAGCGAGACATAAGTACATAAGTATTGCCATACTAGGACAGACCGATGGTACATCGGAGTGGCCTAGTGGTTAGGGTGGTGGACTTTGGTCCTGAGGAACTGAGTTCAATTCCCGGCATAGGCAGCTCCTTGTGACTCTGGGCAAGTCACTTAACCCTCCATTGCCTACCGCATTGAGCCTGCCATGAGTGGAAAAGCACGGGGTACAAATGTAACAAAAAAATCAAGTCCAGCATCCTCTTTCCAATAGTGGCCAATCCAGGTTACAAGTACCTGGCAAGATCCTAAAACAGTACAACATATTTTATGCTGCTTATCTTAGAAATAAGCAGTGGATTTTCCCCAAGTCCATTTTAATAAAGGCTTATGGACTTTTCTTTTAGGAAGCCATCCAAACCTTTTTTAAACCCGCTAAGCTAACTGCTTTTACTACATTCTCTGGCAACGAATTCCAGAGTTTAATTACACGCTGAGTGAAGAAATATTTTCTCTGATGATTTGTTTTAAATTTACTACTTTGTAGATTCATCGCATGCACCCTAGTCCTAGTATTTTTGGAAAGAGTAAACAAGCGATTCACGTCTACCCATTCCAATCCATTCATTATTTTATAGACCTCTATCATATCTCCCCTAGATGCTTTAGCCTTTCCTCATAGGGAAGTCGTCCCATCCCCTTTATCATTTTTGTTGCCCTTCTCTGCACCTTTTCTAATTCCACTATATCTTTTTTGAGATGCGGTGAGCAGAATTCAACACAATATTCGAGGTGTGGTCGCACCATGGAGCAATACAAAGGC
Source organism: Microcaecilia unicolor (assembly GCF_901765095.1). Lineage (NCBI taxonomy): Eukaryota > Metazoa > Chordata > Amphibia > Gymnophiona > Siphonopidae > Microcaecilia > Microcaecilia unicolor. The sequence continues at coordinate 26,439,023 of NC_044032.1, read as the reverse complement.
ATTATAACATCCTCATTTTTGTTTTCCATTCCTTTTCTAATAATACCTAACGTTCTATTTGCTTTCTTAGTCGCCGCCACACACTGAGCAGAGGGTTTCAATGTATCATCAACAATGATGCCTAGATCTCTTTCCAGTTCAGTGACTCTTAATGTGGAACCTTGCATTATGTAGCTATAGTTCGGGTTCCTCTTTCTCACATGCATCACTTTGCACTTGCTCACATTAAACATCATCTGTCATTTAGAAGCCCAGTCTCTTAAGGTCCTCTTGTAATTTTTCACAATCCTCTTCCCATTTAACAACTTTAATTTAATTACCTCACTAATTCGCCTCTTTCACCAACGCTATTCAACATCATGCTGTTTCCCCTTGCAACAGCACTAGCAAAACTAGGCTTGAATCCATTTATCTACGCAGATGATATAACCATCTCTATTCCCTTCCATTCCTCATTGGATGAAATCAAAGATCTGATTGAAGCGAGTTTTTCCATCATGGATCATTGGGCTGAGGTATTTCGGTTTAAGTTAAACAAAGATAAAACTCAGTGTCTGGTGCTCTCGTCCATCCTTACCAGATTTTCATCACGCTTGCTTGTCCTTAAAAGACCAGACTCTCCCTATTTACAAGATGCCCAGTGCCAGTGGAGTGGAGGAGTGGCCTAGTGGTTAGGGTGGTGGACTTTGGTCCTGGGGAACTGAGTTCGACTCCCACTTCAGGCACAGGCAGCTCCTTGTGACTCTGGGCAACTCACTTAACCCTCCATTGCCCCATGTAAGCCGCATTGTGCCTGCCATGAGTGGGAAAGCGCGGAGTACAAATGTAACAAAAAAAAATATTTCAAAGAGCTTAAAACTTCTAGGTGTTGAGCTGGACCCTTACCTTCAACTGAATTTGCAAGTGCGAGCGGTCACCAAGCGGATGTTCTACGCAATGTGGAGACTGCGGCGCATTAGGTTTTGTCTCACCAGAGAGCTCTTCCGCACACTTGTTCACTGGTTAGTTCTCTCTCACCTTGACTACTGCAGCGGGATTTACGCAGGCTGCCAGGAGCAACTACTGCGAAAGTTCCAGACTGCCCAGAACACTGCTGCAAGACTCATCCTGGGCAAATCGCGCATGGTTCCCGCGCAACCTCTAAGTCTCAATCTGCACTGGCTCCCAGTTAGACAGCGAATCGCTTTCAAGCTCTGCACCTTAACGCATAAAATTATCTACGGTCTAGCTCCGGAATACACGATTCCTCTAATAGACCTCCCACCTAGAAATGCCATCAACACAGCCCGCACCTATCTCCAACTTCATTATCCGTCTTGCCGGGGTGTGAAATACAAGCTTCTTTTTGCCTCTACTTTTCACTACTCCAGCCCGAAGACTTGGAATACTCTACCTCTGAACCTAAAATCTCAATCTGATCATCACCTTTTCAAGTAGATGTTGAAAACGTTCCTTTTTGAAAAAATTTACTCCATTAGTTATTCTGCTTATTAGTCACCCTAATTGTTGTTAGTGTTCTCTCCTTATTCTGCTGTAAAATTCATTTGTTGTACTTCTCTACTTTTGTAATTCATGTAAGCCACATTGTGCCTGCAATTGTGGGAAATTGTGGGGTATAAATGAACCATAAATAAATAAATAAAATAAATTCCTATCTCTAGATCATTTATAAATATATTAAAAAGAAGCGGTCCTAGCATAGACCCCTGAGGAACCCCACTATCTACCCTTCTCCATTGAGAACACTGACCATTTAACCCTACTCTCTGTTTTCTATCTTTTAACCAGTTTTTAATCCACAATAGAACACAACCTCCTATCCCATGACTCTCCAATTTCCTCTGGAGTCTTTCATGAGGTACTTTGTCAAACACCTTCTGAAAATCCAGATACACAATATCAACCGGCTCACCTTTATCCACGTTTGTTCACCCCTTCAAAGAAATGTAGTAGATTGGTGAGGCAAGATTTCCCTTCACTAAATCCAATTTAATAAACTTGAAACGTCACCTTCAGTGTCTAATGCTATGAAAGGCATGGAGCAGAATCCCCAAATGCATCACCTACACGCTGCCCATACTCTGTTCATGAGAACACCCACCTGCAAAGCACGAACCATCGAATACAGACACAGAATCGCACCAATGGGTCTACTTGTGCGCATAATTTTATTTTATTTTATTTATTGCATTTGTATCCCACATTTTCCCGCCGTATGGCAGGTTCAATGTGGCTTACATATTGCTAAAAAGGAGTTACAAAATTTAGATTTGTTGAAGAATCCCATCATTTACACACGTTTGCGGTCTAAAACTGGGCAGCTCCCTATGGAATTACCCCCCTTGGATACCTGCACAGTGCAGCAATTACAAGCTTGAAAGACAGTGGTACTAATTTGAAAAGCCGAGTGAGGGACATGGGTGGGGGGAGTGGGCATCAGATTATTCACATCTACTCAGATTTAAAAAATCATCACTGGGCAGCTTGGATTTGTTTCACCGTCATCATGTCAGTATGAGTTGTTTTTTTCTCCAATCAGTATTTTCAGCTGTTTTATGGGAATGCTGAAAAGGAAGTAAAGCAGCAAAGACCACTCCTTAATTTTTCTCGGTTTTCCTTCAGCTACACCAGCTTCTGTGGTTCTTCCTCTCTTCGGAAAAAGAGAGAGCATTTCAATCATTTTGTAGCCGATGGCTCTGGTCTTTCACTTGTTTCCTCATATCTTGGGAAACAGTTTTGCCTCTCTTATTATGCGAACACTGCAGTGCTCATGTCTTGTCTCTGTTTTACAATTAATAGAATAGCTAGTCCATTCTACTCGGATACACGTAAGCACACTGTAAGATTGATTGTACAGATTCAGGCTATTTGTAGGGCTGTGTGTTGCAATCTGTTTACTGGAAAAAGGCCCAAATGGCTAAACAGATTACTAGATTCAGTATTCCAGGGCAATGAGGCCACACAAATATATTGGATTCTATATGATAAAAGAGTTTGTAGCAGAATGAGACAGGGTGCAGCCTGGAGCCCCCAACAAATAAAATCACTCAGAGTGGTGAAAGTCAAACAAAAAAGATTTATATTCACAAATATGTAAAGCTTGTTTCCTTTACAGAGTGGATAAACCAAGAACAAAAGTCTCTAAGTTCATGTAGCGATCTTCCTGCAGCCCAATCCTTAACAGGACCCCACAATCTCAGCGTGCACTAGACTTGTCTTAAAGGTTTATCAAAACCAAGCGTGGCTCTGGCCTCAGAGTTCTAAGGTTAAACCTGGCCTACTGAATTAAGCTTCTGCTGCTTCAGATATGTGGTGAACGAATCTGCTGACGGGCTTATCTTGTCTTTCACGGGCCTCTCTGGCTTAGCTGCATTAAGGAGGGTTTTTTTTTCTAGGTTCAAATCTTTTTTTTTTTATTATTACCCAGCATATAACATGCTCAACATCTTTGAACACTCTAAAAACAATATTATCATCAATATCCTATATAATAAAAAAACACCTCCAACGTTCTGAAGCTGACTCCGTGGCAGTGAAAGGTTAAAGGGTTCGTGCTGCCTCTAACGCTGTATCCATCTCCTGAATTGATGTCACGCACTTCCGGGTTCGTCACAAACAGCACTGACCAACCACAGGATAGCAGCACGAGGCACAACCTAAACGTCTATAGCCTTCCCTTCGAATTCGTTCCCTCGCGGAAAGAGGAAATGACGTCAGCAGGCGGGATTCAGAAGGGAAGGCTACAGACGGGCAGGGCTTTCAAAGACGCGGCAGCTTCGACGGAGGTAAACAGGGGAACGAGAATCGCAGGGTGGCTGGAGGGGGGGCAGGGGAACGATCCATAGGAAAGGTTACAGGCGAGCAGGGCTTTCAAAGACGCGGCAGCTTCGACGGAGATAAACAGGGGAACGAGGAGAATCACAGGATGGCTGGAGGGGGGCAGGGGAGCGAAGAGAATCTCTGGTTGGCTGGAGGGGAGGCAGGGGAGACAGGAGAATCGCTGGGTGGTTGGAGGGGGGGCAGGGGACAGAGGAGACACACTCACACCCTCTCTCTCTGTTACACACACACACTTGCACATTCACTCTCTCTCTCAAACATATACACTCAGAGAAAAACTTTGCTAGTGCCCATTTCACTTGTGTCAGAAACGGGCCTGTTTTACTAGTACATTCATAAAACTCAACAGTGATTCCCTTTTATCCAACTGCCACGATGAGGAAATTCCAAATTCTAATAACAACACAGAAAGGTCTGGGCTCTTATGACCTCCTGAAATACCAAAAACCCATCATGATCCCAGTATCAAGCTAACAAAACTCCACCCCCCCCCCCTCTTCTCCTTCAAACTTATCCCTCTTTTTATTGGAAGGAACAGAACAGCCCTCCAAATACATTAGGGGATAAATTCTATAAATGGTGCCTATAAAAAAAAAGCAGCACTGAAAACAGCGCTTAGTACTGTTCTATAAATGGGACTTAAAAGCTAGGCGCCATTGATAGAATAACGCTTAGTACCAGAAACCGTGACTCATTTTTGGTGTAGCTATTTACACCAATTAAACCCTGGTGTAAATCCCCTTGGACACAGATCCTCAAATTCTATAGGAACACGCATAACTTAAAGGAATGCCCCTGATCCACCCATGATCCTCTCACGGCCGTGCCTCCTGTGCCTAAATTTAAGTGAGTAACTTTTAAAGCCAATTAGCACCAATAAGTGCTTATTACAATTCCAATTATCAACGCTAATTGGCTCGTTATTCAATTAAATTGAGCCAAAATTGGCCACGCACCCAAATATGGATATAAACAGGATGGAGTCAGTCCACAGGGCGGCTACGAAATTAGTACGTGGTCTTGAATGCAAAAATTATAGGGACAGGCTTATGAACCTCAACATGTATACGCTGGAAGAGAGGAGGGAGAGAGGAGACATGATAAAAACCTTTAAATATCTCAAGGGCATTTATGTACAGGAAGAGAACCTTTTTCAAATGAAGGAGAGCTCTGGAATGAGGGGGCATACGACAAAGTTAAGAAGGAATAGGCTTAGGAGTAACATAAGGAAGTATTATTTCACAGAAAGGGTGGTGGAGGCGTGGAATGGCCTCCCGGTGGAGGTGGTGGAGTCTAGGACTGTTCATGGGATAAGCATGTGGGATCGCTTAGGAACAGGAAGAATTAGGGGTTACAGAGGATGGGCAGACTGGATGGGTCATATGGCCTTTATCTGCCGTCATGTTTCTCTGTTTCTAATTTAACTCACCATTTATAGAATTCAGGGGTAGGTGTGCAATTCATTAAGGACCAGACTACGTACTCTAGGGGATAAGCTCTGGATATATACCTCCCAGATGAGTAAAAACTTTTTTTCTGTCTATTCATTCTGAAGCCCCAGCTACCTAATCTGCCCCCCCCCCCCTCCCACCGATTCATAACAGACCTTACATCCCACTTAAACATACTTCAGCAGGGTATCTACCCTAAAGAAAAAGACAACATCCTGCTCACCCCAATACCTAAAGACACCAAGAAAAAAAAACAAATGGCATTACCAATTATTGCCCAGTAGCATCTATCCCACTAGTAGTCAAACTTATGGAAGGACTGGTGACCAAACAACTCAATGACTACATAAATAAATTCAATATATTAGGATTTCAATCAGGATTTCGACCCGACACAGTATGGAAACAGTACTACTCACTCTCCTAATCAAATTCAAGCAGGAAATAGCACTAGGTAAGAGCATTCTCCTCCTACAATTTGACATGTCAAGTGCGTTCGACATGGTTAATCATAACATAGTGCTAAGACTCCTAGACTACTTCGGAATCAGTGGTGGCACCCTCAATTGGATCAAGGGTTTTCTAACCACAAGAACTTATCAAGTGAAATCAAAAATACATCGCCACAGTGGAACCAGGCTACGGAGTACCGCAAGGATCACCACTATCACCGATCCTCTTCAACCTCATGATGACTCCACTAGCCAAGACCTTATCCACGCAAGGCCTTAAGCCATTCATCTACGCTGACAACATTACATTATACATCCCCTACAAACATGATCTGGCAGAAATCACCAATGAAATCAAGCTCAGCTTAAACATTATGAGCTCATGGGCAAATGCATTCCAACTAAAACTCAATACAGAAAAAAATGCACTGTCTCGTTATCTCATCGCAATACAATACTTATAAACCCACAAGTATAAACACCCTAGGATATACCCTCCCTATCTCAGACAACCTGAAAATTCTCGGAGTAACAATCGATCGTAACCTCTAACTAGAGACCCAAGTGAAATCCATCATAAAGAAAATGTTTTTCTCAATGTGGAAACTCAAACGCCTGAAACCATTCTTCCCGAGGGAAATATTTCATAACCTGATACAGTCAATGGTATTAAGCCACGGAGACTACTGTAACAGAATCTATGCGGGATGCAAAGATCAAATCATAAAGAAACTTGAGACCGCCCAAAACACAGCAGCTAGACTTATATTTGGAAAGACGCGTTTTGACAGCGCCAAACCACTCCGAGAAAAACTACATTGGCTACCAATTAAAGAATGTATCACTTTCAAAATCTGCACAACTGTTCATAAAATTATTTATGGTGAGGCACCGGGATACATGACAAACCTTATCGACCTGCCAACCAGAAACACCACAAAATCTGCACGACCATTCCTAAATCTCCACTACCCAAGCAACAAAGGACTCAAATACAAATCCAGCTTTTCCTACTTAAGCGCACAACTGTGAAACGCGCTGCCAAAAGCAGTAAAAACTATGCTTGATCACCTTAATTTCCGGAAAGTACTAAAGACAGAATTGTTCAGAAGAGCATATCCCACCGACCCAACATAAAATACCGGACACTTGCGACACAATGTAACCAAGGACCGTAATGGACATTACCCGACTCTTCCTCCCCTCTCCCTGTCTAAGTTCCCCCAATTGTACATACCATACATGTACCTCATTCTACCACAATTCAATTTGTATTCATTCAAACCATGTATTTGTTCAGACCGACTAACACTGATAACGGTAATATATAAGCCACATTGAGCCTGCAAAAAGGTGGGAAAAGGTGGGATACAATTGCAACAAATAAATAAATAAAGCCTGCCTTTCGAGCGTCAATAAGCACCAGGTTATGAAAGGTTCCTCTCCAGGACCAATAATTTGGGGAGCTCTCTTGACTCCTGCCTTCCCCGAGCCACACCCTCTCTGCTCCTTATTGTGGGGTTTAATGTGGCTCTGTGAAGGAGTGTTAAGGGGAACTGGTAATTTCCTATACACTCCCCTCACAGAGAGGAGTAATCCACAGTAACCTCATAGATTATTGGTCATCTTTCTAAGCTGTCTACTACTACTCTCTCTTTTTGGTAACAATATCACACCAGTGGATTCTTTGAAATATTTGGGGATCTGGTTGGACTCTAGACTATCATTTGCTCCACAAATATCACAGCTATGTAAGAGCAGCTTTTTCACACGTCATCAATTGCGTTTCATAAGATATCTTATCGATCGAAACATATTTCATAGCCTTATCTCGTCTCTACTTCTTGTCAAACTTGACTACTGCAACATCATTTACTCGGGCTTGCCATGTTCACAGAAATAGAGACTGCAATCGATTCAAAATATTGCAATTAAATTATTCTAGCATGCAAACAAATCTGACCATGTTACTCCTATGATCAAAGAGAAACACTGGCTACCGCTAGAGCAAAGAATCACTTACAAACTATTGTTACTAACTTTTAAGGCATTTAAGGTGGGCACTTCAGATCACTTAGCCACTCTTACAAGCCTTTATACTCCAGCAAGAGTTTTGCGTTATCTTAATGATTATCGATTGGTCCTTTCTGGACCAAAACAGGCACATTTTTATTGCCTCTGCTACATGGAACAATTTGCCACTTTCTATTCGTAGTATTACTTCTATTGAAGAATTTAAGAGAACTTTAAAGACTTGGTTATTTGAGAAAGCATTTAACTCATAGACATCTTTTTTATTATTATTAGGAAAGAGTACTACTCTCTCTTTCTGTTGGTTAGTTCCTTTATTCTTTGAAGCAATTTTGAATTGATGTTTGGTATTTAATTGGCTGTTGATTGGTTTTCTTTGCTATCATATGGCTATGGTAATTCTTTTCTTGTTTCTTTACAATTTTAATTACAGATTGTACACTGCCCTGTTCTGCGTGTCAGTTTGGGTGGTATATAAAGTCCGAATAAACTGTAAACAGTTGTTGAGTTATTCTGAGGCTAAAGATGGAAGTCTAATACTGTCCCTGATGGACGATACTATCCCTGATGGAAGAAGGGGGCCAATGGTCTGGTAGTGTTTTATCTATTTTCACAGTCTAAGCTTTTCTCGTGAATAAACCAAAAAACAAAATCCTCCAGTGATTCAGTCACTTTCAAATTTGTGGATTAAAATGTAGGCATTATGGGAAGCTCTTGGGAAGCTTTGTAAGACCTCAGTGATGACCTTCGGCATTACAGACTACCTGCATGTTGAGAGTGTGGGGTATACATGGATTACACCCTCTTTGGGTGAAATTGGGGAACGTGATTCTCAGTATAAAACATGAAGCAGTGATACTTTGGTATTAGAGCGTGTATTGTCTGGAGAGTGATTACACTGGTTTGGATTTAAATTTATACCTGGATATTCAGTGTTGGGCCTACCCAGATACCAGTACTGAATACCAGTTATAAGGCAGACAGTGGAAGTTATCTGAGTATTGCCAAAATTCAGCATCAGTAGCCAGATAACTATCTGATGCCCCAATGATTAAAGGACTAGCGCCCGCATTTATCTTCTCACCTATGAACAGAGGGGTCTGGTGCGGAAAACAGAAACTCCCTTATATGGTAGGGAAGCCCCACCCAGTGCATCCCATTTTGAAGGCGGCACTGGGAGAGAAGGAATGCTACTCCCTCCTCCAACATGGACCCCTATAATCATAGGGGTATTATTTCCCTGCGCTGTTTGGAACAGCATGGGGCTCCTGATCATTGGGGCATGAGACAGTCAGGACTGTTATTTTGTTGTCCTAATTTATCTGGTACAGGTGCTGAATATCTAAATAACTTCTAGCTCCACCTTGGCTCCGCTCCAGTCTGTCCGGATAATGTCAATCACTTTCAGCAGAATTACCTGGACAATGGAAATCAGTGGCTGGCTTCGGTGAGTGGCATATACACAGGAGCCACCGAATATCAACCCCACAGATTCCAAATATGGACAAAATAATGAAAATGCAACAACAACAAAAAAAAAAAACAACCGCTTGAAAAATAAAACTGGCCCAGCTTTTCATTTCATATAGTAGAAGCACCGACACAGGAAGCTATGACCAAGGCTGTAAAGAAATGAAAACAAATGTGCTCATTAAATATTAAATCCAATTTCTCCTCAATATTTACACAGTTGTTTGCTACCGCGGTCAAACAAAAGGTTATCAAGGTTAAAGAAAAGTTGTACTTTATTAAGTTAAACCTTTGACTTCCTAATGCTGTAATGCACTTTAGTAAATGAGGCCCTTTATGCTTCAAAAGTTAAACTTCCTTCAACACAGACAGCACTGAGGTAAGAATAAGCTAATGATTTCTGTTCCAAGAAAAACTTGTGTCTCGTAAGGTGTAAGCAGTGGTGTAGCTACGTGGGGCCTGAGAGGGCCTGGGCCCCTGTAGATGTGGCCCTGGCCCCCCTGCCGACGATCCCCTTGAACCCCCCTCCCGCCATTGACCCTCCCCCGCCATCGCATCAGATACCGTTTGCTGGTGGGGGTCCCCGAACCCCGCCAGCCCAAGAGAGTCTTCTTCAGCGCCGGAGTAGCACCTTCGTTCAACGAAGTTCCTGGTGTGATCAGCTGTTTCTGACGCCTTACGTCCTGCAAGGGGCTACATGCACGGTGCAGGACGTAAGGCGTCAGAAACAGCTGATCGCACCAGGAACTTAGTTGAATGAAGGCGCTACTCCGGCGCTGAAGACGACTCTCTTCGGCTGGCGGGGTTCGGGGACCCCCGCCAGCAAAGAAGGCATCTGATGCGGCGGCAGGGCAGGCGGCGACGGCGAGGGAGGGTCGGTGGCTGCAGGGGGGTTCAATGGGGCCGTCGGCAGGGGGGGTCCAATGTGGCGGCAGCTGGGAGGGGCGGCCAAACAGTGCCCCCTCACCTCGAGCTATGGCCCCCCCTCCCGGCGAGGTCTGGCTATGCCCCTGGGTGTAAGTATTCTTGTATTTAACTTCTAGTCTGTACCACTAACACAGGGGTCCTTTTACTAAGGTGTGCCAAAAAATGGCCTGTGCTGTTGTAGACGCGTGTATTGGATAAGCGCAGGTCCATTTTTCAGCGCGCCTGCAAAAAAGGCCTTTTATTTCTGACCATAAAAGGACGTGCGTCAAAATGAAAATTGGCGCGCGTCCATTTTGGGCCCGAGATCTTACCGCCACCCATTGACTTTGCGGTAAGGTCTTACGTGTTAACCGGGTGGTAATCATCAGCATGTACAGGACATGCGTAAAAAATTAAATTACAGCCCGGGCCACGCAGTAGCTGGGCGGTAGTTCCGAATCAGCACGCGTTGGGTGCGCGTAGGCTTAGTAAAAGGGCCCCATACCTTCCTAGTACCCTGACATCCCTTGCATGGAACGATATATCTTATGTTGGTGGAGGAGAACGAATAGCATTCTCCTGTTGACTTTCTTCCCGGAGTGAAGACATGCATGATTCTGGGATATGTGCTGGCCCAATTGACAGCATGCTTTTCCCTCCAGTTTGAAGTTTTGCCATTAAGTTTGTGAATCTAGAGAAGAGTTTCTCAAACTGTGGGGTCACAACCTAGGTGGGCTCTCCATAGGGACATCATTATTCTGCATGGCCGGGGGGGGGTCACACAGTTTTATTTGGCCGCTATCATGGGGTCATGAGCACAAAAAGATTGGGAACACTGATCTAGAGCTAAAGAGGCATGGAATATTTACTTCCTGTCATGCTACCAGGCATCAAGGTCTTGAAACTGCAAATTCTTGTATACGTTCCTTTCCCAACGCCGTTTCTTTCCTCACACATAAAAAGCAAGGAAAAATGTAATCATTGGACATCAACCAAATACATCCTTTCAGGTCTATGTCTCCTTTTTTTTTTTCAGGAAATTGAGTTACGATTTTTGAACGACAAAAGCAATGATGAAGCCACCTTGTGGATCATGCTATTGTGTTGTACGCTGGTGTACAGGGGTTTGGTGTTCAAAATGGCTGCCACGGCTCAGGCACATTGCAGATTCAAGTACTCAAGCTCAAGGAGTGGCTGCTAATGTGCTGGTGTATGACAGCCGCAGAGCAGTGCTGAAGAATGGTTTCTTCAGGCCAGTGCGTGTACCCCTGCTACTAAGCAAGCTATCTGGGTTGGAGAGATAATAGAATGAAAAAGAAAACGGAAGAGTTATCAGTACTGCACAAAAGTCATTGTCCCAGAGGTAACAAGGAGGGAATGCCTAGCACTGACACAGAATGACATCAGATTGGAAGGCACAGCCAAGAACAGGCCACTGATGGATGGCAAAAAAACCCCATACACTTCAGTACAACAGCAGAGGCTGACTGCGGGAAGCTGAGCCAAGCTGAAGAGCCAAGGAAAGGAGCAGAATCCAGGATAGCTCAGACTGACACACACAGAGCAGGGGTAATGGAGACGGGAAAAGGAGGCGACTGAGAAAATCACTCCCACTGCAGTGCAATGTTCCCACTATTAGTGAATTCAGGTACAGAGGAACAACCTCCACCTCAGCCCAGGGCCAGCGCGAGGGTATCAGGAACTCAAAGGCCCCAGTGCTCAGAAGCAAATGCGGGCGCAAGAGGTCATCGGTGCCGGACTAGCGCCCGCATTTGCTGGCAATGGATGCTCGGAGGGGTCCAGTGTGGCGATCAACAAGCGCGGCAAAAGCTAGCATGTAAATTAGGTAATTTTAGATGTGCCCAGATGCGCAAAGAAGAGCGCTCTTACCGCTGGGAACCTAACAAAATCTCGGACCTGGCCTTAGGGCTGTTGAAGAAAGGAGCAAGTGGCAGCCAGCATGACATTCACAGTGTGGTAACGGGATTACTGCAGAATTCTTCTCTTTTGCAATGTGACTAGCTTTTGTGCGTTGATAAGAAAAAGGGAGCATGGGGTAAAAAGGGCAGTTGCTTTTTCCGTAGGGCCAAACATCTTTAAATCCATGCTTTTTAAGTCTCTCTCTCTCCAGCAGTGGTGTAGCTATGTGGGGCCACAGGGGCCTGGGCCCCCTCAAATTAAGAGACTTCAGACAGCCCAAAACACTGCAGCCAGACTCATATTTGGAAAGGCGAAGTATGAAAATGTCAAACCCCTCAGAGAAAAATTACACGGGCTACCATTAAAAGATCGAATTACATTGAAAATCTGTACCCTGGTCCACAAAATTATTAATGGTGAGGCCCCGACATATATGTTTGACCTCGTCGATTTACCAGCAAGGAATACAAAAAGTTTGTCACGTACTTTCTTGAATCTCCATTATCCCAATTGCAGAGGACTTAAATTTAAATCAATGTATGCATCTAGTTTCTCCTACATTTGTACGCAACGTTGGAATGCACTGCCGAAAGCCATAAAAACAACACACGATTTGGCAGCCTTCCGGAAACTATTAAAGACTAACCTGTTCAGAGAGACTTATCAAAAGGACCCTTCTTAAAAAACAGGACATCAGAACTGTACCAGAATTCGTTAACATTGAATTATTCTTATTTTGGTTACTTTATCACATTGTCATTATTGAACGCTTTTCACTACCCTTGATTTCAGCACCTGAAATGTATCGATTACCGATTTTATTCTAATTTACTGTGTACTCTGTATACTCTGATTGGAACATTCTTCTGTATTTCTTATTCCGGAAATGGCGGTCGCCACTATGGTATTTGTAAGCCACATTGAGCCTGCAAAGAGGTAGGAAAATGTGGGATATAAATACAGAAAATAAATAAATAAATAAATTTCCACTGGGACCCTGGTTTTGTAGGCGGGGGTCCCCAACCCCTGCCAGCTAAAGCCTTGTCCAGCGCTGGTGGCAGGCCAAAATTGCCCCCCCCCACCTCGGGCTCTGGTCCCCTCCCACCGTGAGGTCTGGTTATGCCCCTGCTCTCCAGCACTTACAAACAGTGCTTTAATATCTCCCAGGTACCGCACTCAGCTCCTGCCCTTAAGACGTCCAGTTCGTCAAAATTTGGAATGAAGCAGCTGCACTACCAGCAACTGGCGCCTCTTCCTCCTCCTCCTCCTTTATCATTCTGGGTATGTGCCAAAAAGCTGTGTTTGACGCATAACTCCAGTGCAGGCACCACCCTTCCCCTAATTCTGAAACAGCTTTCCTTAATGCTCAGCGCCGTCTTTGCACCTAAATTTGCATGTCACTAGCGCTAAGCATTAGGGAGCTGTGTTGCAGCGCTGCTGTGGCGGTATTTTTCTGGCGTTGCACTGAACAGTGCTGGAGTTTTGAGCATCTGGGCATACCTGATCTTTCATCCCTGTACCCCCATTCAATTAACTTTAAAAGTCTCCACCCACTACTCTTGGCAAATTTAATAATCATGATCAACCAGCACCATCCCTTTCAGAAAAATCCTGCCAAAATGCATAATTGCAGATCATGGTGTAGTTTTATAAACAACCCCAACATTTATGAGAAAATGATTTATTTGTTGCATCTGTACCCCACATTTTCTCATCTATTTGCAGGCTCAATGCACGTAAATGACCTGCATATGGACATGTACCTGTATTTTACAGGTAAGGGGGGGGGGGGGGGTCACAGGGATGGAGTCTGGGTAAAGCGTGGGCAGGACTCACACTCTTATGTGCATAGCATATAGAATACTAAGTTAAACGCTTATTTCCTGAATCAAGGTATATGCACTTACGTCAGCTGTATGGATGGCTTAAGTGCACACACCTAACGACATACACACGCATACACCTGGTAATGCTCCTATTCTACATATTAAGGAAAGCAAGTGCCTACTTTTACAAAACAGGCTCCGCGTAGGCCCCCTCCAGATGCAAATTTTCTTCATTTTCAGGAAGCAGGTGAAAGCTTGGCTCTTCAACCAAGCCTTTAATGGAAGAAGTAACTAACTTGTTAGTCTCACTCACACACACAAGGATTGACTCGGGCTGCACATACTGCAGCGGGACATGTTTATCCACTCCTATCCTAGCTGAGATAATATTTAACCATCTCTCCGACGGTCTGACCTCATGAGCAACTTTCTTTAAAATTAGTCACCTTATTCTATAACTCCTCTTACTCTCTTTCCTATTTATATGTTAACCATCTCTCTGAGCTCATGTGCAACTTTCTTTAAATTAATCCCCTTATTTTCTGACTTCTCTTACCTGTCTATATGTTCCATCTTTGCTTATACCCTACACTGTCAATTAAAATGTTCTAGTACGTATTGTGTTGACATTGTAAGTAGTATACCATGCCATACTTTTGTACTGTTATTTGAATATTTTTACTGCTGTAATTGCCTATTGCTCATGTTTGATTTAGTCTTACTGTTTGCTGCCTTGAGTGAATTCCTTCAAAAAGGCGGTAAATAAATCCTAATAATAAATAAAATTTCTCAATAAGAAAAAAAGTTATCTGAAAGAAGACTAATCTCCAAAAGCCATTTGCCAAATTAAATGGGCTATGTGAAAAAAACTGTTACCCACCCCGGACCAGATTCTATTTATGGCACCTGAAAGATTGGCACAAACAAGGAAAGCAACGCTGGGCCTTCAAGAAAGAGATAATAGCTGTCCTTTATTGTGAAAAAGACCCGACACGGCCCGTGTTTCGGCGCTCAAGCGCCTGCCTCAGGGGTCAGAGCAAATCTTCACAGTATATGTGCAAAGGTTCTCAAAAAGTCTAAAATAAGAGTGCCAGCAACTGCTAGACTACTACTACTACTATTTAGCATTTCTATAGCACTACAAGGCGTACGCAGCGCTGCACAAACATAGAAGAAAGACAGTCCCTGCTCAAAGAGCTTACAATCTAATCAGGACAGACAGGATAAATAAGGGAAAAGGACAAAGAGTAGCAAGATTCCGTGCAGAATCTCAAAGAGTAGCAAGATTCCGGAGTCCCACTGTAGCAACATTCTGTGCAGAATCCCAAAGAGCAGCAAGATTCCGGAATCTCAAAGACTACTGCTACTACTTATTACTACTACTACTACTATTTAGCATTTCTATAGCGCTACAAGGCGTACGCAGCACTGCACAAACATAGAAGAAAGACAGTCCCTGCTCAAAGAGCTTACAATCTAATAGACAAAAAATAAATAAAGTAAGCAAATCAAATCAATTAATGTGAACGGGAAGGAAGAGAGGAGGGTAGGTGGAGGCGAGTGGTTACAAGTGGTTACGAATCTTGCATGGAATCTTGTCACTCTTTAGGATTCCAGAATCTTGCAATTCTTTGGGGTTCTACATGGAATGTTGATACTTCTTGAGATTACTACTACTACTACTATTTAGCATTTCTACAGCACTACAAGGTGTACGCAGCGCTGCACAAACATAGAAGAAAGACAGTCCCTGCTCAAAGAGCTTACAATCTAATAGACAAGAAATAAAGTAAGCAAATCAAATCAATTAATGTGTACAGGAAGGAGGAGAGGTGGATAGGTGGAGGCGAGTGGTTACAAGTGGTTACGAGTCAAAAGCAATGTTAAAGAGGTGGGCTTTCAGTCTAGATTTAAAGGTGGCCAAGGATGGGGCAAGACGTAGGGGCTCAGGAAGTTTATTCCAGGCGTAGGGTGCAGCGAGACAGAAGGCGCGAAGTCTGGAGTTGGCAGTAGTGGAGAAGGGAACGGAAAAGAAGGATTTATCCATGGAGCGGAGTGCACGGGAAGGGGTGTAGGGAAGGACGAGTGTGGAGAGTACTAGGGAGCAGCAGAGTGAGTACATTTACAGGTTAGTAGAAGAAGTTTGAACAGGATGCGAAAACGGATAGGGAGCCAGTGAAGGGTCTTGAGGAGAGGGGTAGTATGAGTAAAGCGACCCTGGCGGAAGATGAGATGGGCAGCAGAGTTTTGAACCGACTGGAGAGGGGAGAGGTGACTAAGTGGGAGGCCAGCAAGAAGCAGATTGCAGTAGTCTAAACGAGAGGTGACAAGGGTGTGGATGAGGGTTTTGGTAGAGTGCTCGGAAAGAAAGGGGCGGATTTTACAGGACACAGCATGTCGGGTCTTTTTCACAATAAAGGACAGCTATTATCTCTTTCTTGAAGGCCCAGTGTTGTTTTTCTTGTTTGTGTTATATGCTTGTATGCTGTATTACCCTCTCTTTTGTGATTGTACCTGAAAGATTGGCACCACAAATATTCCACTTAGGAGTACTCTATAAACTGTGCTTCCATTTTGGGTCTGAGACCTTACTGCCAGACACTGACTTAGCGGTAAGGTCTCACATGTTAACCGGGTGGCATTGACCTACACGCGCCAAATGCCACTTGGCGCGTGTAGCGGACATGCGTCAGAAAAATAAAAATTATTTATTGGACGCGTGCCAACAATAAAATTACCACAAGAGCCACACAGTAGCCGGGTGGTAACTCCAATTTGGCATGCATTGGGCAAGTGCAGAGGCTTACGCAGCTTAGTAAAAGGGCCCCTAATTGTAGGCACGTTAAAAACACTAACGCGCCTTAGTAAACAGGGCCCTAAAACAATAATAATGCATCATATTTAAAACATTCTATAATTACAAACAACAATCTGCTGGAAAGAGGATCTCTCTTGAAAGATAATGCAGATTAGTCCACTAAGAAGCTATCACCAACATCTAGTTTACTACTTTTTATTGCTACCACTGTGATTGAATAGTTCAGCATTAACTACATAGTACGCTATAGAAACATTAATCCTCTAATCTAGAAGGCTACTTTGTGAGTGGTCAGGCTGAAAGGGATATAAAATTGAAATCAGCTCAGCTCCACTAATCAGCCTAAAGGAAATGTGCAGGTGGTCTCAAAATCACTGCCACAATGGCACCCCGACATAAAAGCCCCGACAAAACAGCCTTGTAACAAAATAGCCCTTGACAAATCAGCCCCTAACAAAATAGCCCCTCCCACAAAATAACCCTTGACAAAATAGCTCCTCCCACAAAATAACCCTTGACAAAATAGCCCCCCCACAAAATAACCCTTGACAAAATAGCTCCTCCCACAAAATAACCCTTGACAAAATAGCCCCCTACAAATAACTAACATATCACAAAACAAGATGATAAACTACAAGTGAAATCTTCACTGATAAAGGCTCCTACCAGCATATATTAATAGATAAAATTCTATAGCTACCAACTGGTATCACGATTGCCATTTTCATAGTCTTACCAACTTTATCCTGTTTGGCAAGGTAAGATTATTAGGGAAAAAATGCAGTGCCATATTCTGGACAGCCTGATCGTCTCTTTTTTCGGGGTTTAATTTGTCAAGGGCTATATTTTGGCCAGGCCGTTTTGACAGTGGCTGTTATGTCAGGGACTATTATGTCGGGAGTTTTTTTTTTGTTTGGAGCTCTTTTGTCTGGGCCATTTTGACCGGGTACCTTCCACAGTAGTAGCCCCATCAACAATTCAATGTAGAAACAGCAATGCCAAACATTTTGCCCTGCCCTATTTACCTTGGGTGGTTTGTCAGAGACAGACTGAAGCATGCTGGTTGGGGGTGGGGCAGGGGGAACAGGCACTAGCATGCTAAAGCTGGGCATATTCTGGCAATCTTAAGCAGAACTGTAGTTCATTGGTGTCAATCTGGCACCTTTCACAAGTGCTAGAAAAAAAAAGCGTATTAGAAATATTGAGTACAACCCCATCAGATGTGGAAGCCTTAGGAAAGGCAACTTTGTGCTCTAAATCTCCACATGACATAGGAAGCTAATTAAATACTACTGTAATGTAATATATGTGGGTAGCAAGGAAACAGTGATCAAAACACAGCAGCCCGCTTGATTTTCAGGGTATTAAAGTAAGATAGAATAACTCTGTTACTCCTCAAATGACACTGGCTCCCAATTAAAGCAGGATTGATGTTCAAAACTAGTAACCTCATATACAAAATTTTGTTGAGAATGGCACCAGGTTATACGGTGGATTTAACCGACCTATCTAGAAGAAATACAGACCCAATAACAAGAGACTATTTACTTTTCCACCCCCCCCCCCCCATTGCAAAAACATAACCTATAAGTCAGTTCACACAGCGACTCTGTTACTCTGGATCCAAAAGGTCAACTCAAATTCCCAAGAAAATAAGAGGTATAAATAATTACTTACTACTTCGCAAAAACCTGAAAACATATCTTTTAAAGAAATTCTTTAATTAAAATTGAATTGTAAAATTGGAGAATTGTATATTTATAAGTACATAAGTATTGCCACACTGGGACAGACCAAAGGTCCATCAAGGCCAGCATCCTGTTTCCAACAGCGGCCAATCCAGGTCACAAATACCTGGCAAGATCCTGAAAAAGTTCAATACATTTTATGCTGCTTATCCCAGAAATAAGCAGTGGATTTTCCCCAGAGTCAATTTAATAACGGTCTACGGACTTTTCCTTTAGGAAGTCGTCCAGACCTTTTTAAAACCCCGCTAAGCTAATGACTGATTCTTGTTAATTGTAACTTTATTCAGAATACTGTTAATGTAATTGAGTTCTGTTAAATATAAGCTGCAGTGAACTGAATAATGTGCGTTATAAGAACAAATAAATACCGGTACTGAACAAGCACCAGAGCCCAATTCTTCAGGACTTACAGAAACGTACCTGCGAAAATAGTATATGTAAACTGCTTTGACAGTATTTACAGAAAGGCGGTACATCAAGTGTGGAATGAACAGACTTATTGCTGTATAAACTTCAGACTCTTTTACATCATTTTGAGAACCATACATCTAAAAAAGCTATGAAGGGCATTTTCGAAATGATGTCCAAATCTAAAAATCCAGAGCCAAACATGTTCATTTTCAAACCAGAAAAACATCTATCTTTTTGGGTTCGAAAATCACCCTATTTTACATATTTTTGTGCTCAGTGCATTTTTCTTTTAGGGCCATATTCAAACAACAAATGTCCAAGGGAAAACCACCCAAAAACAAGACATTGGGACCTTTGGTATATAAAATACATTGGTATATAAAATAATGAGTGGAGTGGAGTGGAACAGGTGCATGTGAAGCGTTTGTTCACGCTTTCCAAAAATACTAGGACTAGGGGGCATGCGATGAAACTACAGTGTAGTAAATTTAAAACAAATCGGAGAAAATATTTCTTCACCCAACGCATAATTAAACTCTGGAATTCGTTGCCGGAGAACGTGGTGAAGGCGGTTAGCTTGGCAGAGTTTAAAAAGGGGTTAGACGGTTTCCTAAAGGACAAGTCCATAAACCGCTACTAAACGGACTTGGAAAAATCCACAATTCCAGGAATAACATGTATAGAATGTTTGTACGTTTGGGAAGCTCACCAGGTGCCCTTGGCCTGGCTTGGCCGCTGTCGTGGACAGGATGCTGCGCTCGATGGACCCTTGGTCTTTTCCCAGTGTGGCATTACTTATGTACTTATGTCCTCTACTTGGCTCACTTTTATTACATAGAGCAGTGATTTAACCTATTGTGATGTCATAGTGGCTCATTCCACCAATAAGAGCCAACCTCATTAGTGATGTCACAATGGCTTGATTGTATAGAATGTTTGTACGTTTGGGAAGCTTGCCAGGTGCCCTTGGCCTGGATTGGCCGCTGTCGTGGACAGGATGCTGGGCTCGATGGACCCTTGGTCTTTTCCCAGTGTGGCATTACTTATGTACTTACAGTGGGGGAAATAAGTATTTGATCCCTTGCTGATTTTGTAAGTTTGCCCACTGACAAAGACATGAGCAGCCCATAATTGAAGGGTAGGTTATTGGTAACAGTGAGAGACAGCACATCACAAATTAAATCCGGAAAATCACATTGTGGAAAGTATATGAATTTATTTGCATTCTGCAGAGGGAAATAAGTATTTGATCCCCCACCAACCAGTAAGAGATCTGGCCCCTACAGACCAGGTAGATGCTCCAAATCAACTCGTTACCTGCATGACAGACAGCTGTCGGCAATGGTCACCTGTATGAAAGACACCTGTCCACAGACTCAGTGAATCAGTCAGACTCTAACCTCTACAAAATGGCCAAGAGCAAGGAGCTGTCTAAGGATGTCAGGGACAAGATCATACACCTGCCAAGGCTGGAATGGGCTACAAAACCATCAGTAAGACGCTGGGCGAGAAGGAGACAACTGTTGGTGCCATAGTAAGAAAATGGAAGAAGTACAAAATGACTGTCAATCGACAAAGATCTGGGGCTCCACGCAAAATCTCACCTCGTGGGGTATCCTTGATCAGGAGGAAGGTTAGAAATCAGCCTACAACTACAAGGGGGGAACTTGTCAATGATCTCAAGGCAGCTGGGACCACTGTCACCACGAAAACCATTGGTAACACATTACGACATAACGGATTGCAATCCTGCAGTGCCCGCAAGGTCCCCCTGCTCCGGAAGGCACATGTGACGGCCCGTCTGAAGTTTGCCAGTGAACACCTGGATGATGCCGAGAGTGATTGGGAGAAGGTGCTGTGGTCAGATGAGACAAAAATTGAGCTCTTTGGCATGAACTCAACTCGCCGTGTTTGGAGGAAGAGAAATGCTGCCTATGACCCAAAGAACACCGTCCCCACTGTCAAGCATGGAGGTGGAAATGTTATGTTTTGGGGGTGTTTCTCTGCTAAGGGCACAGGACTACTTCACCGCATCAATGGGAGAATGGATGGGGCCATGTACCGTACAATTCTGAGTGACAACCTCCTTCCCTCCGCCAGGGCCTTAAAAATGGGTCGTGGCTGGGTCTTCCAGCACGACAATGACCCAAAACATACAGCCAAGGCAACAAAGGAGTGGCTCAGGAAGAAGCACATTAGGGTCATGGAGTGGCCTAGCCAGTCACCAGACCTTAATCCCATTGAAAACTTATGGAGGGAGCTGAAGCTGCGAGTTGCCAAGCGACAGCCCAGAACTCTTAATGATTTAGAGATGATCTGCAAAGAGGAGTGGACCAAAATTCCTCCTGACATGTGTGCAAACCTCATCATCAACTACAGAAGACGTCTGACCGCTGTGCTTGCCAACAAGGGTTTTGCCACCAAGTATTAGGTCTTGTTTGCCAGAGGGATCAAATACTTATTTCCCTCTGCAGAATGCAAATAAATTCATATACTTTCCACAATGTGATTTTCCGGATTTAATTTGTGATGTGCTATCTCTCACTGTTACCAATAACCTACCCTTCAATTATGGGCTGCTCATGTCTTTGTCAGTGGGCAAACTTACAAAATCAGCAAGGGATCAAATACTTATTTCCCCCACTGTATGTCCTCTACTTGGCTCACTTTTATTACATAGAGCAGTGATTTAACCTATTGTGATGTCATAGTGGCTCATTCCTCTAATAAGAGCCAACCTCATTAGTGATGTCACAATGGCTTGATTGTATAGAATGTTTGTACGTTTGGGAAGCTTGCCAGGTGCCCTTGGCCTGGATTGGCCGCTGTCGTGGACAGGATGCTGGGCTCGATGGACCCTTGGTCTTTTCCCAGTGTGGCATTACTTATGTACTTATGATGCCTAGGGGCCAGCAGTCCTACTACACTGGCCACACAGACATCCCAGCAGAGCAGTGAGGCAGCTTAGTGGGCACTGCAGTAAACTTCACATAAAAGGTCCCAGGTACACATCGCATCATAATCCTCTTATATTGTATGGGTAAGCCCAGCAGGAATAGCAAAATATGTACTGTACCCTTATATCTGCAGGTGTCACCTATATGTGGATTTGGTAGGTATTTTGTCATTTTTCGGGCATTCACAACTTTCCACCTCAAGTGTACCAGTAAGAGTGGGATATGGGCTTGGGTCTCTTTCTTTACAGTCAACTACACCAACCACTAGGCTACTCTAGGGACTTGCTTGCTGCTCTAAGAGGATTGGTCATTATATCTGCAGCTGCCATAGAGCCTGGTATGCATAGTGGCATTCCTAGGGGGGCTGGCACCCGGGGCGGATCGCCGATGCGCCCTGCCCCCCCGATGCAGCGCGGACCCCCCCGGCAAAAGGACACCCCCACGAAGGAACCCCCCCTGCTGGGTGCATGCCGCCGGGGGGGGGGGGGGGGTGCCGCGCGCGCCTGTCCTCCGTTGTTCCATGCTTCTTCTCTGCCTCAGAACAGGTTACTTCCTGTTCCGGGGCAGAGAAGAAGCATGGAACAACGGAGGACAGGCGCGCGCGGCACCCCCCCGGCGGCGCGCACGGACCGCACCCACCGCCCCCCCCTAGGAACGCCACTGGGTATGCACTGTCACTTTGGTGGCGGGAGGGGTCAGTGACTACTGGGGGGTTAAGGGGGTCATGCCTTTATCCCTCCAGTGGTTATCTGGTCAGTTTGGGCATCATTTTGAAACAGGTCTAGCCAAAAACATCCTATTTTTTTGCCCTGGATGTTTTTACATGTTCCATTATCGTAGCAAAACGTCCAAATCGTAAGCTCTGCCCTAGTCCCGCCAAAAACATGCCTCCAACACACCCCCTTGAGATTTAGATGAACTGCATAGGAAAAAAATATCGTCAAAATGAGTTTTGAAAATAGTGATTTGGACGTTTTTAAGGAAAAAGGTCCATCTGCTTTTTGGGCCCTTTTTTGGACATTTTTCTATTTTGAAAATGAGCCCCTGTTGGGGGGGGGGGGGGGTGGAATTCTATATATTGTACCTAAAAATCCATGCAGAAAACATTTCCTCCTAAGCGTATTCTATAAGCAGAGTCTAGATTTAGGCGTGGCATACAGAATACGCTTAACTGATATCGCAGCATCTATTTACGCCAACAAAAACATGGTGTAAATCCTGGCGTGTAGATTTAGGCGTACTGGGCCATATTCTATAACTATGTGCATAAATTTTGGAATGCCCATCGCCCTGCCCGCAACCATGTCCCTTTTTTACCTGAGTGCGTTAGAAGCTGGGCGCAGTGCATTACAGAATACGCCTAGCAGCTGGTGCATGTAAATTGTAATTATTGCCAATTAGTGCTAATTATTGATTGTTAAGAACTGTTAGCAAAGCTGATTAGCTCGCTAAGCCAATTAAGTTACACGCGTTGTTATAGAATACGCTTGGATTTTGGCATGGATCGCTAGGCGTGCTATATAGAATCCAGGGGTATGTGTCCAAAGTAAATAGCATTTGATAGATGTA
The DNA here is from genome assembly GCF_901765095.1 of Microcaecilia unicolor. NCBI lineage: Eukaryota > Metazoa > Chordata > Amphibia > Gymnophiona > Siphonopidae > Microcaecilia > Microcaecilia unicolor. The sequence goes on along the minus strand of NC_044032.1, from coordinate 26,415,624 downwards.
GTCTGTGCACCTGACGTATGAAAGATTATGATTTGAGTGTGTTTGTACTCTGCATGCACAGAAATGTTGATGTATTTATCTTCACTTTCCCTTTCATAATCAATTATCATACACTATAAAGAAAAAAAAATCTAATTTACTCTTTCTGGAATGTTCTCCTTTGCAGTGAAAGTGTTTAGTGTTGGAATAATAATTATTATAATATATATACACATTGCAGAATGCTGATTATTCCTAGTAGCACCAGCTTCCCTTGTTCTATTATTAAAAGAATAATGGAACAAATGTAAATCAAAGCCATCCAAATGCATCATTGTAAAGCTGTTAGCAACGACATGCGTGTGCTATAATTTAAAAATACTTGTGCTTCAGTGTAAGAACAGAGCAAGGGGGACTTAGAGCCTGGCAGATTGCTAGGAAGAGCAAATGATGTTCCTAGATATAACTGCATAGGAGCGGATCGGAGTGATGTCAGATGCCTGCGAGCATGTGTCCTGCAAATGAGTTTTCTAATCCTCCATACTGTCACGATTTCCTTTTCCAGGGTGTATATGTTGGGATTCCGGTCCTAGGGACCACGAAGCACAAGCGGCGCCTATACAACGAACACGGCCTTAATTTAAGCACGGAGGAGTTCATTTGAAAGATATTTTAAAGCATGATCAATGCGGTCACACAGCAATGCTTTTTTATCTATACCGTTAAAGATCAATCTGAATTAAAGTTTATACATCTGTTTTTGTACTCATACCACTATAAAATAAAACAATGCAATACAAAAGACAGGTGACGAATAAGCAAGTAACAATTCCATGTATTTGCATATAAACAATGGACTTCATATGTGCGATTCCAGTCTCCCCACTCTGGCTGCCCCTACGCTACGGCTCTGCAGTACATTAGTTCTATATTCACGGAACCAGTTAAGGGATTACATCACTGCATCTGTTCGCTGACAGGGGCTTCAAAGCCGGGAATCCACCTCTTTGCAAACTCCTTTCTCAGATCTCTGTAATATACCAAATTAAGGGAGGGGTGGGGGAGGAATAAGAGTACAAATCGGATGAAATACAAGGATCCAAAATAAGCTGCCATGGAGAAGGCACCAGGGCTAAGGGAGGGAGGGGGCAAATTTCCATTTCTCCTTAAACACTCGATGCATTTAAAACAACCAGAATTTTATTTGTGATGCTTTGGGATCCGGATAAAGCACTTGCAGTCGTCATCAGAGGACCTGCCCTATCTTATCCAAGGCGCTCTGCGATCAGCCCGAGCGGGGCTACGTTTTCCCCCTTTCGCTTCCCCGCCCATGGCTCCTTACCAGCGGCTGCATCTCCGAGTGCACCGTGGGCACTTGGAACCTGTCGATTTCCTCCATCATCCTGGCAGCGGGCTGGACAAGAGGGCCGGGGGGATGCGAAGGAAAAGGTCGTTTTAGTTCTCAGCCTCTCGGGGCTGCCTCAGGGAGGAGGAGGAAGATGCTGCTGATGCTGATTCTGGTGCAGCCGTTGTTTTCTGCTTCATCTCCTCCTCCTCCTTCTCTCTCTCTCTCTCTCTGCTGCTGCCAGAGGCCGTCAGTGCGGTGACTCAACACAGCTCCGCTTCCGGGTCCGGAGATTCCAAAGGGGAGAGAGAGGCGTTCCTTAGTCATGGACTGGTTAATAATTCATGAATAGGGAGGACGGGGCGGAGCGTGGGGAGGTTCTTATGGACCCCGCCCCCGCCTTCCGCGGCACATTAAAATAATAGCGGCAGTTCGCGAGTGCTATGTACCTAGTCTTAGGATTGTTATTTGTGGCGGAGGAAATCATGTCAATAAGAGGGTTGGTGCAGGGAACGGCAAATGCACCACTTTTTTTTGTTTTGTTTTAAGAAGATTGAAGTTAAAGCAAATTTATTTAGATTGTAAGCTCTTTTATTTATTTATTTATTTGTTTGTTTGTAGCATTTGTATCCCACATTTTCCCACCAATTTGAGGCTCAATGTGGCTTATGTTTGCCGTAGTTGCGATTGCCATTTCCGGGTACAGAATTACAAATGGCATTGCATTAAGGCGCATACATACATGGCAAAGAAGAATACATTATGGTATCGCATAGAGGTTCTTGAGTGATAGATTGAATTGGGACTGTCTCTTTGTATCAGGTGTTCAGCGCTGCTTGCGTCTGGTAGCGCTATACAAATGCTAACAATAATAATAAATTGCTGGGGGGGGGGGGAAGTTTGGGGGTGGCATGAAAAACCCTTATTTTATCATCCTCACTTTAATATTCCCTTCTCTCTTGTTTGTCTGTCCTAATTAGATCGTAAGCTCTGTCGAGCAGGGACTGTCTCTTCATGTTCAAGTGTACAGCGCTGCGTACCTCTAGTAGCGCTATAGAAATAAGTTCTTGGATTCCGGAACCTTGAGACTCTTTGGGATTCTGCATGGAATCTTGCTACTCTTTGAGATTCCAGAATCTTGCTACTCTTTATCCTTATCCCTTATTTGTCCTGTTTGTCCTAATTAGATTGTAAGCTCTGTCGAGCAGGGACTGTCTCTTCATGTTCAAGTGTACAGCGCTTTAGTAGTAAATCCTACAGGGGTGGAGGGCATTTTTTGACCCAGGACCGTGTGCCATAAAGCTTTTTTGTTTTGAACACTCCCTCGGTGGGAGGAGAAAGCGTCTCTAGGTGACGATGACTTTCTTTGCCTCCTGCCGCCTGCTCAGAAAGGCCCGACGAGCATCATTCTTACTGCTGCTGTGCCGTCAGTCAGAGGGAGACTCCCGGGAGCGCACGCGGCACAGGCGCGCTAGTGCAGCAGGAGTGAAGCGGCCTGTTGCTGCGTCAGCGCCTGGCGTCCTCGTTACCTTGGTAACGCCTGTAAACTTCCGGCGCCGGGAAGCGCTGGGGACACTGCAGCCATGCTCCCGAGGAAACTATCGATCAAGCCCCGGCAGGTAACCGAGAATTGGCTTCGAAGCCGGAAAGCCGAAGCCTTGCACCACTCCATTTGACTTTGTTGTATAAGTAAATGAAATGTTTGAAAAGGGCCCGTTTTCCTAATGCTGATATCCTGACAGCCAAACAAACTCAAAGAACCTATTTTGTGCTTTATGGTGTACAGCGCTGCGTATGCCTTGTAGCGCTATAGAAATGATAAGTAGTAGTAGTAGCTGTCTTAGGCGAGGCGAATGTCTGCTTTGCCTGCTTCCTTCTGGGGATCCATCAGAAGGAAGGGATCCCCAGAAGCTTAGACGGTGGTGGGAGGCAGGGCGGGGATAGTGCTGGGCAGACTTATATGGTCTGTGCCCTGAAGAGGACAGGTACAAATACCCTTAATTGTTCTGTCTGCCTCGTGTCTTATCTAGATTGTAAGCTCTTTGAGCAGGGACTGTCTTTTTTGTGTATGGTGTGCAGCGCTGCGTATGCCTTGTAGCGCTATAGAAATGATAAGTAGTAGTAGTAGTATACTTAAAAAATGGCACATGTGAGTTTTTATCTTGTTGGGCAGACTGGGTGGACCATGCAGGTCCAGAGCTGTGCCAACACGGTAAGCGAGGTAAGCACGGCAGGGTGGCGCCCCGCCGCACCATGCTTACCTCACCCTCCCGCTCCCATGTCCCAACTGCCCGCCCTCTTCTCCCCCCCCAACAAGATCCCTTTTAAATTTACCTCCGTCCGGCAGCGAAGGCGCAGCGTCAGTGAAGGAGGCGGCGCTCCCAACGTCTCTACTAGTCTTCCCTTCGCTCAGTGTTCCGCCTTCTTCTGACGTCAAGGAAATGATGTCAGAAGAAGGCGGGACATTGAGCTTGGATGGGAGGGCAGCGATCATTTTCACGGAGGGAGGGGGCGCGCGCGTGCCAACTGTTCGTCTGCAGGGGGGCACTGGGGGCGCCAACTGATCTTTTGCAGGGGGGCGCCACAGACCCTTGGCATGGCCCTGTGCAGGTCTTTTTCTGCCGTCATCTACTATGTTACTATGTTACTATGATTAACCTGGCCCTTCCTCATTTTCACTACTACAACTGCTGCTTATCATTTCTGTAGTGGCACAAGACACATCGGTACTGTGCAGATAAATATTGGAGATATCCATGCATAGTAGAACCTACGGTCCAGTTAAGGCGCACACCTAAAGAACAAACAAGAGCCTTTGAGACATTAAGGAGTATGTTTACTAAGGTGTGTTAGTGTTCTTAATGCACCTGTAGATTTAAGGCGCGTTAAATGCTAATGCACCTATACATTTTTATGGGCGTGTTAGTGTTTAGCATGCATAAACCATTTACGCGCATTAAAAACGCTATCGCGCCCATAGCACCACTTAGTAAACCTAGTGCTAAGAGGCGTCTTTTCAAAGCACTTAGAATTACAAAGTAGCATAGTGACTTATGGAACTTTGTAAGTCTAAGTGCTTTGAAAGTGAGCCCCTTAGAATGCGAAAGGGGCTCTTTTACTAAGGTGTGCTAATCCCTAATGCAGAATGTGCTAAAGTGTCCTGCAGTAATTTTTCTGTTTGTGCGTGCTAAGTGCGTGTAAACTATTTTTTTTTCTATATTTTTTGAAGGGCTATGTCATAGATGGAGAGTGGGCATGTCTATGGTAACTAGCTAGTGTGTCCCCATTATTATGCACTGACTAGTTAGCACAGGGTTAACGTTCTAGCACTTAGCACCTCCTAAATAAAGGCAATAAATGCTCCCATATTAATATTTTTGTAAGTCCTGCGCTAATTTGACCATTAGTGCATGGGACTTGCAATTTTATTTTTTAAAGCCCACTTTATGGATTTGGTAAGAATGTGCTCAGCATATTTGAAAATCCCATGTAAAGATGTGCTATGCCCATGCCTTAGCACATCTTAGTAAAAGTGCCCTATAGTTGGTTAAAAAAAACACCAGGGCTGTCATCAGTGAGAGTCAAGCCAGTCACTCACACTGCATCACTGCATTAATTGTTGCACACCCCTTGAGATCAGTTCCACATATTTAACTGTACATAAAATTTACCCTCAGTCTAACCACCAGCTTTTATTTACCTTTGTCTTACCCATCTTGTCCATCTGAGACTGAGAAAGTTAAAAGACTTCAGAGAATTTAAACGAGAGCTTAAAGCTCTGCTCTTTATGCGAGCCTTTAGCTGGGGAGATGACTGACCCCCACTATTTACTAAGCTCGTGGTGGCCGTGTGCCTGTCAGGTGAGCTTTGGAATGAGTATTTTTCAAGTTTTATGTTGAAGGATTATTCTGTATGTTTAGCAGAAAGTTTTCTTTGTATGTATTATGTTTTTATAATTTTTATGAATGTTTTAATTGGAATGTGCTAAGAACTTTGGATTAAGTGGACTACACATTTTAAAAATAATCTGTCTCAAGTGCACATGGCCTATTTGCTGCCCTTTAAGATGTTTCATTGTAGTATGCTGATGTGAGAATTGTATCCATATTATACAAATGTTCTACTGTACTGCCGAGTAGAATGTTTTTTGGGCTGACGTATAATATTTTTGTTATATGAATGTCCTACTGTGCTGTTTTAATATGTAACATAGTAGATGACGGCAGAAAAAAGACCTGCGCGGTCCATCCAGTCTGCCCAACAAGATAAACTCATATGTGCTACTTTTTGTGTATACCTTACCTTGATTTGCACCTGTCCTTTTCCGGGCACAGACCGTATAAGTCTGCCCCGCCTCCCACCACCGGTTCTGGCACGGTAGCATATTAGTGTTTTAACCATGATATGGCTTGCCTATTGCAAAGTCTGCCTCACTGTATTATTATTATGACATTTGTTATGTTGTTTCTACAATATAAGTTGTCTATATCAAGCTACACTTACTGTACACCACCTTCGGTGAATCTCCTTATAATGTCAATCAATACATTTTAACAAATAAGATTTAAAATGGGCCTCTAAAGGTGAGTTTTTAGATGGTTAATATTCCAACACAACAGAGAAGAGTTTCATTACTAACAAACCTAATAGATTTCCGCAGCATGAAGCACATAGGTTTAATGGCTATGAGAACTGGACCTACAGGTGTTTCTTTCTGAACAACAGAAAAAGTTATATGAAAGGAAAGAAAACAGTAGAAAGTTTCACAAGTTGCATGGAAATTGGACAATTCTGCAATTTTCACATGAAAATTGAAAATCTCTTGGCTTGTAAAGAGTCTGGGCCATTTGTGATGGCAAAAGAAAAAAATATTCTACTGGACAATTTCAGTCTGTGATGGTCAGTGTTTTATTTTTTTATTATTTTTTTTTGTGCTGACTGTCAAGGGCTGGCTACTAACATTGATTATCCAGGTATTTGTTGGGCTCTGGAGGTTGCCTGGGTATTGCTAATATTCAGTGCTGGTACCCAGACAATGATCCAGGCATACCTAGGCAAAAAACAGTAGAGGAACAAAAAAGAAACCTCTCAAAGATGGTGTCCAAAAAGCTTTCTTTATTTCAGTAAACTTTAAGAACAATAAAGAAAACCTGACACGACTCGTGTTTCGGCCCTACTGGCCTGCATCAGGGGTCTAAAAATAGAAAAATATACTCAAAAATCTATACCGTATAAATAAATTTAAAAAGACATATAAATAAAATTTTAAAATAAATTTTTAACAAAAAAATAATAATATATGTAAAAAGATATATACAAAGAGACTTAAGACCTAGAAGGAACTTGAGACATATAAAGCATACATAATGTGTAAAAAAGAGTTCCTACCTAGGAATTTGTCATATCTTACATATTCCCAGAAACGTTCATAAAAAAAAATCTCCTATTGACAATACAAAACAAGATGTAAAATGTAAAAATGTTGTTGTTTAAGAGACACAAAAACAACTTGTCATAGATTGCTGTCAAAGTACCATACAAATAAACATCAAATATGTGAACAAATAGTGTTGTAACATCTTAGAAATATCATAAGATTTGTAAATAATTATGTGAACATCATTTTGCATGGCAGAAAAAAAGACACCTAGTATGGCTTCTAAAACAAGATGGCTATCAAATGAATAAAACAAATGTATATCATCATTGATCTCAACATAAGGCAGAGCAATATCTGTAATTTATTTATTTATTTGTTACATTTGTACCCCACGCTTTCCCACTCGAGGCAGGTTCAGTGTGGCTTACATAGTAATAGGGGTTACAAGGTATTGCAGAGAGAATATAAGCTGTGGTATAACAGAATAATGATGGAGATATGCAGATAGGTGGGATGGGCAAGTAAGAAGACCACAACAGTCAGAAAGGGGGAGGGGGGAGTAAGCAATTAAGGAGATAAAACAAGAAACTCAGAAAGTAAATAGCCTGGCTCGTATTCCCCCATCAAAATTCCATATCCTTAATATCGTCTACACATTTACTTGGACAGCTTTTTAGCATCTATAAACTTTTTTAACTGGTCTGGTTCAAAAAAAATATATTTATTCCCTAAATACTTGATACAGCATTTGCAGGGATATGCCAGCAAAAAGGTAGCACCCATAATTTTAACCTCTTCTCTGTAAGCTAGAAACACTCTCCTGCGATCCTGAGTAGTTTTTATCACGTCTGGGAAAATCCAGATTTTTTGACCATGAAAAAGTTTAGTTGCGTTCTTGAAATAAAGTCTTAATAACGCATTTAAATCTTGCTCGAAAACGAACGATATCAGTAAAGTCCTTCGACTGGTTATTTCTGAAATAGATTCTTCCAGAAATGCTGATGAGTCCTGCAGATTTATCTCTGGACCTTGATTATTATCACTCGGATTCGCTTTGGAGAGTTTATCTGGCAAATAATAAGCTCTGTTAATAGGTGGTATTGCTGATTGAGGATAAGCCAAAACTTCCATTAAATATTTTTTAAGGAAATCCACTGGGGTAACTCCAATTAGAAAAGGAAAGTTCAATAACCTCAAATTTAATCTTCTGTTGTAATTCTCTAAATGTTCCAGTTTTAAGGAAGTTTTCATTTTATCTTTTATCAAAGTGTCTGTAACAGATTTTAACGAAATTATTTCAGTTTTTTGGTTAAGTTGTTCAGTCTTAACAGTTTCCAAGGTTAATGTTAAAGAGTCAAACTTATTTACCAGCAATGCTGTATCCTGAGAAGGTTTTATGACCGTAGTTGTTAGTTGTTGAATTGCTGCCCAAATAGAGTGTAGTGTCACTGCTTGGGGAGCCTTAGGCTCTATGATCGAACCATCTGCGTCCTGGGGAAGAGTTCTGCCGTCTGAGGCCCTCTGGTTACCGACTTCCAGTCCTATCGAGTCCTCATCGCTCATCCGAAGGGCTGCAGGGCAAAGCGGCGGATTAAGCTCTGGCGGGGACAGTGATGTCTCCGTCCCAAGTGGAAACGCCGCTCCTTCGACGAATCCAACAAAGGGATCCCTCACGCCAGTATCCACAGGGGTGCTCGTGGCAAACTGTAGGAGCGTTCGCTGGCCCGGAGGGAGTGATTGGGCCGACGGTAAGACACCCTTCACTGCACCTTTTCGCTTTGTATGCGGCATATTGCAAAAAAGGTAATATTGAAAAGAGCTCAGCGTTGGCGTCCACAGAGCCTCAAGCCCAAACCGCCATCTTAACTCCTCCCCTCCGCTGGCACTTAATTATAAGAAGTGCTGATGCCAAGTTATGCTAATATTCTATAATGGGATCTAGGTGGCCAGATGCCATTATAGAATGGGCTGTCACCATGAGTTCTCGGGCACCTAAATAGAAGTGCACATTATAGAATCGCCTCTACTGGGTTGAAAGAACAGGCAAAGGGGCATTGATTCCTTTTATAGCAATTTTTCCAACATGCCTTAAATTGGAAACCATAAAAATGAATAGCTCAGACAGATGCTGGTTGGCGTAGTTTTGAGGACTAAATCTATTCAACATTTTTTTTATAGCGGGGAAAATGTCTTCTTGTAGATGAGAATACGGTCTCTAACAGGGTTGATATACCAGTGTGAATGAGCAAATGGTTCCACTAAATTCTATGATCTTTCATGTTTGTCTATTGAACTTTCATTGTCAATGGAAATACATTGATTTGACAAAATTTAACAATTATGTTGTTTCTTTGTAGAGTATTTCAGTAAGTCAAGGACAAGCACTCAAGCTTGGTTCTCAGAAATATCTGAAAGGTGCCTCAAAGAGAAAGGTAAGGAACTGTATCCTCTTTTTTTTGAACATCAGGGCTTTGAGAAAGGAGAGACTTTCATTAATTCCACATTCACAAATACATTTAAATAAATAAAAATATCATCTGTTGGTTGGGGGGGGGGGGGGGGGGGGGGGGGGTTCTTGGCACTTTAGTTCTTTAGTAAATGGCTCAGTTTAGAACAGTGATTCAGAGATTCTCAACCAGTGTGTCACCAAATATTTGACATAGACAGCAAGCCTGCTTGAGCGTGTGAGGATAATTTTATATGTGATTCCCACTCTTAGCAAGTTATAGTCTGGCTTCTAGTAACATAGTAGATGACGGCAGAAAAAGACCTGCACGGTCCATCCAGTCTGCCCAACAAGACAACTCATGTGTGCTACTTTGATTTGTACCTGTGCTCTTCAGGGCACAGACCGTATAAGTCTGCCCAGCACTATCCCCGCCTCCCAACCACCAGCCCCGCCTCCCAACCACCGGCTCTGGCACAGACCGTATAAGTCTGCCCAGCACTATCCCCGCCTCCCACCACCGGCTCTGGCACAGACCGTATAAGTCTGCCCAGCACTATCCCCGCCTCCCACCACCGGCTCTGGCACAGACCGTATAAGTCTGCCCAGCACTATCCCCGCCTCCCACCACCGGCTCTGGCACAGACCGTATAAGTCTGCCCAGCACTATCCCCGCCTCCCAACCTCCAGCCCCGCCTCCCACCACCAGCTCTGGCACAGACCGTATAAGTCTGCCCAGCACTATCACCGCCTCCCATCACCGGCTCTGGCACAGACCGTATAAGTCTGCCCAGCACTATCCCCGCCTCCCAACCTCCAGCCCCGCCTCCCACTACCGGCTCTGCTATCCAATCTCGGTTAAGCTCCTGAGGATCCATTCCTTCTGAACAGGATTTCTTTATGTTTATCCCATGCATGTTTGAATTCCGTTACCGTTTTCATCTTCATTCTCATCAGATTCTTGTTCTTGTTCACTGGTTTGTCATTACTTGGATGGATTATTGTAACTCCTTGATTTATGGCAACAGGACATCTGTTGTCTCCACCTTACTCAAAATGTAGCTGTAAAAATCTCCGGTTCAAAAAAATTTGATCGTGTAACTCCTCCTCTTCTTAAGGCAGAACATTGATTACCAGTTTCTCACAGAATTAACTACAAATTTCTTACATTGGTCCGCCATGTCCATACCCCTGGCACTCCTTTTTACCTCTCCTGTTCAGTTGAGTTTGTACTCGTCACCAAGAGTTCTTTGCTCCATGACAGTGAGTCTACTTATCCCCCTTTTGTACTGTCTGCCACAACTTTAATCATTCCCATATATGTTATTGGCCCACCCTTTACATAGTAACATAGTAGATGACGGCAGAAAAAGACCTGCACGGTCCATCTAGTCTGCCCAACAATTTAAACTCATATGTGCTACTTGATGTGTTTACCTGACCTTGATTCGTTTCTGCCATTTTCAGGGCACACACCGTAGAAGTCTGCCCAGAACCAGGCCCACCTCCCAACCCCGCCTCCCCCCACCGGCTCTGCCACCCAATCTTGGCTAAGCTTCTGAGGATCCATTTCTTCCGAACAGGATTCCTTTATGTTTATCCCACCTTATGCCTTACCTTCACCTTTCCGCACCTAAAGATCTTTTACAAAATTTAAAAAAAGATCTTAATAGCTTTTTATTCATGGATGCGTATAGCCCGTGACGTTCTGTGGCCTTGCCCGCTGATCACTGACTTGGGGAGCTGGTCCCTGGCTCTGAGCCCTTCTCTCCCCTATAGTCTCTTCTGTAAGAACTGTAGTTCTCCGAGGACAAGCAGGCCTATAATTCTCACACATGGGTAACGTGACCCGCGTTGCCCAGTCGGGAGCTTATATTAACCTAAAAAGAGCTTTGTGGAGTGAGAGACTCGCTCCTCTGAGCATGCGCAAGTGCCTTCCTATCCACTACAAGAGCGTGAGGACGCCAGCTCTATTTTTACCGTGGTGGGGAGTGGACATCACTTTCTTCCGCTTCTCACAGCCTGTTTCAGAAGAGTTTTTTTTTCGAGTGCCTTTCTGCGTTTTTGCGCTGTTTATCTTGTTCTCATGTTCGGGTTCTCCCTTTTTCCCTTCCCTTAGTTTTTTAGTGATTTTTTTTTTCCTGCTTTTAAGTTTCCTTTCTTTTTCCGTGTCACTAGGCCGCATTTAGGCATTGACTTCGTTCAGGTTCTACCTTTACTTTTTCTCTGGTGCTTTGCCCCTTTTTTCAGCACCATCGAATCATTTGATTTGGCCACGGAAGTTTTTCCTTCCATGTCCGCGAAGGTTCCCAGTTGCTTTAAGCGCTGTTCCTGGTGCAATAGGGAAGATGCAGCTCTATGGAGAGCCCTCTCATATGCTTAAAAGCGTACGAGAGGGCTCTCCATAGAGCTGCATCTTCGCTACTGCGGTGAACGGCGATTTATTTTATTATACGCTGGGGCATTGAATTGACTTCAAGCACATCTTACTGTGTATCTTCTTGACCCTTGAAGCAGGCATTGTTTAGCGCCGAAACACGGCCCGTGTCAGGTCATCAATAAAGAACTCTAATTGTCCCAGTCTTGAAGGCCCAGTGTTGCTTTTTTTGTTTGTATACTTTCTGTGTATGCTGTATTACCCTCTCTATGTGTGTTACCCGGTGCAATAGGACCATCTCTGGTAAGGACACCCATTCTTGATTGTGTTCAGTGTTTGGGGTTGATCATAGCCCTTAGAACTCTGTCCTTTGTATGAAGAAAAGAACTCAGTTGGCCAGAGAGCCTCAACATGAAAAGCTTTTTGGAGCCCAGTCCAAATCCTCAATGTTGGCATCAGCATCTACGGCATCGATGCTAGACCTGTTGACACTGGGAGGAGTTGTTCATTGAGTGGGTCTCCACCTTCCTTGGCGCCGACTGCTTTGCAGAGCCCCTGGGACCGACCTGCATCGGACCCGACCCTGAGACAGGGAGGATTCGACGACATCCTTGTCAGCACTGAGGAGCCTCAATGACCAACTTCAGACGAAGGCTAAGAAGCATTGGCATTGGTCCCCCTTGACACACAGTGCCGGGAGCTCCGGGGCACGGAGAGATTTGGTCATGAGGACCGCTCCCCCTCCATACAAGAAGTGCCGGGGCAAATATCTCCATGCAACCAGGGCCAGCTTCCCATCTCGACCCCAGCAGCTCTGAAGACTGTCTCTGAGCCGACGCCCCAGCCTTTCCTTGTGTCGAGCCTTGATGAACTCATCAAGACCTTGCTCCCTGAGCAGCAGAGTGCATCGGCATCAAGGGTGCTTGTACCTGCCATGCCTCTAGTTGCAGCCCCACTAGGCCCTCAGCCTGCAGTGAGGCCTCCGATGCCAGTGTCATGTGCAGCCCCAGTGTCGACTGCTGCCCAAGCTGGCACTCCCTTGACATCGATGGAGAAAGCTTCTCCGGACTTGATGCAGGAGCCGACTCCTCGATGCCCCTCTCAGGACTATGAATTTCCTCCTAGAGAGGCTGTGACGATCCTGCTTCATGAGATCTTACTACATGCTCTCGTGCAAAATTGGGAGTCCCATCTGTCTGTCTGTCCGTCCCGGTACTACCCAAGAAAATTGACACCATGTACCGGTCTCCGAGTACCCCTGGGTTTGATAAGCCTCAGCTGCCTCATTATTTCCTGGCACAGATGCTCAAGGCCTCTGATGGCTGACCATGATCTGTCAGCATCAGCCGTAAAATAAAAAATAAGAAAAATAAGATATTGGGAGGAAATAACAAAGAAGGGACGAACTGAAAAGACAAATAACTTCTGTAACTTCTTACATGTCTAGTTTTCTACAGTTCATTTGGTTCTTGAGGCCAAAATAATTTATGAATTAATGAAGCATTAAAACTGTTCTTTTATGAGAGGATTTTATTTCAAATGTAATACCTTATAATGTTGAAATTGGAGGAAAACGGCAAGTACCCTAAGCTATTAAGTTCTCTTTAATTATGGAGTTGGTGTTTTCAATGGCAAGAGATTTCAATTCATCCACACTGTAATTAGTTTTATGTTATGGAGGTAATAAGTGGACATCATCTTTGTTACATGCCCAATTAAATTAAAACATCACTCTGGGTTGTGGCAGTAGAATTTCAGGTTAGCTGTTATTACTGTGATACGCACAGAATGTACAAAGTACCATTATGTGATATAACAGAGCTAAACAAATCCAGGTACCTGTGGTATTTTCCTGTCCTCAGTCTCTTTACTTGTTATTGCAGCCATTAATAAATAGCTGGTTGTTTATGTCAGTGTCATGCAGTGCCTGAACTTCCACACTGGTGTGTTGTTAGATATAAGACCGTGAGATCAGTGTGGCAGTTCAAGGACCACGTGGCTCAAACTCACTTAGAGCAACTTGGTTCTGACCAGGGTGGGAGCAATTGGCAAGGTGAGGAGCAGCACTGGAGATGCTGCTGTGACTGTCTGAAGTTGATGTATTTATTTTGTTTGGATTTTGCTCACACCTTTTTCATTAGTAGCTCAAGGTGAGTTACATTCAGGTACTCTGGATATTTCTCTGTCCCAGGAGGGCTCACAATCTAAGTTTGTACCTGAGGCAATGGAGGGTTAAGTGACTTGCCCAAGATCACAAGGAGCAGCAGCGGGATTTGAACCGGCCACCTCTAGATTGCAAGACCGGTGCTCTAACCACTAGGCCACTCCTCCACTAGCAGCATTCCATCTAGAGTCTCAAATAATGTCAACATTCCATGTAGAATCTCAAATAGTAGAAACATTCCATGTAGAATCTCCAATCGTAGCAACATTCCATATATTTATTTAGATTTTGCTCACACCTTTTTCAGTAGTAGCTCAAGGTGAGTTACATTCAGGTACTCTGGATATTTCTCTGTCCCAGGAGGGCTCACAATCTAAGTTTGTACCTGAGGCAATGGAGGGTTTTTGTACCTGAGGCAATGGAGGGTTAAGTGACTTGTCCAAGATCACAAGGAGCAGCAGTGGGATTTGAACCGACCACCTCTGGATTGCAAGACTGGTGCTTTAACCACTAGGCCACTCCTCCACTAGCTATGCCACTGCTCTATAGCAACATTCCATGTAGAATCTCAAATAGTAGCAACAGAATTTCAAATACTATAGTAGCAACATTCCATGTAGACCAACATTCCATATAGAATCTCAAATAGTAGCAACATTCCATGTAAAATTTCAGATAGTAGCAACAGAATCTCAAATAATTTATTTGGATTTTGGGCTCACACCTTTTTCAGTAGTAGCTCAAGGTGAGTTACATTCAGGTACACTGGATATTTCTCTGTCCCAGGAGGGCTTACAATCTAAGTTTGTACCTGAGGCAATGGAGGGTTAAGTGACTTACCCAATATCACAAGGAGCAGCCGCGGGATTTGAACTGGCCATCTCTGGATGTTAAGGGGATAGGTGGTTGACTGATGCTGACTAGCTGAGAGTTTAATGGCTGACACTACAGATGGAGGGCAGAGGGGGTGGAGGTAAAGGTGGGTATGGGTTTTTTTTCCCTTTGTTGACAGAATTGATGGACTCAAGTTGTTGACGTCATTGGATGACATACCTCTCTGACAGCTCAGAGCTAGTGTAAAGTTCTGAGTGGAGGAGTAACCTAATGGTTAGTAACATAGTAGATGACAGCAGAAAAAGACCTGCACGGTCCATCTAGTCTGCCCAACAATTTAAACTCATATGTGCTACTTTATGTGTATACCTGACCTTGATTTGTTTCTGCCATTTTCAGGGCACAGACCGTAGAAGTCTGCCCAGAACAAGGCCCACCTCCCAACCACCAGCCCCTCCTCCCCCCACCGGCTCTGCCACCCAATCTCGGCTAAGCTTCTGAGGATCCATTCCATCCGAACAGAATTCCTTTATGTTTATCCCACGCATTTTTGAATTCCGTTACCATTTTCATCTCCACCACCTCCCGCGGGAGGGCATTCCAAGCATCCACCACTCTCTCCGTGAAAAAATTCTTCTTGACATTTTTCTTGAGTCTGACCCCCTTCAGTCTCATTTCCTGTCCTCTCATTTTACCGCCTTCCCCTCTCCGGAAAGGTTTGTTTCTGGATTTATACCTTTCAAATATTTGAACGTCTGTATCATATCACCCCTGTTTCTCCTTTCCTCCAGGGTATACATGTTCAGGTGTGCAAGTCTCCTCATACGTCTTGTAACGCAAATCCCATACCATTTTCGTAGCTTTTCTTTGCACCGCTTCGATTTTTTTTTACATCCTTAGCAAGATACGGCCTCCAAAACTGAACACAATACTCCAGGTGGGGCCTGTTGAGGAGAGGGAAGTGCACCTGCTCTTGTTGCATAAGTTACAACATTCTGTCCGTAATGTGTGCTAACTGCAATGTTCAGTCCATGCCCGTTCTCCGCCCATAAGCCACCCAGTTCCCACTCCTGCCATGGTGTGTAGTTAAATAATGTGTGCTCTCATGCCAGTGCAGTAACCATGTGGGAAAGAGGAACCCAAACTATAATTACGTAATGCAGGTTCCACATTAGGAGCCACTGACCAAGAAAGGGATCTCGGTGTCGTTGTTGATGATACGTTGAAATCCTCTGCTCAGTGTGCTGCGGCGGCTAAGAAAGCAAATAGAATGTTAGGTATTATTAGGAAAGGAATGGAAAACAAAAGTGAGGACGTTATAATGCCTTTGTATCGCTCCATGGTGCGATCACACCTCGACTACTGTGTTCAATTCTGGTCGCCGCATCTCAAAAAAGATATAGTGGAATTAGAAAAGGTGCAGAGAAGGGTGACGAAAATGATAAAGAGGATGGGACAACTTCCCTATGAGGAAAGGCTAAAGCGGCTAGGGCTCTTCAGCTTGGAGAAAAGGCGGCTGAGGGGAGATATGATAGAGGTCTATAAAATAATGAGTGGAGTTGAACGGGTAGATGTGAAGCGTCTGTTCACGCTTTCCAAAAATACTAGGACTAGGGGGCATGCGATGAAGCTACAAAGTAGTAAATTTAATACGAATCAGAGAACATTTTTCTTCACTCAACATGTAATTAAACCCTGGAATTCGTTGCCAGAGAATGTGGTAAAGGCGGTTAGCTCGGCTTCCTAAATGAAAAGTCCATATTATTAAATTGGACTTGGGGAAAATCCACTGCTTGTTTCTGGGATGAGCAGCGTAAAATGTATTGAACTTTTTTGGGATCTTTCCAGGTATTTGTGACCTGGATTGGCCACTGTTGGAAACAGGATGCTGGACTTGATGGACCTTTGGTCTGTCCCAGTGTGGCATTATTTATTTATTAGGATTTATTTACCACATTCAAACATGAGCAGTAGGCAATTAAAGCAGTAAAAATATTTGAACAACAATACAAAGTATGGCATGGTTTACTACTTGCAATGACAACACAATATGTACTAGAACATTATAATTGGTAGTGTGGGGTAAGGCAAAGTTGTAACATATAGATGAGTAAGAAAGTAGGAAGAATTAGAAAGTAAGGTGATTGATTTGAAGAAAGTTGCACGTGAGGTCAGAGAGATGGTTAAATATTATCTCAGCTAGGGTAGGAGTGGATAAACATGTCCCGCTGCAGTATGTGCAGCCCGAGTCACTCCTTGTGTGTGTGAGTGAGACTAATGTAACCGTTACTACATTCATGCACTAACAGTTAACTTGTGGTAATTCTCGTGAACTCGTTAACATACGTTGGAAAGAGGACCCTTCATTTCTACCTCATTTCAGAATTTCTTTTGTCTGCTTTCTGCACTGCATTTAAAGTAACAGTACAGTGAATACCTGAAATATCAGCCAAAAACTGTTTCATACATTTAAATTAAAAGGACAGTCAAGTCATGAAAAAATTTATTTTGGATAATAAATTCACTTATACACAGCAGGCGTTTTTATAGCTATTGCCCTTTGCGTTCACATCACAATTCAGCAGACGTAAATTATAGGGTAATATCACAGTACATGGAAGGGATATGTCTAACTAAAAGATATAATGGGTGAATGCAGACACAGATTGTGAATAAGTATGTAAGTACATAAGTATTGCCACACTGGGACAGACCAAAGTCCATCAAGCCCAGCATTCTGTTTCCAACAGTGGCCAATCCAGGCCACAAATACCTGGCAAGATACCGAAAAAGTTCAATACATTTATGCTGCTTATCCTAGAAACAAGCAGTGGATTTTCTCCAAGTCAATTAATAATGGTCTATGGACTTTTCCTTTAGGAAGTCGACCTTCCGTTACTCCCCCAGTGGTCACTAATCCCCTCCCACCATCAAAAAACATCTTTAAAAATATTTCGTGCCAACCTCAGATGTCATGCTCAGGTCCATGACAGCGCATGCAGGTCCCAGGTGCAGTTTTAGTAGGTACTGCAGTGCACTTCAGACAGGCGGACCCAGGCCTGAAGTGCACTGCACCCACTAAAACCCAGGTCATCCCCGATTCTCTTCAGTGGTCATCTGGTCAGTTCGGGCACCTTTTTGCGCCTTGGTCGTAAAAAAAAAACAGGACCAGGTAAAGTCGTGCAAGTGCTCGTCAGGTACGCCTTTTTTTTTCCATTATAGGTCGATGACGTCCATGTGTTAGGCATGCCCAAGTCTCGCCTTTGCTACGCCTCTGACACGCCTCCGTAAACTTTGGTTTTCCCTGTGATGGAAAGCAGTTGGGGATGCCCAAAATCGGGTTTCGATTATACCGATTTGGGCGACCCTGTGAGAAGGACGCCCATCTTGTGATTTGTGTTGAAAGATGGGCGTCCTTCTCTTTTGAAAATGAGCCTGATAGTAACATAGTAAGTGACGGCAGATAAAGACCTGAACAGTCCATCCAGTCTGCCCAACAAGATAAAACTCATTTTAATCTCTTTTCTTCTGGTAGATATTTAAGATCTGATTCAGCAATGCGGCTGGCCCTGGGTGATGTCTGCACACTATGCTGTCAAGGTGGCTTAAGCATTTTCGATAGCTGGGTCTGTGATGTGGAATGCTTTACATGGTTATATGCGTTTAAGCTCCAGTGTGTTGCTATTTAAGAAGTTGCTAAAGACACAGCTTTTTGTTCAGGCATTCTTTACTGTATGATGGCCGCACCTAAGTATCAACTGTGGAGGACTGCAGCTTCGCATTTGTCTTTATTGTAGGGGTGGGCAATGGTTAAAGATTTTAATTGCACGATTAATCGCAATTAATCACGGCATGCATTTTGGGCATTTCTCTCGCCTTTTCCTACGGGCTTTCTCCTATTGAACACGATCATCTCTATTTCTCTCACCCTCTTTATTTCTTTCTCTCATTCCCCCTTTATCAGTCTTCACCCAGATTCTCTCATGCCCCCTTCATCAAGTTATTCCATGCTCCCCTCCCCAGCCTTCACCCAAATTCTCTCATGCCTCTACACCAAGATTCTCTCATGCCCCCCTCCCCACCCAGATTCTTTTATGCGCCCCTCACTGGCCTTCACCAAGATTTCTCTCATCCCCCCCGCCCAGATTTTTAAAAATGCAGACACTCCCCCTTCCCCTGTTTACCTCAACAGCTCAGGCTCTGGATTTTCCCTTCTTTCTCACTACCTCAACATACTTTTTCTTCCCCTGCATATCCGGGCTCTTCAGCTATATGAGCCGTGCAGGAAGTTGGGGAAGTCTTTCAGGACTTGAAACTGTGAGACTTCCCCAACTTCCTGCACAGTGCAGCTCATATAGTTGCAGAGCCTGGACATGCAGGGGAAGAAAAAGGACTTTGAGGCAGTGAGAAAGAAGGACAAAGCTGGAGCCTGAGCTGTTGAGCTAAATGTGGGATGCGGGGCGGGTCTGTGTTAAAAAAAATCAGGTGGCTATAACACATTAATAGCATTATTCACGCATTAATTGCCCACCCTACTTTATTGTATTACTAGCCGTTAAGCCCGTTAAAACGGGCGAGTATTAGTCTGTTCTTTTTTCACGTCTAATTCCCTCTCTCCCAGCAACAAGGCCTCCCCCCCTCCCTCCCAGCTCCAAGGCCCCCCTCCGTCCATCCCTCCGAGGCCTCCCTCCGAGCTTCAGGGGCCTCCTGGCCTCCCTCCGAGCTCCAGTACCCCTCCCTTCGAATTTTAAGTCATCATACCGCGTCGGATTACAGCAGCAGGCAGCAGCAGTGAAAAGCGTGCGAGGTGTGCGCTTCAGGAGCCTTCCTTTCTCTGTCTCAGCTGTGGTCCCGCCCTCATTTCCTGTTTCAGCAAGGGCGGGACTACAGCTAAGACAGGGAAGGGAAGGCTCCTGATGCGCTGAGCAGCTCGCACGCTTTTCACTGCTGCTGCCTTCCGCTGTAACACGACGACGGAACTTAGATGACGTTTACAATTCAGAGGGAGAGGGACTGGAACTGGACGGGCGGTCGGGGCGGAGTTTAGGCGCTCCACGCGGGGCCCCCTTGAGTGCGAGGCCGTAGGCGCTCACCCCGCCTCTGGACTGTTGCTGTCTGAACGTTCGGGCTCTACTGCATATTTGCTGGTGAGTCGGTCACTTGTCATTTATATAGATTGATATTTTGTATGGTCTCTTTTGTATATGTATTTATGGTAGCCGCTTAGGTTTTAAACGGGTTCTAAGTTTTTAACATAAATAAATGAATGAATTAAAACCTCTCCACTCTGTTTCCATGTCAAGGTCTACAGGAGTCATGGTATTTAGAAGATAAATCCAGGGTTGGTTTACCTTATTTAGTATGGAAATAACATCTTCCCTATACCAATTTTCCTTTAACCTATGTGATAGCTTATTTAAGAGAGTGGAAAACATGTCCAGCAGCTGTGCAGCATTGAACCAAAGGAACTCCTTACATCCCTTTGCTAATATGGGTGCGATGCTTAGTCAGGCAAATGGGTATCATCTGTGTGGTATAACCAACATGTAAAAGTAAACAGGGGCAAATAACAATATCAATGACATATTTAGGTTGACAATTCCTATAGTACATCATGAAAATATCCCCTGTGCAACCAGGATGAAAGAATGGCACAGAGTTTGTAGTTCAGGCATGGAGACTATTTCACATTGAAGCATAGTATACAGGACTTTATCATCTCATCCTTCAATCTTTGGCCCTTACAGCATGGAAACTGAGAGCCAGTGAATTAAAAATCTTTGTCTTAAAAAAAATTTAAGGTTTATTAAGTTACATAGCAGCATAGTAGATGATGGCAGATGAAGATCCGATCAGCCCACCAAGATGGCCAGAGCCACACACGCCACTCCATGCAGGTTATATTAGAGTTGCCATTAAAGCCCACTCCAGCCCATCCAAATGTGTCTTTCCATAATCAGGGGACAGGCTGTAGAAGTCCGCCCTCTGTTGCCTTATTTGGGACACAGACCATCCGGCACCTAACTTCCCACCTACTGGAGTTACTATCTTTTCGTTCTGAATAAATTCTCTTTCCATATAAGGATCCTCTGTTTATTCTACACATTCTTGAATTCTGTTGCCTTTCTTGTCTCCACCACCTCCTTTGAGAGGTCATTCCATGCATCCACCGCACACCCATTTTCAGCAAAAATTAAAAAAGGTATTTTTTACAGGTGCACTGAAAAATGATTTTGCACGCGCCCAAAACACGTGTCTACACTACCACAGGCCATTTTTCAGCGAGCCTTAGTTAAAGGGCCCTGTAGACATTTCAAAAGGGGAATTGAACATCTTTGTCCAAAAAGATGGACATTGAGAATTAGACCTGCTACTTGGGATGTCCTTTTGAACAGCACTGCACTGGAATGATTAGGGGAGGTCATTTTTCATCCCCCAGTTGTTGGTTTCCCCCCTTCCCTGAAAGCAACATAGGCAAGGGGTACTGGGCTCTGTAATGCCTCATGTAAAGCATTTGTAATTCCATGGAGATTGTCAGAAATAAGAATGATTGAATATTTTGACATCCAACAAACGGGACTTAATAAGGATCTGGGTTTTCTAACCCATTATAAACCATAAAGCTGTATTTCTCTGTTTATTTCTCTGTTTATTACCCTTCTCTCACCTACCAACACCCATCCTGTTAGAATATCAATGAAATGCTTTGATGTCCCCATGCGTACCCCCACCCTCCCACTCTGTCAGACTGTCAAAGTAATGCTTTGATGTTTCTCTTATATATACTATCTGCTACTGTAACAGGATTATCAGCTAGTAAATCAGGAGACAAGAGGCAACAGGTTCCAAAGGCAAGACAGCTTTTATTGCTAGCAATGTACAGCACTGAGTTCAGTCTCAGGATACTGTATCAGAAATCAGCTGACACTCACATTTATACCTCCCCTGTGGGCCTGCGCATTAGGCCCCTTACACATCACAGTTGGCATGCGCAGTAAACATTTGTAGTTTTGTAGTTCTTACAGTACATACACACGTCATAACACTGAAATGATACTAGCAAAGAAAACGAAACTTATCACCCTGTTTTAGCACACACACACATAATCACACAATGCTTCTTTCACAGAGTTGATAAGGCTCAATGGAGCTTAAGGCTCAGAGATGCAGGGTGGGGGTGGCGACACTCCCAGACTATCTTTTATTCATGTAGCGTCTACGTGCAGGCTGGTTTTGTGTGCAAGCCTTGGCTACTAAATGTTACAAGCGGTTATCTACTGCACCTGCATCCTGTCTCAAACAGTTATTCCAGCAACTTTGGTATCTTGCAAGCAGGAGCTGACAGTTTGTAGTTAAGGCACAGTACAAGAGAATATAAAAGTTCTGTAAAAGTTCAGGTCTGGAATGTGGTATAAAGAAGCCAAAGTCCTTGATTAAATATGCACAGGTCTTGAGGTAGTCCCGTCAGTCCTGATCCGGCACCGATGCAGGCCGGATCCGGCCGCCACTCCTACACTACCACATTTGCTTATTTCCGATCTGACGAAGAAGGGCAACCTTCGAAAGCTAATCAAGAAATGTATTAAGTTATGTCCAATAAAAAAGGTATCATCTTATTTTCTTTTCCATGTTTTATTTTGTTTGATTTCTATTGATAACTTAATTCCATGGAGAATGTCTTATGAGCTACTGATGTAAACCTAAGGCATGTTTTCTGTTTCGATGTGAACCATGGTGAACTTGGTAGAGGATACGGCGGTATACAGACAATAAACTGATATTGATATCTGGGATCTGCGCCCAAATTTGGGCAACCTTTATAGAATCCAGGGGTATACTTATACACGTGTATTTCCTAAATAAGCACGGACATTGCTATTCTGCCATAGCTGCCCTCAGATTTTGCCCTGGGAATGCCCATGTACAGATCACATAAAAAGAATGTGTTGTCTTGCGGTGTGCCTATGTTTATGTGTGTATATCCACATGCAATTTTATAAGAGCCTGCTTTCATGTTTAAAACATGCTTTACATATGGAAAAAGCTCTCTAGAATGACCCCTATTATGGAACTATTGGCCCTAAGGCAGATTTTGACTCATCACTGCTTAATGGTTGCCTTTTCTAGTAATGCAAGAGAAGAGTAGTCTAATATGGTTTGGTTGCTGACAAAAGAAAGTTCAAAATGTATGTGTCTAATGATATTTCTGGCAATAGCATCTAGTCCAGTTAAGTGAGATTGCTAGAATAATATGAAGTAAGTTTAAAAAACATGAAAGTGTGAAGCTTGCTGTAGTAGCAATAAAACATATCGGGCTATTCTTATACTGAAACTTTAATTAAGTGCTTGAGCTCATTCAGCCTTTGATGTTACACAGTATACCCAGGATACATACTGTAATCATAATCTATTAAAATATTCTATGTTGTATGTTAATATTGCATTAATTCTGCATATACATATTTAATCAATTAATTTTGTTGCAGACAGATGCATACTAGGAACGTTACCCTCACTGCCAAAAGCATTACAGTTAATATACTTTGACCAAATACTCTTTATCTTTTCAGCTTTCAAGATTTAAGTTCTAGTGTTAGAAGATACAGTAAGGGCTTTGAAATCTGACTGGTTGATACTTAAAACGATTTAACCGGCCAGAAATATTCGCTGACCAGTTAAAATGCTTGTTTGGGGCCATCTGCTAATTTTCAGTGGCACTTAATCTGTTATCTCTGCTAAAAATTAGCAGGTAGCACCTAAGTGAAAGCTGGTTATCATGGGGGCATTGTGGGGGCGGAGTCAGCACTTGGCCGGTCAAGTGCCAGTATTCATCATTTAACTAGCGAGGGTAACTGCATAAATGGGACTGCATAAAACCAGGGCCGCCGAGAGCCGGAGCCGGGCCCGGGACAAGGCCGCCCCCGGGCCCCCCCACCCGAGGTCGCTGCCCATCTGAGATCGCCAGGCCCCCCCGCCGCCCACCCACCTGAGGTTCCCGGGCCCCCTCCACCCGCTATCGGGCCGGGCCCTCGGAACTAACCTTAAGCCTCCTTTCACTTCGCAGCAAGCAGCGGCAGGGCAAACCTCTTCTCCTTCCTTCTGTGCCCCGCCCTCGCGGACGTTACGTTCAGGCGAGGGCGGGACATGGAAGGAAGGAAGGAGTGGCCTGCCCTGCTGCTGCTTGCTGCGAAGTGAAAGGAGGCTTAAGGTTAGTTCTGGGAGTGACGGAGGGCGGGCCAGGCGGCGACAGAGGGCGGGCCCCGGGACTTTTGTCCCCCCTGTTCCCCCCTCTCGGCGGCCCTGCATAAAACACAGTCATATCTTTATGTGGCTACTTAACTTCTGAATATCAACTTAAGCAGCCACGTGTTAGCCAGAGCCCCATAAACTGGATATTCAATGGCCTGGCATTTACTATCTGGGAATAATGCTGCTGTCCGTCAGCAAAACGCTCACCATTGCCAGCTGATTATTTACCTTTGAATGACTAACAGGATCTTTTCTTATGCTAGGAAGATGATGACTCTGTTGAAGTAGGAGAGGGGCTAGATGAATGGGCACAGCACAAGACACTGATCAAACCATTAGATCAGCTGGAGCTAACTGAAGCTGTGAGTATTTGTTGCCGTTTATTTATTTATTTATACATATTTGACATTATTTTAATAAAACGCAGCTATGAAATTAGAATATAACTTGTCATAAAAATGTTTTTCTGTCAAAGCCTCTTTGATTTGCTTATGGGAGGGGTGAATAATCTCTATATAAAAAGTCTTTGGCTGATAAATTCAGGATAGGTTTAAAGGAGGAATTGTAGGTTATTGATAGAATTAAAAAAAAAAAAAGCAAACTTTATCAACTAGTCTCCACAGCATTAACAGATAGCCTCTAGCAGGCACAGCAGGACCTAGTTTAGTCTTCAATCCCGCCCCCCCCCCCCCCCCCAACTCCTGCCCACCTCTAGCACAACTCTTCATTTATAGTTAGTTGTTCTAATTAGGATAATAAGGGAGGAGTGTTCTTACAGAGTTTTAATTACATTTCATTACTTTCTAAGAAGAAAACACTAAATAAATCACACAATCCAGCAGCAAGACGGGTTCTTTCCAGTCTTTTGCATTGAGTGTCACATGTATGATTATTTCCCAGTTGGTGAGTGGTTACGTGTGTGTGCCCGATGCAAAGAGTTCCTAGCTCTCAGAGAATGGATCCATTCTCTTGAGGCTAGAGTAGCAGACTTGGAGTTGCTGAGGGAAACAGAGAGGTACATAGAGGAGACCTACAGAGACATTGTAGAAAAGTTCCACCTCCAGTCTGGCCAGCCCCTGTGCTGTTTTGGAGGAGGGAGGTCTCCAAGAAGGAGAGCATCACCCTGGTGAAGTAGGAAGTACTCTGTAGCCAGGACCTGCCCACCAGGGGTTGCACTCTGTCTCTTGCAACTAGGATATGTTTCAAGAACTTCTTCCCTGGTGGGAAGGGTTAGGGCAGCTGTTGTAGGTGGTGATTCAATCATTAGGCATGTAGATAGCTGGGTGGCTGGTGGATGTGTGAGGATCACCTGGTCACTTGCCTGCTTGGTGCGAAGGTGGCGGACCTCATGCGTCATCTTCCAATGTACCGCTGACTCCCAGCGAGTAGGGTTATCAGTGTTGTGTGATCTACTAGATTGAACGTGTTTGACATGTTCAATTGCATTAATAGCATATTCTGACCTTGTCTTTAAGCTTCTGAACTTTGTTATCAGAGTGGTTAGCACCATTTGGGTGCTATGTTATAGTCTGAAACCTGACTGAAATTTATGTAGAATTAAGAATTTTGTTAAGTATTTCTTTAGTTGTTGAGTTACCAATCCCTCCATTGTTTTGGTTAATAGCGGTATTGAGGCCACTGGTCTGTAATTTGTGAAATTACTGATCTTGTTGGTTGTATTCTCGGGGATTGGAGTGAGAATGATTTTGCCTTTATCTTTTGGGAATTGTCCTTCTGCTAACATGTATGTGATTCTGGTGAGTTTTCCATCATGTAGTTGCAGCATTTGTCTAGCAGACATTTCGCATGTGTGTATTTTGTCAGTAATGCTTTTACTGTGCTCATTTGGGTGGTTCGAATGCGAACTAGATTCTGTCTGCCATGGTATGGATGTTGTTGGTTTTGCAGTCTTGTAGGAAGTTAGTGATGGTTGTTTGTGGTATCGCAAGGTTAGATCTTGTCTTTGCTATGTTTGAAATATTGAACTAACTCGTCTGCAGTAGGTGGTGGTCCAGTTGATGCCAGTATGTCCTATGTTTTCAGTAGCTTGTTCATGAGTATGAATATTTCGTTTTGTATTAATATGTTCTGGATTCGTGTATATGTTGTAGTATTCTGCTTTGGCTTTCTTTATATTGTGTTTATATGTTCTTATAGCTTTTCTCCGTATGTCTTTGTTTATTTCTGTTTTGTTTGTGGCCCGTGTTCTTTCTAATCTCCTGCATAGTTTTTTCATATGCACTAGCTCATCATTGAACCAGGGTCTTGGGTGTTTTTTTATGTCTTGTTTTTGTTTTAAGTGATGCTATTTTATCCAAGGTGTTTTTGCATGCTTTATCCCAGTTCCTCATGAAATAAATGTCATTTGGTTCAAAGTTACTATGTTCATTCATTGCTGTTATCCAGAAGGTGTGGTTATCCATCTTCCCTCTGGTCGTGAATGTATGTGGTGATCTTGGTTTTCTGTTCTTTCCATTTGCTTTCCATTGCAATGTAAACGTAAGCTTGCGGAGGCCTGACCACGGTACCTCTTCCCATTTGTGGTCCTCTATTGTGTGATTGCTTTAGCTGGTAACCTGTGGGCTAGCATGTCCAATAGGTGGCCTTTTGTGTGGGATGAGGTGCTTTGTACTGTTGTGAAGTTCCACTGGTTTATGAAGTTCACTAGAGTTTTGGTGCTAGTGTCGTTCTGTTTGTCTAGGTTCAGATTGATATCACCAATTAGTAGGACGTTTTGTTGGTTTGTGCAGGTGTTTGATACAAAGTCCATGAAATCGTCTTGGGCATTTTTCCAGTTACCTGGGGGTCCAAAGAGCAGTATGATACATAGTTGACATTCGAGTGTTGTGTCAGTGATTTGCGTGCCAAAATTTCAGTCGCTGAGGATAAATGTTTAGCGACAGGCTAAATGGTGAAAGTGGATTTGTATATTATTGCAACTCCCCCTCCTATCTTTTTGTTTCTGTTGATGTGTATTGTTTTGTATCCTGGTTGGCATAGGCCCAGCAGTACTGGGTTATCTTCTAGATGTAGCCATGTTTCTGTTATGAGTAGTAATCCTAGTTTTTCCATCTCAATCCAGTCTCTCAGTAAGGCTGTCTTGTTGACTGCTGATCGTGCATTTATATATGTTATGGGTATCATGGTGTATGTGTTGTAACTGATTTTGGTGTGTTTGATAATCTGTAGTTGTTTTGTCTGTGCGATCTGTCTATGTTTAGATTGTGATCTTGTGTGTTGTTCTGGCTTGTCTTTCTGTTGGTTTTGTCTCTAGTTTGTTGTGGAGAGCATAGTCACCAAACAACTAATGGAATGTTTAAACACCTTCTTAATCTTCTACGAGTCTCAATCAGGTTTTAGACCAGGATACAGCACTGAAATAGTTCTAGTAACGCTACTTGCAAAATTCAGACAAGAAATCAGTAAAGGCAAAAAAATTCTCTTCAGTTCGAAGCGCTTTCGACATGGTCGATCACTTGATACTACTCGACTACTAGACAAATTTGTCATTGGAGAGCCCATGCTAAATTGGCTAAAAGGCTTCCTAACAACTTGATCTTACTAAGTAAAAATGGGCAACACAACTTCCACGCCCTGGAAAGCAGAATGCAGTCCCCCAAGGCTCACCATTATCCCATCTACTATTCAATATAGTGATGATACCCCTAGCCAACACACTTGCGAAAAACGGCTACAACTCATTCATTTATGCTAACAATGTCACAACATACATCCGGTTTGAAAAGGATTTATCAGAAATTAAACACAAAATACAATCGGGCATAAACATCATTCAATCCTGGGCCTTTGTCTTCAAGCTCAAACTCAACAAAGACAAAACCCAATGCCTGCTATTAACCTCACACCACCGCAAAGACAACACGCCATCAATTGAACTAGAAGGATAAAAACTACTGATAGAGGATTTATTTATTTATTTGTTCTTATATCCCATATTATTCAAAAATTAATTTCATTTCAATGTGCTTTCATATATAGCTCAAGGTGAGTTGCATTCAGATACACTGGGTATTTGAGAATCCTAGGAGTCATTCTAGACCAGGGACTGACCCTGGGAAAACAAGTTGCGAAAGTCACAAAAAAGCATGTTCAACATGATGTGGAAACTAAAATAAATAAGAAACTGCTTTACTACAGCCATCTTCCGTACGTTAACTCAGACCATGGTATTGACCCACATGGACTACTGTAATGGAGTATATGCGGGCCGTAAAAATTCAATCCTCAAATTACACACAGCCCAGAACATCGCCGTGAGACTCATCTATGACAAACCCAAATTTGAAAGAGCTTGCCCATTGTTAAAAGCTCTCCACTGTCTCCCAATCAAAGCATGAACATCATTCAAAGTATGCACACTAGTCTACAAGAATAATCTATGTATCAGCACCAAACTACATGACAGCTCTAATCAATCTTCCAATACGGAACTCAAAACAAGACACCCGTAACTACCTGACTTTCCACCCCCACCCCCTCCGCAATGCCAGGGCATCAAATACAAAACTGCACACGCTTCAAACGTCACCTGTCTAGGCTCACAACTCTGGAATGTGCCACCTAAAGATCTAAGAAACATGACCAATATATATGAGATTTCAGAAACATCTAAGGCCTTCTTCTTTAAAAACCACTTCCAGGAAGACACCGCATAAACAAACAATCAAATCGGTCAATCCTAACCAATCAGCCAAATGCCACGTTCAACTAGACCTCATCTTACATACACGAATGCTATAAGGATTATGGCTATTAAAAGATCCCAATGGGAATAATCTATTATTCGTCGATCCGCTCCTTCTTCAACACTAATTGCCGCCAGCATAATCCCACATAGCTGTATTAATTTAATGTGTTCTCAGATTCAGATGTACTCGCTATTAACCCATGCTATGTTCATTCACAAATTGTATCTTTACACCTTTATTTGTAAGCCACATTGAAACAACTAACTGTTGCATAATGTGGGATATAAATGACACAATAAACAGTATTAGTACTACTAATCATTTCTATAGCACTACTAGAGATACGCAGTGCTGTACACATTATATACAGGTACTTTCTCTGTCCCTAGGGGGCTCACAATCTAAGTTTGTTTGTTTTTTTGTACCTGGGGCAATGGAGGGTTAAGTGACTTGCCCAAGGTCACAAGGAGCTGCAGTGGGAATCGAACCCAGGCCACCAGGATCAAAGCCCGCTGCACTAACCATTAGGCTACTCCTCCACTCCGTAATAATAAACAATAAAAACCTGTGGCAGCCGCGGCACCAAGCAGCACAGCACACAGCAAAGAAAGGGTCCACTGAAACCTTGGGATGACTTCACGAGAAAAGGCCCTTTTCTGCAATAGTGTCCTCCATTCCCCCCTCACTTCAGGGCAGGCAGGTTGCTGGCATTTCTGATCTCTCCCTTGATCACTGCTTTTGCTGCAGGTTGCTACCAGCAGACAGTGATCAAGGCAACTGGGGAGGGATGGAGAGGGACAGAGAGAGAGAGAGAGAGAGAGAGAGACACTGGAATCAGGGACACTGGATGGAGGGAGAAAGAGGTGCAGGTGCTGCTCTGATGGACCAGGGTGGGGTGGTGAAAGGAAGGACAGACAGACACAGGCGGAAAAGTTGCATGACCCTAGAGGGGGAGGGGAGTTATAGATGTGAACCAACTGGAGAGAGAGGCTGGATCAGGGAGGAGGAGAAGAAACATGGAAAGATGCTGGATAGCATGAAAGAAAGTGAGAGAGAGACTCGAAGCCAGAGTGGGGGAACATTAGGCCTGCTGGATGGAGGGGGAGAGGTGCAGGTGCTGCTCTGATGGACCTGGGTGGGGTGGGGAAGGGATGGATGGATGGACAGACAGACAAGCAAAGATGCAGGATCCTGGAGGGGGAGGGAAGTTATCATGTAGACCAGCTGGAGAGAGAGGGGGGGGATAGAGAGAGAGAGAGAGCATCTGGACTGAGGAAGAAGAAGAGACAGGGAGGGAGAGGAAATGCATGCGCTCCGCAGTCCACTCCAGTGGGCGACTCCCGCAATGGACTGTTGGCTATGCCCCTGCCTTTAATCGTGATTAAAACTTTTAATTGAAATGGAGCCTTAATTTCAAACTCTGGGCACATTAGGCAACCAACCTACCCATTGCACCATGAGGCCGCATTTTCTTATAATGCAGGAATAAAGGAAATGACCCACTTATGACTTAGTTGTATGAATAATCAGAAAAGTTCTTTTAATATTACAGTACAAGATGCATGTCTGGGTTTTATAGAAATTCTCTTTGTCCACTGATGTAGTCAGGACTTTTTAAATCTCCCTTCCTAAATGTATTAATATTTGGATCAATATTAATCAGCTAAACTGAAACATAGGAACTACTAAGAGAATCCTGTCTGATGAGTTGATCATTGCTGCTCCCTAACCTCAAAGAACTGAAAACTTTTCCAGAATCCTTGATGCCATTAACATCTCAAATGTACCAACAAGACTGTCATTGCAAATCTTTCTCGAACCTCAACAAACAAACCATTGGGTCTTAAAATTAGGTACAGTAACAGTTTTAGGATATTATCAAGCTCCATGATTAAAAGACATCTGAGATATTTCAGTTTACCAGAAAAGCGTCCACTTTTTTTGATAGTATACAGTACCTTAATATTGGGTTAAAGTCTCAGAGGTTAAAGTTGGGAAGCATTCCAACTCATTCCATTCAACTGCAGTAGTTAAAATAATGTTCCGTACTTGCCAATACTTAATCTGATAAACCAACACTTCATTTGCTTTATTACACTTTTTATAAAAGGTTTATTGATTTTGCTTGAGAAGCTTATTGGCTCTTTCCACCATTGGCATGTTAATTTGGTCCTTAGAAATTTGTCTAACATACAGGCACTCATATCTTATGTATTACTTTCAAAAAAATTTATTCTGTTTACAGTAACATTCTGTGTGCATAGATCATCTTCTTTCTAAGAACATAATATAAGAATAGCCATACTGGGTCAGATCAATGGCCCACTAGCCCAGTAACCTGCTTCCAACAGTGGCCAATTCAGGTCACAAGTACCCGGCAAAAACCCAAATAGTAGCAAGATTCTATGCTACAGACCCCAGGGATAGCAGTGGCTTCTCCCATGTCTATATCATAGTAACATAGTAACATAGTAGATGACGGCAGAAAAAGACCTGCATGGTCCATCCAGTCTGCCCAACAAGATAAACTCATATGTGTATACCTTACCTTGATTTGTACCTGCCTTTTTCAGGGCACAGACCGTACAAGTCTGCCCAGCAGTATTTCCCGCCTCCCAACCACCAGTCCCGCCTCCCACCACCGGATCTGGCACAGACCATATAAGTCTGCCCACCACTAACTTCGCCTCCCCACCACCAACCCCTCTTCCCCCACCTGCTCCGCCACCCAATTTCGGCTAAGCTTCTGAGGATCCATTCCTGCTGCACAGGATTCCTTTATGCATATCCCACGCATGTTTGAATTCCGTTACCATTTTCATCTCCACCACCTCCCGCGGGAGGGCATTCCAAGCATCCACCACTCTCTCCATGAAGAAATACTTCCTGACATTTTTCTTGAGTCTGCCCCCCCCTTCAATCTCATTTCATGTCCTCTCGTTCTACCGCCTTCCCATCTCCGGAAAAGCAGATTATGGACTTTTCCTCCAGGAACTTGTTGTTTTTAAACTCATATATGCTAACTGCTGTAATACATCCTCCGGCAATGAATTCCAGAGCTTAACTATTTGTTGAGTGAAAAAAATATTTCCTCCTATTTGTTTTAAAAGTATTTCCATGTAACTTCAGTGAGTGTTCCCTAGTCTTTGTACTTTTTGACAGAGTAAGAAACCGATTCACTTTTATCTGGCCTACACCACTCAGGAATTTGTAGACCTCAATCATATCTCCCCTCAGCAGACTCTTTTGCCCCCCTCCACCATATAGTGGTGGAGGGGGGCAAAGCAAGGTGACTGAGCACCATCCCTTGGGCTCAGACTTGGTCAAACTCAACTCTGGATGTTTTTGAAGAGTAGATTATTGTATACTGCTGTACGTAAGTCAGTCACTATTTGATGTGTATAAATAGCCATTTACACATTTTCTACGGTTAAATATTTCTGTAGTAAAGGTAGAAACCGTTTTTGTTTTTTTGTGTTCTCTTTTATTTCCTCTCTGTAAATATGGTAACCCTACTATACTCCATATGATTCTAAAGTATCTGCGCTACCATTAAATCTTGTCTTATGTTTCTTCTGTGAAGAGTGCAAGAATAAATATTCTTCTCTAAAGTGCATAGTGCAAAAATTGTTTATTGTCTTTGGGTGACGATAACTAAAATTGTTCCTCTTCTTCAATCTGAGCCTTGCAGGGTCTTTAATAGTGTACAGACCACAGCTCTCCCGCAGCCTCCCTATCACCTATCAACGCTGGAGGTGCAGCTTTTCTATTTCTGGTTTGAACTTTGAAAATAACGTAATTTTGTCTTTCTAATTGCTTCTACAATGCTAGCTTGTGAATGAGTTCCTTATGTCTGAAATGCATATCCTTTCGTTCGGCCAAGAAGCGCTTAGGGGAACAATGAGCCTTCTTCATCACCAGATCCTTGGGTAGCTGATATTCTTTGAACACTGAAATTAGCATTTTTCCCCACAAAGAGTTAAATACTGGCTGTCATCTACAGCACTGATCCAGAGTATTGCCTCTTTGGTTGGGTGGGGGGGGGGGGGGCAGATTTTCATTGATCCCTTTTCCTCGCAGATCTTCTGCAGCACAGTTTTATGTATGGCTGAATTTCCGCCATCAATTTTCATTCTATTATGTTAGGCCTTCCAATGGTTTTCTTTATTTAGTGGCCACCACAGAAGTTTGAGCATATGAGAAAGGAAGAAGGGAACCATCATGGTGCCATCTTGAAATGGCAGGAAACAGGCATCCATTCCTGTTTTCCACGTTTAATTTCTTTAA
Organism: Microcaecilia unicolor; assembly: GCF_901765095.1. Taxonomy (NCBI): domain Eukaryota; kingdom Metazoa; phylum Chordata; class Amphibia; order Gymnophiona; family Siphonopidae; genus Microcaecilia; species Microcaecilia unicolor. The sequence continues at coordinate 26,382,854 of NC_044032.1, read as the reverse complement.
CTTCTGCAGTGGAGAATGTCATTATCTGTTTAGTTGACAATCTGATTAGATAAAGATCTGACAATAGGCTGCTGCTTAATATATTACAAAACACAAAAAAGGCGGAAGACAACCCAAAACAGACCAAAAACAAAGGAGTTAGAGCGCCAGAAAAGTTTAATAGGACCCTACACGGTCCGTGTTTCGGCCAGCAGGCCTTCCTCAGGGGTCCTGAGTCTGACGTTTATAGGTATTCCTCCAAGATATTCGTGAGACAAAACTGAAAAAGCTAAAAAACTGTCCAAGATCATTCCGTGGTCTCATAGGGCACTAATGACCTGAGTGATCTGCAAGCACTGCCTTCTATATATTACACCACTTGGCAGTAACTATGGCCATCTTTGATGGCCTCCTTAGATCATCCTTTTTAGCTGGTTCTTCTTGATCAATAACTTTTTTTGAAGCTCCAGAGCATTGCAAAGAAGAAGGCGATAAAGATCTGACGCCACATTGGGACAACAAGCATCTTGCCATGAGCATTCTTAGTTACTTCTAATGCCTATTTCAGTTCACATTTGTTCAGAAAGTAAAAAGCGTCTGAAGTATCTCCTGTTACTAAAACAACAGAGTAGGAAACGGGCAAGCAAAGCATATAGCTGGAATTGTGTACTTTCTCCTGACCCCTGTCATGTCGTTCAGAAATCATTGGGATAAATGGTAGAAAATCAGAACTAAATCATAATAATATTTTGCTTTCATAGAAATGTGATAGATGATGGTAGACAGACTATCCAGTTTACCCGTTTAATCTCATCCACTTGGTTAAGGATGTTTCTCAGCTGCCAGCTACTTGGAAGATTAATGCTCCTTATCCGAGACAGTTTTGGCATCTTCATTCTTTTGCTCTACTACCCATAGACACCAACTTTTCAAAAGGATTGGGGCTGCCAAACAGAATATAAATTACCCCTCTCTCCTTGGACACAATGACTGAGCTTGCTCTGTACCCACAGAACTAGCTCCTATGCTACCATCTTGGGTAGATGGATCATAAAAGATCCTTTTTATTTCACATTTTACACTTGACGTTCCCTTTCCCATGTATAACCACAAAGCTTTGTAATAATCTAAATAGCTACTAGTGCCACTGCCTGAATATCCTGTTACTTAGGCCCCTGTGGCCTTTCCAGATGATACCCCACTACTACCAATCTGCTTCACTGCCGAGGCTGGTCTAAGAGGAATTGCGGAGTGGCCTAGTGGTTAGGGTGGTGGACTTTGGTCCTGGGGAACTGAGGAACTGAGTTCGATTCCCACTTCAGGCACAGGCAGCTCCTTGTGACTCTGGGCAAGTCACTTAACCCTCCATTGCCCCATGTAAGCCGCATTGAGCCTGCCATGAGTGGGAAAGCGCAGGGTACAAATGTAACAAAAATAAAATAGATACTATTGGAGATTCTACATGGAATGTTGCTACTATTGGAGATTCTACATGGAATGTTGCTACTATTGGAGATTCTACATGGAATGTTGCTATTCCACTAGCAACATTCCATGTAGAAGGCTGCGCAGGCTTCTGTTTCTGTGAGTCTGACGTCCTGCACGTATGTGCAGGATGTCAGACTCACAGAAGCAGAAGCCTGCGCGGCCACATTGGTGATCTGCAAAGGCCGACTTCTACATGGAATAGCAACATTCCATGTAGAATCTCAAATAGTAGCAACAGTGGAGGAGTGGCCTAGTGGTTAGGGTGATGGACTTTGGTCCTGGGGAACTGAGGAACTGAGTTCGGTTCCCACTTCAGGCACAGACAGCTCCTTGTGACTCTGGGCAAGTCACTTAACCCTCCATTGCCCCATGTAAGCCGCATTGAGCCTGCCACGAGTGGGAAAGTGCGGGGTACAAATGTAACAATAATAAAATAAAAATTCGAGTTTTATAGACATAATTGCAAATTTAAACATCATCAGTAATATTTATATAGGGGTCAGAAACCCCCTCTTATGGTTCATCATTGTTGATTCTACATCGTGTGTGTCCTGTTGATTACTATAGGTTCTAAACCACCCACACTGATTCAGCTGTGATTGAACTGCCAGACAGCCCAGCCGAGCCTCTAATTTGTAGCCTTCTAGGCCAGCGCTGCTTCTACCCTTTATTTCATGTCTTCATCAGTTTTACCCAGATGCTACCAGCTGTATGTGGCCTGCTATGTTTGCTAGGGAGCAGATCTGCCAAGTCTCCTGCTTTCAGTGGGAGAGTCCTACTTTTGCAAGGCATCGCGCCGGTATCTCCTATAAGCGGTCTCCCCTTCCAGCGGTGGCAGGAGAGGCCTTCCTAAAAAGTGATCTCTGCTGCCGCTAGTCCCACAGCAGCAGGAAGTGACATTTTAGGAAGGCCTCTCCCGTTGCTGCTGGAAAGAAAGGCTATTGCTGGTGCCGCTGTGGGTGGGCCTGGGTGGCGTTTACGGGTAGGGCAGGCCCTAAATCTTCCACATAGGAGGTCGGCCCCCATTGGTATCCCTACTACTACTACTACTATTTAGCATTTCTATAGCGCTACAAGGCGTACGCAGCGCTGCACAAACATAGAAGAAAGATAGTCCCTGCTCAAAGAGCTTACAATCTAATAGACAAAAAATAAAGTAATCAAATCAATTAATGTGAACGGGAAGGAAGAGAGGAGGGTAGGTGGAGGCGAGTGGTTACAAGTGGTTACGAGTCAAAAGCAATGTTAAAGAGGTGGGCTTTCAGTCTAGATTTAAAGGTGGCCAAGGATGGGGCAAGACATAGGGGCTCAGGAAGTTTATTCCAGGCGTAGGGTGCAGCGAGACAGAAGGCGCGAAGTCTGGAGTTGGCAGTAGTGGAGAAGGGAACAGATAAGAAGGATTTATCCATGGAGCGGAGTGCACGGGAAGGGGTGTAGGGAAGGACGAGTGTGGAGAGATACTGGGGAGCAGCAGAGTGAATACATTTATAGGTTAGTAGAAGAAGTTTGAACAGGATGCGAAAACGGATAGGGAGCCAGCGAAGGGTCTTGAGGAGAGGGGTAGTATGAGTAAAGCGACCCTGGCGGAAGACGAGACGGGCAGCAGAGTTTTGAACCGACTGGAGAGGGGAGAGGTGACTAAGTGGGAGGCCAGCAAGAAGCAGATTGCAGTAGTCTAAACGAGAGGTGACAAGGGTGTGGATGAGGGTTTTGGTAGAGTGCTCGGAAAGAAAGGGGCGGATTTTACGGATGTTGTAAAGAAAGAAACGACAGGTCTTGGCAATCTGCTGGTTGTGAGCAGAGAAGGAGAGAGAAGAGTCAAAGATGACCCCAAGGTTTCGAGCTGAGGAGACAGGGAGAATGAGAGAGCCATCAACAGAAATAGAAAACGGGGGGAGCGGGGAGGTGGGTTTGGGGGGGGAAAATGAGAAGCTCAGTTTGGTCATATTTAATTTCAGGTGGCGTTGAGACATCCAGACAGCAATGTCAGACAAGCACGCTGAAACTTTGGTTTGGATGCAAGGTGAGATATCAGGGGTAGAAAGTAGATTTGGGAGTCATCAGCATAGAGATGGTAGGAAAAGCCATGGGATGAGATTAATGAACCAAGGGAAGAAGTGTAGATAGAAAAGAGGAGGGGACCAAGAACAGAACCCTGAGGTACGCCGACAGGCAGAGGGATAGAAGTAGAAGAGGATCCACCAGAGTGAACACTAAAGGTGCGGAGGGAGAGGTAGGAAGAGAACCAGGAAAGGACAGAGCCCTGGAATCCAAGTGAGGACAGGGTATCGAGAAGTATGCTGTGATCGACAGTGTCAAAAGCAGCGGAAAGATCAAGAAGAATGAGGATGGAATATTGACCTCTGGATTTAGCCAGTAATAGGGAGTGCTAGGCAGGTTTTTATAATTCTGAATCATCTGCTTATCTTTTGCCCAGTGACGTACCAAGGGTGGGGCGGTCCGTCCCGGGTGCACGCTGCAGGAGGGGTGCAGAGAGCAGCTGCTCGGCTGTCGGCTCTGCCGGTTCCCTGCTCCCTCTGCCCCGGAACAGGAAGTAACAGCAGAGGGAGCAGGGAACCGGCGGAGCTGACAGCCGCACAGTTGCTCCCAGCAGGTAAGAAGAATGTACTAGGGGGGGAGGGGGATGACGCTGAATCTCAGAGGGGTGTCGTGCGCGTAGTGGCGACCCACCACGGGTGGCAGCGAACCAAGGAATACCACTGCTTTTGCCTTTTAGGGGGCAATTCTATAAAGAGGCACCATAAAGTGACAGGTACCTATAGGGAGTAGGAGCTATTCTATAAGGTAGCACCTAAGTCCCATAATGCCTAACTGTGTATAATGTACGTGTGGGTGAAGAATTGGCAGGGCATGAGCATGTCTCCCAGTTAGGCACATAGTTTATAGAATACTATATGTGCGTCACTTGGTGCACCTAGACATGCCAACTTACACCTGCCATTGACATGGTATAGGAGGGCATGCCTACGTCAACCTTACATTAGTATTCTATAATGGATTCTTGGTGCCATGATGCAGTGATAGAATTGGTGCTTAGCACACAGCTTTAAACTGAGATGCCAATTTTGCTTGTTCTATGTGCTCCAGGACAACATTTCTATGAACCTGTGAAAAATTATTTCTTGACACTGGTGAATGGTAGGTAGTAGGATTGGCTGCACTGCAAGCTTACCAAGCATTACAGCTTCAATCATTTACCAATAATGCTATAGTGACAACAGAAATGCATCTTAAAATACAGATACATTTAGATAAATAGATTTAAAAAGAGCACCAAAATTGGAAAAAACATCTTTAATATTGCTTTTGCTTGATTAAAAGACGTGTTCTTCCAAGATAAGCTGATTATACATAAAATATAATACTAATAATTTCAAAAAGAACCTGGTATATTTTTTCCTACTAATATTTACGTTTTGGAAATGTAGCCCAGAACAATATTTGTTTTTTTTTTTGTTTGTTTTAACAGGAATTAAAAGAAGAATTCACTCGTGTTCTTACCGCCAACAATCCCCATGCTCCTCAGAACATTGTCAGATACAGTTTCAAAGTAAGTTACAAATGATTTATTAGTTACACTTGGAACAAAAATGTTGATTGTGGGTTTTGGTCAAAGGGAAATGAAAATTATTGGCAAGGCAATTTTAGTCTTCATGAAAAATGACTTCCAGTAATAATAAATTAAATTGAAAGACTAGGAAAGCAACAAGAAAAAGTTGCCCTATATGCTACAGATCGCAGCTGCTAAAATGGCTGCACTCAGTTTAAAACAGGTTTTTAATTTTAGCATTATTGCAATCTCTGGGGCTCATTTTTGAAAGAGAAAAATATCCAAAGTGTCAGCACCATTTGGACTAATTTCTTCTCAAAACGTCCAAATTAGTATTTTTGAAACCTATTTTGCAGACGTTTATCTATGCATTTTGCCTGCAATGCGTCCAAATCACAAGGGGGCATTTCAGGGACGTTTTGAAGGCAAGATTAGGACATGCCTAACACTTCGACATTTTATAGCTATAATGGAACAAAACGAAACGTCTGTGGCAAAAACGTCAACGTTTTGGTCTAGACCCGTTTTTATAATGAATAAGGCACAAAAAGGTGCCCCAGATGGCCACTGGAGGGAATCAGAGATGATCCCCCCCCTTTACTCCCCAAGTGGTCACTGACCCACCCCCACCCCCCAAAAAATGTGAATAAAAATAGTACTCACCAGCCTCTATGACAGCCTTGGATGTTATAGCCAGGCCCATTAGAATAGCATGCAGGTCCCTGGAGTAGTCTAGTGGTGGGTGCAGTGCACTGCAGACAGTTGGACCCAGGCCCATACCTTCCCCTACCTGTTATAATTGTGGTGGAAACTGTGAGCCCTCCAAAACTCACCAGAAATCCATTGTACCCACATATAGGTGCCCCCTTCATCCATAAGGGCTATTGTAGTGGTGTACAGTTGTAAGTAGTGGGTTTTCAGTGGGTTTTGGAGGACTCTGCAGACAAGATAAGGAAGCAACGGTGAGATGTGTACCTGGGAGCATTTATATGAAATCCACAGCATTGCCCCTTAGAGTGCCCTATTGCTCTCTTGGGATGTCCGAGAACCACAGTCTGCTAAAAATGCTGGCCCCTCCTACATCCCAATGGCTTAATTTTCTACATTTGTACATTTTTTTTGGAAATGGTCTGAAAAAAAAAAATACACACAGGGTACAAAACCTTGTTATAAATGTTATTTTTGAAAAAAATATATATTTTGTGGTTTCAAAAATGGTTATGTTTTCTATTCAGATTTGGGATATTTAGTAGAAAACATCTAAAGTCTGAGTTAGATGTCATATTGAAAATACCCCTCCACATATCTGTGCCAAAGTTAGGGTAAAAGTAATTAATGAGTTTTACAAAAACCTGGAAGTTAATTTGCAGTGGCTTGGTGCAGGGGCGTAGCCAGACTTCGGCGGGGGGGGGGGGGGGGGGGGGGGGGGGGGGGGGGGGGGGGGGGGGGGGCAGAGCCCAAGGTGAGGGGGCACATTCCCCCCCCCCCGCCGACCCCCCCCCACGCCGCCATTTTTGAGCCCCCCCCCCTCCGCCGACACCATCTTTGACCCCTCCGCTGTCGTCGCCAACCCTCCCCCGTCGAGTACCTGTGCTAGCGGGGGTCCCCAATCCCCGCCAGCCGAAGTTCTGTGTCTTCACTGAAGACTCTTCAGCCCATCTCTGGGTCGGCACGTTGCTGCAGACTGCTGCAGCAGCTGATCTGATTCTGCAAGTGGGAAGCCGATTCTCTTTGCGTGGTATGAATCGTCCTGACATCCTGCAGGATGATTCATACCACGCAAAGAGAATCGGCTTCCCGCTTGCAGAATCAGATCAGCTGCTGCAGGCTGCAGCAACGCGCCGGCCCAGAGACGGGCTGAAGACACAGAATTTCGGCTGGCGGGGATTGGGGACCCCCGCCAGCACAGGTACTCGACTGCGATGGCGACGGGGGAGGGTTGGTGACGCCGGGGGAGGGGTCCAGGGCCAAATCTGAGGGGGCCCAGGCCCCCAGGCCCCACGTAGCTACGCCACCTGCATGGTGACCACATAAAGTTAAAGGTATGTATAAAAGTAGGATCGATGAAAATAGATATAACTTTAAGGGGGTAATTTTTTTAAAGGCTTCTTTTACTAAACTGCTCTAGTGATTCCCGGTGCAGCAAATGTGCCGCAGCCCATGCAGGAATTGCTAGTACAGTTTAGTAAAAGAGGCCCTAAAGGTTTTATCATACGTAAATGGCCTGTTATCAAATTACCCCAAGGTGTATGTGTGTAAAATTGCAAGCTTTACCAAGAAGACACTCATATTTATATGACCCATATGGGCATGGTTCGGTGTGCGGTTTGAATGAAGTACAGGCTATATATACTTGCACCTGCTCCCAAGCAGTCGTAAATATTTGCAGCTGCATTTCACTCATGATTTTGCCAGCCTTTGTGAAGATATTTTATTTGGCAGTTTGACCCCTAGAGGTAAAAAATGAATACATCCACTTCAGGGGTTGAACAGTGACATTTTGAAGTCGGGAGCCAACTGGGCAGGGGCAACTGGAGATTGCTCCTGCACTGGCCACTAGAGAAACACTTTGGAGGTGCTAATGGGAGATGGATGCCTTTGCCAGTTGAGCCTGTCAAGGGGGTGGGGGGGGGGGGTAGGGTCTTATTTGTTCCCATAACTGGTCCTTTATAAAAGAATTTTTGTATAGCTTCAGATAATTAACATGTGGCACACAGTTGTTCCTTCTGTAACCAGTCTTAGAACATTCAACTTCTTTAACAGTTTTTATTCCCCCTCCATCTCTCCTATCAAATTATTTTGTGCAGGTCATCAAATAATACTTCATATTGTTCTCCCACGTGCACCATTTCAAGAAATCTATCCCCTCCCCTCCTCCTTCCTCTTCAGAACCAGGGTAAGAGCCATAGACCAATAGCCAAACCTCCCCTAGCACCTAAATCTCTCTTCCACATTTACCTTACCCCTATCTCCCCTAATGAATCTATTCTCCCACCTCCCTTTCTTCCTGACCAAGGTTGTCCAGCATTTCCTGTCCTGGTCACCAGCCAGCATGCCCAGAGAATATATTATTCATCATGGCAGGGGATACTGTGGGTCCTCATTGTTCATGGCTAGCATCAGACTTGGCGGGAAGTTTAGTGTTTCTAGAGAAGAGGAGTGTGGTGTTTCTAGAGACAAATCTTCCTTTGCTTGGTTTTCCTCAGTTTCCATGCAATTGAGCAGAAGAATGGTCCACTGTTGCCCAGTTAATCTCATTCTGTGCCTTAAAGGGGTAATTATATAAGGAGAGCACTAAGAATATTTATAAGTAACCTGAATACTGGCCTGAATTCACATATGTGGTGGTGTCTTGGCACTCTTCAGGTGTTTTGGCACTCTTCATGAGTTTTAGGGCCTTCCAAGCAATCTGGAGTGCTGTGTTGGCCTTCTGTTGTTCCTGCACCTTCCAGCCAGTATTATTGCTGTTTTAACCTGCTCGCACTCCTTTAAGGTCATTCAGACATACTTTTCCTGTTTTCCCCTCTGCCTCCATCTTGGAGTCTTTCTGCCAATGTTGGCGGTATTTTACTGTCCTCAAAGTGCCTTGCTGTTCTCCCACCAATTTTGGTGCTGCCCTCTTCTACTACCTTCAGGTGTATTTTCTGCTGTTTGTGTCTTTATAAGTACATAAGTACATAAGTAATGCCATACTGGGAAAAGACCAAGGGTCCATCGAGCCCAGCATCCTGTCCACGACAGCGGCCAATCCAGGCCAAGGGCACCTGGCAAGCTTCCCAAACGTACAAACATTCTATACATGTTAGTCCTGGAAATTTGGATTTTTCCAAGTCCGTTTAGTAGCGGTTTATGGACTTGTCCTTTAGGAATCCGTCCAACCCCTTTTTAACTCTGCTAAGCTAACCGCCTTCACCACTTTCTCCGGCAACGAATTCCAGAGTTTAATTACACGTTGGGTGAAGAAAAATTTTCTCCGATTTGTTTTAAATTTACTACACTGTAGTTTCATCGCATGCCCCCTAGTCCTAGTATTTTTGGAAAGCGTGAACAGACGCTTCACATCCACCTGTTCCACTCCACTCATTATTTTATATACCTCTATCATGTCTCCCCTCAGCCGTCTCTTCTCCAAGCTATATAGCCCTAGCCTCCTTAGTCTTTCTTCATAGGGAAGTCGTCCCATCCCCGCTATCATTTTAGTCGCCCTTCGCTGCACCTTTTCCAGTTCTACTATATCTTTCTTGAGATGCGGCGACCAGAATTGAACACAGTACTCAAGGTGCGGTCGCACCATGGAGCGATACAACGGCATTATAACATCCTCACACCTGTTTTCCATACCTTTCCTAATAATACCCAACATTCTATTCGCTTTCTTAGCCGCAGCAGCACACTGAGCAGAAGGTTTCAGTGTGTTATCGACGACGACACCCAGATCCCTTTCTTGGTCCGTAACTCCTAACGTGGAACCTTGCATGACGTAGCTATAATTCGGGTTCTTTTTTCCCACATGCATCACCTTGCACTTGCTCACATTAAACATCATCTGCCATTTAGCCGCCCAGTCTCCCAGTCTCCTAAGGTCCTCTTGTAATTTTTCACAATCCTGTCGCGATTTAACGACTTTCAATAACTTGTGTCATCAGCAAATTTAATTACCTCGCTAGTTACTCCCATCTCTAAATCATTTATAAATATATTAAAAAGCAGCGGTCCTAGCACGGACCCCTGAGGAACCCCACTAACTACCCTTCTCCATTGTGAATACTGCCCATTTAACCCCACTCTCTGTTTCCTATCCTCAACCAGTTTTTAATCCACAATAGGACATTTCCTCCTATCCCATGACCCTCCAATTTCCTCTGTAGCCTTTCATGAGGTACCCTTGTCAAACGCCTTTTGAAAATCCAGATACACAATATCAACCGACTCCCCTTTGTCCACATGTTTGTTCACTCCTTTAAAGAATTGAAGTAAATTGGTCAGGCAAGATTTCCCCACACAAAAGCCATGCTGACTTGGTCTCAGTAATCCATGTCCTCGGATGTGCTCTGTAATTTTGTTTTTAATAATAGCCTCTACCATTTTCCCCGGCACCGACGTCGGACTCACCGGTCTATAATTTCCCGGATCTCCCTTGGAGCCTTTTTTAAAAATGGGCGTTACATTGGCCACTTTATGCCCTTCTCATGGTGGCTGGTAGTCATCTTATCATCGTAAGTGCACTTTGCCCTTCTTCTGATGTTATGGGGTATTGTGACACTCTTGATGGCTTGTAGTGATGTCACTGTATTAAAGATGCCTGCCAGCATGTTTCAAGTAGGTTTAGCTGGAAATGGATGGAAAGCCTCACTGTAACATAAAATTGCTTGCCCCATAGACTTCAGTGGGGACGAATGAGACAATTGCATGAAAGATTTGGTGTGCAAAGACTAACCAAATGAGATTTGGGATGAATGCTAATTGACATGAAATTTTTTGATGTGTGCATCCCTACAAAACAAATCAAATCAAAGCCATATCAATACCTATATCTCATTTAATAGACATTTCCTTAGCGTCCCTCCGGACCGACCCAGAAAGTGACTGAAAGGATTGTGCACACCTTCTAGCAGGTGGAGACTGAGAACTCTGACTCTCGAGAGAGCCCTGGCTATCTAGATGTAGATTCAGTATTCTCAGTCGCCAGCAGGTAGAAGGTGGTGAGCCCTTCAGTCTCTTAATTTTTCTCTTTCCTCTTTCTAATTAAAAAACAAAAAAAGAAGAAGCATCTTGAAGTGAATTATTTCTTACAGAACATGGAGATAGTTTTTATTTTTTAGGTCTTCTTTTCTTTGCACCAGTGTCTCTTGGGTTTAGCAGAGGCTGAGACCCGCAGGGGTTCTCTATACACCTCAGGGGTGTCACACTCAGGTGTCCGAGTTCCTTTTCCCCCTGCCTCCTCCCATTGTCAACATTTGTGCAGGCAAGAGCTATTTGGTGGAAGAGTGTTTGGAGGCCTAGGAGAGACAGCCACTTTGTTTTAGGCAATGAGGAAAAAAACGAACAAGCATGGCAGGTCTGTTTCTGCCTTTGCTGTTTATTATTGAATTCTTCAGCTCCGAGTGAGTGGTTGTGGTCTTTTCTCCTCTAAACGGGTGCTCGTTTACAAAAAAAAAAAAAAGACTGTGCTATGGTGGAAACGCTGTGCCGCTGTGCTGTATGTCAGCGCTGGGGCCTCACGGCGACCAGTGTGTGTAACTACTGCACCACTGTGGAAACGCCGTTGGTTGCAGTTTCTTCTGAGTCCGTATCTTTTTTGGCTGCCAGGGATTCTGCTCAGCAGGATTCGGGTGTCCATAAGTTGCAGGCTCCCGTTTTGGCAGGAAACTCCACCATTTTAGAGCAACAGTCCATCTCAGGGGGACGGTGTTCTTCTCTTCCGCTACACTTGGCTTAACCTTTTTTGATATTGGGGGCTGAGCAGACAGGAGTTCTTGATGGGGGAATTCCCTCCTGAATTTCTTCTGCAGATGTATAAGGCTTTTCTTTTGCAGAAGTCAGGCCCAGTTTCATTATCTTCTTCTGGGTTGTTGGAGAAGCAGTTGTCCTCTGCTAAAAGACCTAGAGTTTCCTGGGATCTGGAGGAGGACCATATTTCAGACACAGATCTGGAGATGCCTTCTCTTGATGAGGATGATTATGTGGGAGACGCACAGTTTTCTGAGCATACCCGTACAGTGGACCTGGACACGGAGATGTTACTCCCTAGGGAAGACCCTTCAGTGGTAAGAATTTTCATAAGGAAGATTTACAGGCGCTCATCTCATTAGTTTCTTCTACTCTGCATTTTGAGGAAGAATCCATGGCCATGGAGGGCCATAAGATGGATCTTCTGGTAAAGGGTATTAGAAAGCCTGGCAAGACCTTTCCTATGCATCAAGACGTCAGAGATATCATTCAGACACACTGGGATGTGCCGAATTCTCCATTCTTATTCTCATGGTCCATGATTCGTCTCTGGTTCCCAATCAGGACAAATCTCTCCTCCGGCCTCCTGTGGTTGATGCAGTTGTCTCCGCTGTTACCAAAAGAAATGCAGTACCCGTGGATGGAGGCATGGCTCTTAAGGATGTTCAAGATCACCGTATGGAGACTCTATTAAAGAATACTTTTGATGTCTCTGCTCTGGTGGTTCAGGCAGCTATTTGTGATTTGTTGGTGGCCAGGGCTTGTTTTCACTAGTCTAAGAGAGTGTTAAAAGAGTTGGACAAGTTAGTTAGGAGTCTAGGGGATACTAAGGTGCTTCGACTCCCTGAGGATCGTTCTACGTCATATGGTCGCGGTCTTTTTTCTGCTCGAAGTCGTGGCCAAGATTTTCGGCGGTTTAGAGCAGGCAGGATAGCTACTGCTCCCAGAGGTCTTGGTTCTTTCAGCGGTTTCAGTCATTTCATGCTGCTCGGCATGGAGGCAGAGATGCAGGATCCTCCTTTCAGCCCCCAGCCTGTCCCTCCCGATGAAGGTGTCCAGGTCCAGTCTCTAATTTCTGTGGAAGCTCACTTAGCACAGTTTTCCTTAGCGCCAATCCGGACCAGCCCAGAAAGTGACTGATAGGTCTTGGAATTTACAAGATGACTCTGATTCGGATCCTGATATAGAAATACCCTCTTTGGAGCACTCTGATGTAGGTCAGGGAGACTTAGCGGAGGAGGCATGTTCTCAGATGGATTCGGGGGTAGACCCTCTTATACCCGGAGAGGATCCCGCGGGTATTATGTATTTTTCATAAGGAAGACCTCCAAGAATTAATCTTCCAGGTATCCTCAACTTTGCGTTTTGATGAGGATGACACTATTATGCATATTTTCAAAGCACTTAGCCTTCCAAAGTTCCATAGAAACCTATGGAACTTTGGAAGGCTAAGTGCTTTGAAAATATGCCTCTATGTTGCCAGAGGTACCTCGCGCAAGGTGGACCTTTTATTGAAAGATGTCCGTAAACCGGGGAAACCATGCACCAGGATATCAGGGACGTTATTCAGGCGCAGTGGGACGCTCTCGACTCAGTGTTTAGACTGTCTAAGTCGATGGTGAGGCTTTATCCGGTTCCGGAAGTAGATAGAACTCTTCTTAGGCCTCCTGTGGTAGATGCAGTGGTTTCAGCAGTAACTAAGCGAAACACAGTGCCTGTGGATGGGGGCACTGCTTTGAAGGATGTTCAAGATCACCGTTTGGAGGCGTTCCTAAAGAGTAGCTTCAATGTGCCTTGGTGGTGCAGGTGGCTATTTGTGGTTCCCTGGTAGCTAGAGCTTGCTTCCGATGGTCCGAAAGAGTTTTGGATCGGTCTTCAGATGATTTGGCGGTCGTGGACGCCGAGGTCGCGAAGCTGGAGATGGGTTCAGTGTTCTTAGCGGATGCTTTATATGATCTGTTAAGGGCCCCAGCTAAGTCTATGGCTCTTGGCTTGGCTGCTAGGAGGTCTCTGTGGCTTAAAGGTTGGGCTGCGGATGCGGCTTCTAAGTCAAAGCTCAGTAAGTTCCCCTTTAGAGGCTCTCTTTTGTTTGGTGATGACCTGGAAAAGTTGGTTCGCAGTCTGGGGGAGACTAAAGTGCCCAGACGTCCGGAAGATAGGCCTAGAGTGTCGGGTCATGGTGCAATGTCTTCCCAAGGTCGGGGTAGGCATTTTTGTCGCTTCTGATCAGGTAAGACGGCCCCAGCTCAACGCTCCCGTTTTTTCCAAAGAGGTCAATCCTTTCGGGGAGATGCATAGAAGAACCAAAGACTCGGGTTCATCGTTTCAGTCTGCTTCCTGCCCCGCCCAATGAGGGTGTCAGGGGTCCAACCTCTGGTTCCGGTCGGAGCGCGGTTGACGCAGTTTTTCCAGAGGTGGACTCAGATTACCTCTGACCAGTGGGTACTAGAGGTTATTCAAGAAGGGTATGCCTTAGAGTTCACGCAACATCTTCCAGACAGCTTTTCTGGAGTCCCCTTGTCTAAAGGACTAAAGGAAAGCAAATTATCAGGTAAGGCCTAATTTCTCCTTATTGGAGGTAGGCCTAGATTACCTCCAATCAATGGGTTCTTAGAGTTTGCGCATCATCTTCCGGATGCTTTCCTGGAGTTTCCCTGTCTTTCATGCCTCAAGGTGGGCGCAGTCGGGGATGCTCTGGGAAGGCTTCTCAAATTACAGGCTGTTTGTCCGGACCATTCATCAGAAATCAGACAAGGTTGTTATTACATTTACTTTGTTGTCCCGAAGAAAGAGGGTTCTTTCTGACCACTTTTGGACCTCAAGGCGGTCAATCGGACCCTCAAGGTCATTGGCTTCAGGAGAGCATAACTACACTAAAAGTAACCATCCTTAATAATAGAACTACCGTGAAACAGTATAAAAAATATACACATTTAACAGCACTGGAATTCAAATACCAGAGATATAATACTAATGATACACCTAATAAGCACACTTTAGAACGTTCAAATAACATAGTGTGTCAAATCCCTGGGCTCAGGGCTCCTTAGACTTCTGGGCTGCTGCCAAACTCCCAGCTTAACAGAATTTCATAACTCCAAGTCAAGGCCTCAAATTGATCCTGTGCAGGATTTTCTCTTTTATTTGGACCCAAAATATTTCCATACTTTTATGCAACAACACAAGAAGTCAAAACAAAAGGCACATTCCAGTAAACAAAAAGTTAACAGTCCCCATGGCTCCAAATATTTCAGGGAAAATCTTCTTAAATGATATCTTCATGGGATTCCTCTTAGGCCCCTCTGTTACAGGCTGGGTCTCTCCCCACCTTTCCTTCAGTCTGGCTTAGCCACATTCCTCACTTCACACCTGCCTTTAGATAATTCTTGACTCTAGTCCAGTTTGTACTTCGGGGTCCTCGCTGCCCCGGGTTAGGTAGCCCGTTTACTCTCTCCCAGTTGTCCAGGTCCTAGAGAGTTTCCGCCTTCCTTCCTTCTCTTCTTCCTTCTTCCTTCTTTTTTTCCTTCCTTCCTCTGTCCGCAAAACCTTTTTCTAGAGCAGAGGGCTGCCAGATGGTACTAGAACTCCATCCTTCTCCCCCCCTCCCCCAACCAGGGGATGACATCACCATCCCTCTTACTTTCTATGGGGTATAGGGCTGGACTACAATTCCCAGAAAACCTAGCCACATTCCCAAGGCTCTAGCTACTGTGGAGTCAGGAAGCCTATTCACCCCTTCCCCCACTGATCACAGATATACAGCTTTTTCCCTTTTACAGGAGCGCTCTCTTGCTTCTCCCAGGAAGGAATCCCTTACAAAGCATTCCCTGGAGATTAGCTTCTCTCCTTTTCCGTGGAGGACACAAAAACCCTACACTCTGCTTTGGGCAACAGACACACAGCCCCAGAGCTTCCCACTCTTGGTCATTCTTTCCAGGTAAGAGCTTGTTTGCTGACATGGCTCCCCTCCTACTTAGTGCTGAGGTTTCCTTTACAGGCTCCATTAAAGCGGCACCACTCCAGGTTTTGAGCTGGTGTTTCCCCATGCCTTATGGGGACCTGTAGTAGGGCTTTTCCCCATTCTCATGACAAAGCTCTGCCAGTGGCGTACCAAGGGGGGGGGGGGGCGGTCCGCCCCGGGTGCACAATGCTGGGGGGGGTGCCGCGCGCCGGTCAGCTTCCTTCGTTTCCATGCTCCCTCTGCCCCGGAACAGGAAGTAACCTGTTCCGGGGCAGAGGGAGCATGGAAACGAAGGAAGCTGACTGGCGCGCGGCACCCCCCCCAGTGGTGTGCACCCGGGGGTGGGGGGGTTCTTTCGCCGGGGTGGGGGGGTTGCGCTGCACCCGGGGTGGGGCGCATCGCGATCCGCCCCGGGTGTCAGCCCCCCTAGGAACGCCACTGAGCTCTGCTACTGTCTTGTCACAATAGATACGATGCTAAGATTTCCTACAGTACGGCTTACCATATTGCTGAGGATCCAAGAGCAGATATATGATGGGAACAAGATGCGTGATGCAGTTGGGATAATTTGATGGTTAGGTAAACTCAAGCAAGTTCTTTGTATAGTTAAGCAAGAGATAGGAACTGTTCTAAGTGACAGTGTGTGTAGCAAGCTAGTCTAGGTGCAGAATGAGTGTATAGTCAGTCACCCTATGTCAGTGGTTCCCAAACTTTTTCGGTTCACGACACCCTTAGTATCTGAGCAGTTTTTTGCGGCACCCTCCCCTCCATCCACACAGGTCTCTACTGCGCCCCCCACCACACATCATGTCCAATATTTCTCCCTTTCTCCCTCGTACACCATCTCTCCCTTCCCTCCATGTCTATGTCCAACATTTCTCCCCTTGACCCCCATATATAAGATTTCACCCCTTTGCTTTATCTCTCCCTTCCTCCCCCCTCCAACCCATGGCCAACAATTATGCCTCTCATTCCTCCTGCAGCATCTCTCTTTCTCTCCCCCACCCCATATGGTACCTGTTGCTCTCCCAGAAGCCTGCCCTTTGCCGTGTCCTGCCCCGGGTTAGCAGCAGGCAGCGTGTGGGAATCGCTGCCTCAAACCCGCTGCAGCAGGAGCAGCGCTGTTAAGGGTGTAGTTGCAGTACCTTGCTCAGCAGCGGCGGCGGCAGGCAGGATTCACTGCTTGAGCAGTCTCTTGCAGGGCCCTCGATTCACTGTGGCGTGTTCGTGCCCTTATCTCATCTCCCTCCACGGCACCTCAGTGAGTTCGCCACGGTGCACAGTTTGGGAAACGCTGCCTTATGTATTGGGAGAAGAGCCAGTCTTTCACCTGCTTCCTGAAGTAGAGGTAGTCCCGAGTGTCTGCGAGATATACTTTGGTGCCATTGGATGCTGCTGCCTATTTGTATGTCTGATTTATTTTGCTGTTTACTGAAAACACTCTCTAAACAATTTCTGTACTGAATTGTTTTCCCTTTAAAATCTGCCTTTTTCAGCAGCTCCATAGACAGAAGCAAAGAAAGCCTTTAATGTGGGAAAAAAAATTCAGATAATCAAAATATTATGTAATACTTGCAATTACTTCCCTAGTTACTTTCATATTTTCTATTTCTGTGAACTGGAGTGGAGTTAGCAAAAAAGGTGGTTGCTAAGCACTACTGGCACTTGTAATGATATATCACGAAAGGGCAAATGCTCATTTGCATCTCAGTACCCGGAATGTTATTCTGCCCTTGCACAGCTGTCGCACTGCTGCACTAAGCCTCACTTCTGCTCTGATCGGAATAAAAAGTCTATATGCAATCAGGAGAACACTGAGGATATGGTGGTGGACGCTTGGATTGCCCTCCCGCGGGAGGTGGTGGAGATGAAAACGGTAACGGAGTTCAAACATGCGTGGGATATGCATAGAGGAATCCTGTGCAGAAGGAATGGATCCTCAGAAGCTTAGCTGAAATTGGGTGGCGGAGCAGGTGGGGGGAAGAGGGGTTGGTGGTTGGGAGGCTAGGATAGGGGAGGGCAGACTTATACGGTCTGTACCAGAGCCGGTGATGGGAGGCGGGACTGGTGGTTTGGAGGCGGGAAATACTGCTGGGCAGACTTGTACGGTCTGTGCCAGAGCCAGTGACGGGAGGCGGGACTGGTGGTTGGGAGGCGGGAAATACTGCTGGGCAGACTTGTACGGTCTGTGCCAGAGTCAGTGATGGGAGGCGGGATTGGTGGTTGGGAGGCGGGAAATACTGCTGGGCAGACTTTATACGGTCTGTGCCCTGAAAAAGGCAGGTACAAATCAAGGTAAGGTATACACATATGAGTTTGTCTTGGGCAGACTGGATGGACCATGCAGGTCTTTTTCTGCCGTCATCTACTATGTTACTGTGTTACTAGACGTACACAGCACTGTACACATTATATAACGGGTACCTTCTCTGTCCCTAGAGGGCTCACAATGTAAGTTTTTTTTTTTTGTACCTGGAGCAATGGAGGGTTTAGTGACTTGCCCAAGGTCACAAGGAGCTGCAGTGGGAATCGAACCCAAGTCACCAAGCTCAAATCCCATGGCACAAAGCAACACTGCATAAAGGGGTCCTCTTACCAAGATGCGATAGGGCTACTGTGTGGGTAGTGTGTGGCAAAATAGCAATACCGACAGGCATGCCCAGGCACCCTGTTGTAGTTTTGGTTTTGCCTCATGTTATTTCCCACTCTAGAAAATATTTTTATTTTCTAGCATGGGGGGGGGGGGGGGGGGGGTGCTGGGAGGTAGACATTTCCAGCAGTAATCGGGCAGCGCAGGCACATTGGAGGCAGTAAGGGCTCAGGCAGTAATGTCCAGGCACTAATTTGGAAATCAGCGCATGACCATTAATAGAAAAAAAAATTGAAATTCAGCCATTTTTGAGCTGTGCTAAAAAGTGGCCGGTGCGAGCGGGAAACCCTCACGCTATAACTACCGCCAGTCACTTTGTAGCGCAGCTTAGTAAAAGGACCCCAAAGACAGGACTGACTTTTATGCGGTCCGATATGGCCTCTAACTTAGGCGGTTAAGTGCTGAATATTGGCACTTAAACACGTAAGTGCTGACTGTGCCCCAGATCACTCTCAAAATAGCCGGCTCTCAGTTTAGCAGTCTGTGGTGATATTCATAGACACTCACTGGTCATGTGCTGCTTAATATCAGCAGGTAGCCCTGCACAAGCAATTTAACTGGCCAGGAGCCCCGCTGGCTAAATCCCATTTTGAATATCGACCCCTTTCGGGCAATTTTATAACTGGGTGCCTCCAAGTAACTGAGCACCAATTCTATAACAGCGTCTGTGCACCCAGATTCTGCTATAAAATATTAGCATAAGTCAGCCTAAAATGAGGTACTAACAGTTATGCCAGATGTAAATGTTTGCACCTTGGTATTCCATGATCTGTAAGTAACATATAGTTTTCTATATGTTAGGTACATAACATGTCTATGCCCCTCCCATGCACCGCTCCACATGTACCTCCCAAGGAGTTACATGCTAATGTATCTATGTGCATGTAAATGACAATTATCTTGGCACTTAATGCGCGTGTGGTGCGTGTAACTATAAGCACACAGTTAATGAAGGTTCTTTCATAAGTATAATTATTTAATTTTCTAAAAATAAAGCTTTAGAAAAGTCTGCTGGTTAAATAATTGTACAGAGTTTATGCTTGATTAGTATACGCTAATATTCAGCAGAACGTAAGAGTAACCATACTGGGTCAGACCAATGGTCAATCTAGCCCATTATCCTATTTTCCAAACAGTGGTCAAGCCAGGTCACAAGTACCTGGCAGAAACCCAAATCGCGGCAACACTCCATACTACAAATCCCAGGGTAAGCAGTTGCTTCTCATGTCTGTCTCAGTAGCAGACTATGGACTTTTCCTCCGGGAATTTGTCCAAACTTTTTTTTAAACCCAGATACTCTAACCGCTGTTACCACATCTTCCGGCAAAGAGTTCCAGACCTTAACTATTTGTTGAGTGAAAAAATATTTCCTCCTATTTGTTTTAAAAGTATTTCCATGTAACTTTCTCGAGTGTCCCCTAGTCTTTGTACTTTTGGAACAAGTAAAAAATCGATGTACTTCTCATTCTACACCACTCAGGATTTTGTAGACCTCAATCATAAAAATATAGGGCTCTATATTGAGCCAACAGTGGTCAGAAAAAGACCCAGGGGCCGATATTCAGCTGGCAGGAGGCAGCTCGCATAACTGCCACAGTCGGCGCTGACCACAGATATTCAGTGTCAGGCCATGTACAGAAGATGGTAAAGAGATAAGTAGGGTGATGTCATCAGCGTAATTATAATAGTTTATACCTAGATTATCTAAGGTATTTTTTTAGTTTTCAACATTTTTATTGATGACAATCAAAATTAGACATATTCCATATCTGGCCTTAATAACATAGCCACATCATAACATACATAACAAAAAGCTAGTGAAGAAGTCTGTCATCAATTTTTGCTTTTTTCCTTTTCATCCCCCCCCCATCCTCCCCCCTCCCCCTACCCCTCCCTCTCGTGCCCCAGGGCTTGGACTCTGATAGTCCTAGGGCAACCCCCCCCTCCCCCTAGTGGAGCCATATATATCGTTTGGACGCTCTCTGGGACTCCTGATAGTATCCTCTTACCCCTTATTCAGAAGCAAGCTTCGCCCCTTTGGACTCAATGTCTGTAAATAGGGGCCCCAAATCTCTGTGAACCGCACTAAACTCTTCGGGGACCCCTTAGCCCCCCTAGCTTCCCAAGTAGCCAGCAAATGTACTTGATTTCTCCAGTGCCAGTAGGCTGGCACCTCCGGTACAGTCCAGTATTGTAAGATGCTTTTCTGGGCCACCAAGCACAATTTACGGCTCAGGAGACGAGCTGTCTTAGAGCACCTACCAAATGCCCCTTGCGTATTCAGCACAAAGTGGTCCCAGGATCCTATCACAGGGGTCCCCAACAGTTGAGTTAAGAATTTAGTAATCTCCCCCCAGAAAGCCTTCACTCCGGGGCATGCCCAGAAGGCATGGTATAATGTGTGTGGGTAGTGGCCGCACTTAACACATGTGGCCCCTTGCAGGAAATCTACATGAGCCAATTGTTGCCCCGACATATATGCCCGTAAAATAACTCTATACCCACTTTCCCGGAGCCTCTCGTCCAGGCTAATGGCTGGAATTCCCTGCAATGTGAGCCCCACATTCCATCCCGTTAATGTTGTCCCTGATTCCTGTTCCCATTTTTGCTTGATTTCTGCAAAGTTTTTAGGGGGCTTACGCCTAATCAAAGCTCTATGGAGTGCTGACACTGACATTCCCGTGACTTCCATTTCCCCGAAAAAATCTTGTAATTTTCTGCCCAGTCGTTGCCGTAGCAAGTCTGGATCTAATGCTGAAATGTAATGTAATGTTTAACTTGGGCATACGCAAACCTAGCCCCCCAAGCCACCCCGATCCGAGTCTGTAGTTCCTCGTATCCTATTAAATTCCCTTCTTCACTTAATAGGTGTTCAATCTTGGTTATTCCCATCCGCTCCCACTCCAAAAACGTTGGGTTATCTAGGCCTGGTATGAAAGCTGGATTCCCCCTGAGGGTCAACTGATCTGATGTCGAGGGACTCCCCCCCACTGCCTGTATTAGTCCCTTCCATGCCTCTCGAATGGACTGTAGCATCACACTATTCCTCAGGCAAAGTGGGAGTTGCTTACGTGTAAGATGTAACAACGAAAAGAGTTCATAAGGAGCAAAGAGTTCCCTTTCCATTTTTATGGGAGTGTAAGTGCAAGTTTGTGTGAACCAGTCCCCCAAGTGCCGGGTCAGGCAAGCCTGATTATATAAGGACAAGTCCGGTAACCCCAGACCGCCCTGTCTCTAACCTCCTAGCATGTAGTTATATCGCAATTTAGGTTTCTTCCCCGCCCAGCAGAATTTACTGAAAGACTTATGTATACTTTTCAAGTCTTTGCGCGTCAATCGGATTGGTAATGTCTGCAACAGATACAGCCATTGTGGGAAGAGGATCATCTGTATCAGATTCACCCTTCCCCTCAGCGATAGGGGAAGAGGGCCCCACTTCTCCAGCTGCTTCTTAGTAACCCCCATAAAAGCCGTATAATTTATAACATGTAACCTCCTCAAGTCCAGGGTCAGCCTAATTCCAATATTTAAATGCGTCCTCCGCCCAACTCAGGGGAAAGTCCCTACCCATCTTACGCTTCACTTCTGCGGATGATGCCAATGCCTCTGATTTAGTTAGATTTAAACGTAGGCCTGCAAAATCACCATATTCCTTTATAATTTCCATTAAAGCCGCAAAAGAGGCCTGCGGATCTGTTAACAGTACCAGTAGGTCATCCGCAAAAGCCGCTATTTTAAATTGAGACGACCCTACCTCTATTCCCTTTACCGATGGGATATCTATAATATCCCGAATCAATGGGTCTAGAGACAGTACAAATAAAAGGGGGGACAGCGGGCATCCTTGTCTCGTTCCCCTGAATATCGGAAAGGTTCTTGATTCCATCCCGTTTACCAAAATCCTGGCCTGAGGGGAATGGTATAGGGCCCGTACCGCTGACATAAACCGCCCGGTAAAACCATATGCCTTCAGTGTGGCGAACAGGAAATCCCAATGGACCCTATCGAACGCCTTTTCAGCGTCGAAGCTTATAAGTAAGGACGGTGTCCCTTTCCTACCCCTTGTCTCCAATGCTGTTAAGATTTTTCTTAAGTTTTTTGCTACTGTTCGCCCCTCCACGAAACCCACCTGCGTCTCATGCACCAGCTTCGGCAACACCCTTGCCATACGATTAGCCATGAGCTTAGCCAGTATTTTCGCCTCTACATTTAGCAGAGAGATAGGCCGGTATGATTCTGGTTGCTCTGGGTCTTTACCTGGTTTTGGCAGCACTACAATCTGCGCCAACGCCAGATGAGGCGGCAATTCCTCCCTGTCGATTATTCTGTTAAAATATCGAGTCAGGGTTGGTATTATGTCTTCCCCCAGTATCTTATAGAATTCTATACGTAGTCCGTCCGGGCCGGGCGCTTTGAGTAATTGGCTCCTCGCTATTACCACAGCTACCTCTTCTTCCTGCACAGGGCGATTTAATTCCTGCACATCTTGCTGTCTCAGGGAGGGTAAGTTAAGATTGTTCAGATAATTAGTCCCTTGGAGCCCCTGATCCAAAGGTTGTTCATACAATTGACTATAAAACTTATGGAAAACCTCACAAATAGCCCCATCGGCACGCACTTTCCCTCCTTGACCATCCTTTAACTGAAGCACCCTAACTCCCCCCCCTTTTGGGCGCGCCAATCTGGCCAATAAGCGACCTGTCTTATTTCCATGCTTGTACAGCTGGTATTTATAATAGGTTAAGGATTTGGTGGCTCTTTGGTGTAACAGCTCATTAAGCGCCACTTGTAATTCCATTAACTGCGCTCTATGCTCCCCCTTATGCGTTCGACCAAACAGTTGCCTGGCCCTGCAAACTTGGGCACTTAATCTCAGTATTTCCCTGTTCCGCGCTGAACGTGCGAAATGTGTGTAGCTAATTACTTCCCCGCGGAGCACCGCTTTTGCGGCATCCCAGAACAATACCGGATTGTCCCTATGTTCCCTATTCGAGGACTCATATGCTCGCCAGCACTCCATAAGCTTCTCCCTCAACCCCACGTCTCTATACATCTCCACTGGGAATCTCCACGAACCATGTCTATAAGCCCTGGGTCCCATCTCCCAGTCCATGCTCACCCAGGCATGATCCGAGATTGTATAAGGTCCAATTTCCGTCTTAGTTATTTTGCCGAATAAATCCTGTGAAGTTAGGATGTAATCAATTTGTGCCTGGGTGTCGTGTGCACGGGAGAGGTGTGTGTAGTCCTGTTCCATGGGGTGCAAAGTTCGCCAGATATCAATCAA